>NC_045153.1:26020759-26370759 GCF_900700415.2 Clupea harengus | reverse complement strand
ATCTATGGCCTGAATAAAAGGGTTATTGTTCAGCCGGTGTTAAATGGCTCTGACGGCTGCAATGGCAAGAACTCCATATTGTCTTCATGTACATAGACCCGTGACAAGAAAGACAAACATATATCTGGAGTCTACTGTGAGTGTACCGGTGAGTGTTTCCATAAAGGCTGTTACACAGTAAGAACACCTAATATAAGAGGGTTAATGCTTGTCTTTAGCCCCTCTTTAGTACTTTTTGGCCTTCATTCACACATGCGCATAGTCTGTATCTTTTCCCCTGAGGTCATTAAGACATGCATTTGTTTACTTCACTATTAAACCCCCTACAGATGGGAAGCAACAACAACTGCTGACATGCAGGATATTAATACCCCCAAACAATAGCTTGTGCGTAAGTGTGTTAGTGTGTGTGTGTGTGTGTGTGTGTGTGCGTGTGCGTGTGTGTGTGCTCAGTCAGCCGGTGTCTCCTCTGCAGATAAAGTGCAACAGTAACAGCTCCACAGCTTCCTGCTGCTGCTCGTGTTCTTGCACAGCCATGGGATCTGCAGTGGGACCCTGCAGCAGTCCATAGCTCCCCCTACCCTACCCTACCCTACCCTACCCCCCACCCCACCGCCTGGCCTCCAGCGAGGGTGCTTGCTGCCCACTGCCTCCACGCAGTGCTTCAGAGGACATGAGTAAGTCATGTCTACTTAGGCCCCCACACGTCACGCCAGCGTGGGCGTCTGCAGGCGACGGGGTGCCCAGCAGGTGGCTGTAAAAGTCCAGAAGGCTGGCGCTTCACTTCAGAACGAACGCAAGAGGTGACGTGGGACTGAAAATGACCCTACAGTTGATCGATTCCTACTGCCCCGTGTCACGTGAGGGCTTTTGATGTTGTTCACAGGATGATGGATGACCCCCTTGAACTCAGATCTATATGCCACTGGGCATCACCTGAACCAACACTCACCATCTACTGGTTGGCTGGGTCACTGGCTCACAGGCAATCTACAAACACTACACCAAGGAACTACCGTGTTTGGTCCCGAGTGCTTTTGACACGGGCATAAAAAAGCTAACATTGGTTGAAAGCAGCTGAAATAAGCCAGACTGAGGTGAATAAATATGCAATGTTGTTGTAGGACCTGTTGTAGGGGCGCGCCCAAGGAAAAGAACAAACATGGTTCATTCATTGACCATGGCTGATTGAAGTCAATACATACATTCAACAAAAGTAGGAAAGGGAGGAAATGTTCTAAAAAAAAAAAAAAAATCTGAAGATTAGGTTTCCAGAGATTTATTTAAATGCAAAAGTCATCCTGTTGAGTAAATATTTGACATAGCCAGTAATGACATGAACTGCCCAGACAGAACCCTGTGCTTGGGGGAAGCCTGGGGCTCCATGCTCTCACTCCTAAAGGTTATCGAAGAGGAACTTCCCCTGAAGATTGCATCACAAATAGACTTGGACAGACCTGGAGCAAACAAAACATGGCCTTTGTATTAAATTTCAGCCAATTCAATTCAAAGACTGCTTGGCCTTTCCTTTTCAGACAGAGAGAAGGGGAGGTCTATACAGGAAGAATGAGGCAAACAGCAGTCTGAAGAGCCAGTGAGGGGGGGCTTCAAAACTGACAGCCTTCCACTGATGAAAGACATCTTTGTTTTCCAGCAAGGAGGGCATGAGTAAACACAGCCATTTTAGGACAAACATGTGGTCAGTTTCTGCAGGTGTGACAGTCAGTATGTTGAGCTGGCAAACCTGCTAAACTGATGATCAAGATTAATGCGCAACTAATCATCTTGCCCCAAGCATGTAGTCATTAATGTGGCTTAAAGGGTGGCACCCGAGACAGGTGGTAGATGCACCAATCTCTAACACACAAACCACATACTGCAAGTGCAAAATATCGAAATGAAAACATCCAACCTCCATTTGTGTGGAAATTAAAGTAGGAATACAAATATTTTCATCTATTTTTATGACAACAGCACATCAACAGCGCTGATCTAGGGGGCCATTTCTGCAAACAGCATCTATCTATCCACAGCAACGTTGAGTTTTCAACTGCCGCATTCGATCAACAAATTAGACTAACACTGATATAGCAGCATGTGGTGTGCTGGTCACCCCACCCACACACTGAATGTTAAACACTAGCGTGCAATAAACAAGATAGCCTGGGAGGTGACTGGGTGCACAGGACACAAATTTGCATCAGCTCCTGCCACTCTGTACTGAAGACAATGAGGGATATGAGGCCGTGACAGTGAGGGAGGTGAGGCCGTGTCAGTGAGGGAGGTGAGGATGTGACAATGAAGAAAGTTAAGATTGTTGTGGACTGTATGGTGGATTAAAACTAGTACTAACAGCAACATTGTATTCAATACCGCTTTGGAATAGAAAAAGAGGCATGTCAAATCCATACACGTCAACTTTTCTATCTATTCTCTGCAAGCCCAAGAGAGATTCTCACAGCTGTTCTAGCGGCTTGGAATAAATAATCCATTATTATCTCAGCTCAGAATGCATCCGACACGTCACTCCACAGCTCACCCACAAACCCTCTCAAGGACTTCACGCTGTCCGTTACGTAGGACTGACTCACATCAGCTTGAGAGAGCAACTTAACCCTTTCATCAAGCTCAGACAGTGGGCTGCAGGAACATGCTACAGCCAGACGACAGTCGCTGAGCACTGTGATGTCACTGTCATTCAAACACACTCCAGCCCCAGTCTCCCCTCGCCGCCCCAATGACCCAAATGAGCTTTAAAAAGAAAAGAGCCTTTAATCAGCTTGAAAGTGATACACATTGGCCCTCCCCCACCTGAGCTGAACAGCTCTGGGCCTGTCTGCTTACACTCTGCATCATCAGTATGCCCTGTCTAGGCTGCCTCAGCACTCTCTGCGTTACTCCCCTCCCCCTCCCACTGTCACTGCGTCCCCAGCTTTCCTCTACCTCAGCTTCTTTACAGGCCCAGGGGAACGCTGCAGCCAGCAAGGAAAACAGCTCTTTTTTCGAGAGTTGTCTTAACTGACAGGAAGGCCAACTAGGGTGCAGCAGTGTAGGCCGGTGTGCGACCTCTAAGCCTTTTCCCCCAAAGCCAGACCCGGGGGCAACACCTCAGTGGTTACAGCATCACACCAGACCAACACTGACTTCTGGAGAAGTGCATTTAAATTTAAACCAAAAACCTTTGAAATCTTTAGTATGTTCGTTACTGAATAGCTTGGAAAAGCTTGTTTCCAGATGTCAAATGTACATTCTTTGCATCCAAATATCAGAAAAACTAGTCATACAGCAATCCCTCAATTTACATGACTACGTAAGCAAGTACTCATAGCTCACCGGCATTCTATTAACTCTTGCCATACAGTTATACCACACACTGTCATTTATATGAACTAATTTACACGTGGGGCTCCATTTTGAATTACACTTCTTCCTAGTAGACAAAAACTACATAGCATCACTCTTAGCCTGCTGGAGAATAGCCAATGTTGATGTCCCTTCAGGGAGTGCCATTTGGGTTAGCAATGACATTCCTCCTTCAATATCAATTTTACACATTTCAAGCATGACTCAGATAGTTTGATAGGCCAAGCTCACCCATGAAATCAGACCTCTGAATCAATTAACCGTAACCATTTACCAATAACGTGATGTTGACGTAACCATATGCTAAGCATCATACGCGAGTCCTGCATCTCATCTATCGTTGCACTTTCTTTTCATTTAAAGGTTTTGCTGGAATATTCAGTATTCAGCAAATGCATTTCAAGCAGGTGTGAATTTTTGGTTGCTACATAAGTGAGGGCTGACCCATCACAACCCATCCAAAGACACACACCCAGTTTTTGGGTTGGGTGGTTTAGTGTATGGCCAGTTGGTGTGCACACCCCTGCTTCATTTAATCTAAAATAATATTCTTTGCCTGTGGGCATTGGTGTTCCTCTATGAAAGTATACTTTAATTCAAAAAGGAAAAAGAAATAAGGCATACTGCCTATGAGGGAGGCCAGGGGATTGAAATGCTTAAAAGGCTTGACATGTTTAAAGTAACACTATGTAACAATTTGCCACCTTTTGTATTGTGTTTTTAAAGGCTTCTACTTTTGGTCTCATTTTCAAATTCATTTTAGTGAAGGTAAAGGTCAGGTATTTAGCAGACTTACTGTCTGCCTGCAGCGATCGGGAATGGAGCCCGGGTCAGCCGCCTGCAGGGTGGTGGTGCTAACCACTGCACAACCACACCCCCTATTTTGATGGGGAAAACGGTCGTTCCCACTAGCCCTCTAGGCTATGCACTATGGAGTTATGTGGTCCACGTGAAAATGTAAGAGAAGCCTTCACTGTGTGTTAGCAACTGGGCTGCTAGTGGTGTTTGCAAGGTGTTTGCGTCTGGATGCTTTTTAGGTAGTTAGCTTGCTAGTTTTACACCTAAACCCCATAATCTTGCTTTAAGTCACGCAGATGGGAGAACTTGGTCATTTGGTGCAGCCTACAATTCATGTACAACTACTGATGAGTCATAAAACAGTGCCCATGATGCTCCTTTTCTTGGCTGGGCCCTACCTTCAGACACGAATAATGCATGTGTGTATTTAACATCGTGCTGAAAATAAGTTAAATCACAAGGATAAAGTAAAGTCTGTTGCCAACAAAGATTTGAATGCAGAAGAAAAAGGGCAGCTGTATTTATCTTCAAAAACACATTTGTGACCCCTGACAAATAGTTACAGGGAGAAGCAAACACCTGCCTCATGAACCCTGTGAGATGCAGAGGATTCCATTTAGGAAGGCCAAATCAGGCCTGAAGACTCATGCATTAGACAAGGAAACATAATGAGAATGCTGTGCTGACTTGTCCAGCACCCCCCAAAATCCCTAGAACTGCGAATGAGCTGCTTAACATGTCAGTTATCAGCCAGCCCTAAGGACAAATGACAAATTCAATTTCAGCAGAATCACTCGAAGCCAAGTGTGAGGGCCTGCATTTGCTAAGCATGTCAAGGAATTTCTGCTGTGGGTGCTGCAAACAGTAGGTATCAGTGGAGTTCACTAAATAGCTGTGAATTGAGCTGTAATGAGTCTCATACAAAAAGACTTAAGGCTATCAAAAAGCTCTTTTTAAAAACTGTAAATGTCTTTGTGACATTTTAGACGATTATTATAAATATAAATATCAAATTTATTAATCATTAGATTCTAATGGAACAGTAGTATTGCTGATCTAACAACTTTAACTCCCTAATTGCATCTCATTATGCACCTGGAACTCTGGAACTATTCAACTCTCAACTGCCATGGCCATCACAAAACACCTATTGCTGTAACTGAATAATCTACTTACAATAATACTTGACATAAACATGATTAAATCAACTTGAATATTTGCATCAGGGTCAAAATAATTTAGTTACACAACTTAACATAACATAACATAATTTAGTTTACCTCATCTTAAAATGTGATTTTTAAAGACTTAAAATCTCAGCAGTTTAATGTGGGATATTATGCAGAAGTGGGCTTGGGAAATTTATTGTCTGGTCGTTTCAAAGAATTGTGCATGACATTCCTTACCTTCAGTGAGTCGAAGCAAGCAATAACTCTTCCATTTTCCACCTGGCAGCTCTTTGGTGGGTGTGCAAATTTGCATTCCTCATCACTACGTGAACATGTCCCTCTCTGAAACTGCCGACACACTTCTAGAGTCAGCCATTTTGTGTCACGTATTGAACTCAGGTTGAAAGCCATATCACTAGCAAGGTCTGACTTTAGCACTAGCCTGTTGAGATGAATCTGTAAGCACACTTAAAGATGGCACCAATGAGGAGTCTGGGAAATAGTTCTGACAATTGTGAGATCTGGTGAGATCTCAAATCATTGGTAGCAAATTGATTGAAGTAGCAGTCTTCCTGAATTGACAGTCAACAGAGTATGCGTTCTGGATGGTTCCGTCCTGTTGAAAGAGCACTTTTATGAGACAGAGGCATTCCCAGTGCGCTCACTGTACAGACGAAGCATCAGTACCAATGCACCGATTAGGAAACAATCATTCAATTTATACCACCGTAGTCAACGAGGTGCGCTTTAGGGAGACCTCAGTGCTAACACACTGTCGTAAGTTCTGAGTTTTCCACTGTGTCAGGTTTTTCCACATTGGCAATTCCTCCTTCTCCACAGTAAATCTTTCTGCTCGAGTTCCTTCACCGATGGAATCAGACAGGGAGGCCAAAGATTTGCAACCGAGGGATCGCCGTCTGAGCCGAGGTCTAGCAAAGGAGTGCTGGCATTAGATGCAAACATGGACCGGCGAGAAGTGTCGGGTTAGCGCTGGCATCTGAAAGGCACTTTCTGACAGAGATCTGTGAAGAGCAGAGAGAGAAAAATAAGGCTGAGTGTGAAAAGTCTATTTCAGCTCATTAGAATAGCACAGGCCCAGGAGTACTGGTGGAGAACATTACTAATCCTATTAAAAGAAAGTGGTCTTCACTCTAATGAGATTTTCAGAGGGAATCTCTGTCTGAGCCTGTGGTGCATTCATGGACACTTTAAGCACATCAACAGACACAACCAAGCCATTCTCAACTGGACGTCTCATCCTACCGTAGAACGCTTTAACATCTGTGAGGCCTCCAGTCTTGTGCTCATATCACATTCATACAACCTGTTATCACTGAAGGATGGGGCAGACCTCTTGCAAACTGTTATGCTAGTGTACTGTTACACTGCTTCCCTGTAATTGCACTGATTGACATGCTATTATGGTGGCCCCTTTCCCATTCAACACCAGCAACAATTCCTGAAAGTGAAAGTTTACAAAAACAATCCCCATCCTTGCCCAATGATGATTTAAAGCAACAACAACCTAAATAAATTGGCTTGTATCGCAACTACTTGAATATCACCTCTGTTCCAACAGTAGAATAAGCAGCTTAGACTATTCTTGACAACAGGTAGAGCGCCTGATTAAAAAGATAAAGTGGGAGCAGTGCCTGATAACAATGTGCACTTTAAACTAATAGTATACCTGATGTTTTATACAAAGTTCAAAATGAAGGAGTATCATTGATGGGGGATTTATTTGTCTAAATAACTTAACTATAAAATGTTATCACACTATTTTGCTACATAGCTTAGACAATTTCAGATGACAAGTTTCACTCAACAAAAATGAAGTCTGCTGCTCAAATTCTTCTTTGGCTAAAGACTTTTAAAACATGGTGCAATGTGTTCTGTGTTCTGACATACAGAGCAATCGGATCTGACCGGTCTTATGGAATGTGAACATTGTGGCAACTCAGAGGATTGGGAGTCCTCACGGATGGGAGGACGCCATATGACACCCCAATTAAACATAACACGATGCATAACCTCACACACCTGACCTACTCAAGACAAAAATCAGGTCAGTGCAGAAAGCCTTTGAGTTACATGTGTGATTTCACAGAATTCTAAGACCCTCTCTCATAGTAAAGATCCATCCTATACATTGTGAATATGCTATATTCAGGCTTCGTTCGACTTTTTACTCTTGACATTTGCCACCCTTTACTACTGTTTGGCAGCCTAGGGGGATTTTAACGGCAGCTACTGAAAAAGATGATGGTTAAGTAAGATCACTGCTGTTTTACCAGCTGTTGGCAGTATGGCTAGCAGAACTCTAAAAAGACCCTGTCCAGCTCCATTTGCATCTCATCTTCTCGTCACATAATGGACGCCGACTAAATCGGAATTACATGTTTGATTGATCAGGACTACTGCCCTTGAATGCTTTTCTGACCGGGGTTTATTACATTTCAATTTAACACACTCGATGCTCAGCTGTTGGCCTATATCACAAGACAAGAGCCATACCCTGAATTTACGACAGATGTTTTTTTTTATATATAAAGGTTGAGAGCAGACGAAGATATCCTAGACTCAAAACACTAACTCTTAAATATGGCCCTTTCAAATTCAGAGTAGGCTAATTTGTGGACAAAATATAGAACCAAGACTGAACTGTTTGACTGCAATTATGCCTTCAATCATCCCCGCAAGCAGCCTAACTCTGAGGGAAAATTAGGCCGAGTACCATCCCACTACAGACAGGCATCGTTTAATTCAACAAATTAGACGATTTTTATTCCCCAAAGGCTTGGAATGCAAGCTAACTGGGGTAATTGTGTATATTTTTTTCACCCAGGGAAATTTAAATAGCTTGTAGAGAGCACTCCTTAATTGGTACTGTGGGTTTAAACATCTGCCTTTTCAGGGGGAAAAACATCTAGCCTAGGTGATGCGTAAGCCTAAATTATCTCGGCTACAGATAAATCAGCAACAATGGAAATATCAGTCTTCCAATCGTGTCAGTCAACACTGAAATTCTTTTCAGAGACTCTTGGAGTGCCCTTTCAAACATGGCAGATGTTTTTTCTCATATGAAACATATTTTTTCTCAGTCTACCAGTTTTGTGGCATTAGGAAAATGAAGAGAACCTTCAGAATCTGTACAAGACTGGCATGCTACTATGGCAAAAAGCCTTGGTAATACAGACCATGGTTTTATTCATTACAAGGAGCTGCTTAACATTCTGACCTAAAATGTTTAAACAATGCAATGATTTGCCAACATCAGTGCTATGGAATGAGTTACCTAATAAAAAGTCATTTTGACTATTAATTGAGTGTAAAAACAAGATTTTGGCCTAATTATAATATTTTTTTCGATTTAGGCGTAAAACCAATATCCAATGAAGAAAATGGAAAAAAGTGTGAAAACTTAATCATTTATTAATAAAGGCCATCAAACTAAAACTGGGGAATCATTTAGTAAGGAACCATACCATTATTTAGGCTGAAGCCATAGAGTCATATTCATCATCACAGCTGTGGTTTGTGTGAAAAGTAAGAGGCAATGCATGCAGCACTTTCCTGTGTCAGCAAAGTTAAAAGCAGAACACTGCTGATTTTGACCAAATCTCTTTCAACCAAACAAAGATACTGTATGTCGAGGTAGCCTACAGAGAAAAAAGAAAATGGGAAGAAACTTGCAAAAAGTAAAAAAAATAAATATCTCTTCCAGAATGCTACAGCACACTCCAAACAATGCCGCAGCAGTGTCTCAATTGCTAAGAAAAGACGTTGCAGGCTACAGTAAGTCCATAAAATGATCTGTGAAGGAACACAGTCAACTGTCTCAAACAAACACTTTTCTTTTATGCAGCTTTTGAAGGCTTTGAAATGCAGCATCATTCTCTCCTATTATGAGGAATGTTTGACTTGGTGAATTACTGCAGAATGGGAGCCATCAAAAACATGTGCAACTCATTTCTTTTGGTCTGCCAATGTTTTTTTTGGTCTACCATGTCATTTTTGAATAAATCATCAAAGTTTTGCTTTAGGGGTAAACTGAGATATTCTTTCCAGTAAGGTTACCTCTCTGATTGATGCGGTCTGTAGTGCTTATCTATCGAAGACTAACCAACAGGGAGAGGAAGAGTAGGCTTGTGGCGATGAAAAAAATAGGCCTACTATTTCGGTCTGCCTGCTGGCCTATAAAAAATGTCAGTCTTGTGAGATCACTTGACATCAGGCATGATGACAAACACACTGCTGTTTGCCAATGAAAACACATAGCATATGAGGGTTGAGAATTTAACAATTTGCATCCAATCTGGTAGGGGAAAGGATAGAAAAGGTGATGCTATATGTAGCCAACCCAAAATTAAAGTGTAGCTATAAAGAACTAAGACATTTACAGTCACTGTCAGGTGGCAACTTCATTATTCTTCACCCATTATCCCTGTAAATGTACCCTTCATCTTGCAATTTGAATAACATTATTACACACTGCAATGTTAAATCAGTTATGACGGGACACAGGGCCCTTGGCTGAGTCTGCCCCAGGATATCTAATCTATCTCTCCTTGACAAAATGAAACCGTCCAACATGAGGGATAGGGAGTGAGAAAGAAGGTGGAGGAGTGGGGTTCAGATGCAGACACCGCATCCCAAGCTTGTGCGGGAGCCCCACAGTAAGTTGCAGAGAGCATTAAGGGGCACCTTTATCTCTCCAGGGGCGAGGCGAGAGGTATGCTAAGGTTCCCCGCTGTGAGCAGAAGCAGCCTGAATGCAAATGGTAGCAGTGCTGCACCAGCGGTGTGCTGGGAGACAGCACATTCTAGCAACCTGTGCCTGACTTTAAAGGTATCCCATCCCTCATTCTCTTTTTCAATCGGGTTTCCTTGTCCCTCACTGTCTCTCTCTCTGTCCAATCTTGACTCTCTCCAAACCCTCAAATGGTTAACAGAACAATGCTGTCCATTTTGATCTAAGCTAAGTAAGCAAAAGAGCAAAAACAAGCGGTTCTCCCACCTCACATAGTGCTGCAGATCCTCTCAAGTCTCAGTGGATGCTACTGAAGCCACAGAGATGACGACAATTTGTTTCATCTACTTTAATTCAGAGCACATTAAAATCTCACTCGTATGGTGTCGAATCCAAAGGGTCCATGCTCTCACAGGGATTTTCTTTCACCGACAGTACAGGAAAAGACAGTCTGCTTAACTCTGTCCGAAACATTTTTGGCCACCCCCCTTCCTGTGAACCCAGCCCGCCTGCAGGAAGGACCTCCCAGTGAGGTCTGTCCAATGGCAGACGACATACAGACCTGCTGTTTGAAGAACAGACAGACAGGCGAGGCTGGAATACACCAACTTCCAGTAACATCACATATCCCTTTAATTCTGATGGCTCTTCTTGTTTGTTGGAAAACTAAATTGAAATGTTGTTACATAACATATTTTCATGGAGGTAAATGAGAAATAAAATATTTTGTACAGTCAGTAAAGGGCAATTACAGTTATTAAAGATATGAAAACTGATAAATGAATGCAGAAGTTGGGAAGCCAAGCTTCTCAGATGACTATGCGCTGTATTCAGAAATGTTATGTTTATATTGACGATAGAGAAGTAAAGTAAACAAACGTCACAAAGTGAACCGGTTGTGACGTTACTGTCTGTCCTAAACAAATCTATTCCCCAAAAAAAAAAAAAAATACTTTTCAGCAAAACTATTTGTTCAAAAGAAAAGTGATCAGTTAACAGCCCCGCGTATGTTAAAGCGTGTAACTGTCTAATATGTCTGACGCTACATTATGGTTGGATGGCAATAACGTGTGCCAATTAATAGACAAGCTAGCTAGAACGCTGTGCTCTAAATAATACGACCGAGTTCCCACTAAACGCAGACTCACAGTAAGTCGTGAAGTAATGACATCGGAGTCCTAGAAAGTCTGTAATCTGTCAAAGGCATTTCATTAGACGTGACAAACCACAAGACAGTTACTACTGTGACAGTGTGGAGATTTTTGCTAAAATGTAGATGGCTGCTTTCCACCCACTTTCAATGCTAGCAAGTTTTCCTGCTACGGAACATTTAACGTCAGCTAGCATGCTAGCTTTCAGTAACCTGAGTGCATGGACCAATAACGTTACCCTGCACTAACACTGCCTGGAATGACAACGGTAAGGTTATGATGAAACTAATACTTACGTCTAGACTCCCACAGGGCTGTTTACATAAGCATTATCCAATGACGTATATAATCAAAAGTACGCTTGCTTGCTAGCTAGCAAGAATATTGACAGTCCTGCTTACCTCATCGTCACGAATCGCTTCTGATGTGCTCTGCTGCTGTACTGCTGCAAGCTACCAGTCACGCAGACAGGACGGAAACCAACCCTGCGCCTAGACCAAACAGAAAAAAGCTCGACCAACTGATTCAGCAGGAACTATTATATCTACAAACCTTGGCGCTGTAATTAACCATCAACGGCCGCTTAAATCATTTCGAGGGAATTCGGCTTTACTCGTCGATAAAATCGTGGGGAAACTATTTTATAGAGGTTACGTTAGCGCTAGTATGATCAACAAGCATCTGACAGCTGATAGGGCTTTGATATGAACGTGAGTTTTCATTAAAGCAGTTTTGTGCGTCGACTACAAATTATACTACGGACATTTGCACAAACCAATTTATCATAGCTTGCACTTAAATCCAAAATTACGTTTTCCTCCACAAATAGGCCTACTGGACCATTGCCCTTGTCCGAGCGATGTGTTCAAACTCCCTGCAATCTGGTTATGGTACGACCCAACGATGCAATGGGTTTGCTTGTTACCAGGGGAACCAGAAGAAACGGCCTAATGTTAAATTTAATATCAAGTCTCCTTCTAGAAAGAGGGAAAAAAGGCCCACTTGACCATAGACATGTAAACGTTTATATGTATATGCTCTCGATTTTTCTGTTCTGATTTTGTGTTAGGTTAAGTGATATTACTGATATGCTCATTAACTTTGTTAAACGAATGTCAGACCTATATAATAGCATAAGATACATAATAACAATAACACCAACAATCTACTACTACAATTATGCACCAATGCCTTCCATGGCTGAGCAGGCTGTTTATCTGTATTAGTCTACATTGAATTTTGTGTGAACATGGTCATTTCAATACACTGAATAGGCCTACATCACCGTGTAAGATTATTTTCCAGTATATGGGTGGGCACAACATGTGCCTCAGGGAAGGCAATGGCTAAATAGTGTAATCATTGGAAACTCAGCATAGTACCTTTATTGAAGAACATGTGACAACTTTCCTATGAAGGCTAGTGTGCCAATGACCCGGCATTATTTGGTCTTTAGAAATGTGGAGCAGACTGGATCAGAAGCAGGCTACCCTCCTGATCAGGCTTCACTGTTCTGTTTAGTCTACAGTATAGCACCCTCTGTGTCGACCACCTGGCTGTGTAAAATTATTAATCAATGCTGCATTTATGAAGGATTCTTTTTTCCCATCCGATAATTATTTAATTTAAAGCAACACTATGCAACGATCAGCCACATTTTGAGGGATGTTTTCATAGGCCACTAGTTTTGGTATTATCTCCAAATTCATTTTGATGCAATGTGATCATGATATGACAGACAATTACATGTGTTGTTCTCATTAGCCATCCATGATATGCACTATGTAGTTCTGTGTTCAGGGCTGGAACACCCTCCAAAAATGTAAGAGAAGCTTTCACAGCGCAACAATGCCAACTGTATTGGCAAAAGACACCAGTGAACATGTTTACAGCTTTTATCAGTGCCAAATAGGCTTTTGGTGGTGTACTATATGCCTTTTAAATAGTTAGCTTACTAGTGTCAGACCAAAACTCCTTACTGCTGCTTTAAGCATGAAGTTATCTTCAAGCTATAGCAGGAGCTGCCAATAGCAGCATGACTGAATGTATGTGGTCTCTTTAAACTGAAATTAAATATAGAGGGGATTTTCTAACTTTGATTTTGCCATATTGGCAGTCTTTCAAAGGTAGGGGGCAATGACATCAATGAGTGGAGAGGTCACCTCACACATGAGCAGACATTCAAACAGACTGGAGAATAAGCATTGAAGGGAGGAACCGCTTAAGCCTCATATAACACCATAGGCCATTTCTTTTGTATAGACCAGCTGTAAAGGACAAGCGCAATATAGTAACTTTGTTTCCAGTGCATCTTCTGTTGGTGGCGGACCTCTTAATAGACCTATTTAGGATATAGATGGCAAATGTTCTGCTCAATGTTTTGATAACATTGCTGATATAGCATACTAAAAAGTCACAGACAATGACATTACAATTGAATCTATATTATGACTAATATAATGACATCAACATATAAAGTAGCACAAAAGAAAACATTGTAGCTACCAAGAGAGAAAACTGAAACCAACTGAGTTTTTGTTTTCCCTACAGTTACTGCTGAACTAAGAATAATATCTGCCGTTAGTGGCATGAGTTCTCATGATTCATGATTGTTTTCATACACAGCGAAATATTACTATGTGATACAGAGCACAGATCTCATCTTTATTCTCACATTCACAAGCTACACCTTCTCTGGATTTTATTGCTCAAATTTAACTTTAGCACCATCTAGCGAAAGATCGATAGCCGATAGCGCTGTAACCCTAAATATCCCACATAAGTAAATAGGACCCCAATGCAGACATTTTTAATTAAGCAAATTAAAATGTTTATGCACTGTTACTTCTTATTTCATATGCAAAAGTTTGAACACCCTTCCACGTGATAAGTCTTCAAACTCAACATAAACTTGCCAGGCTTTGACTTGTAAGGCAAGCCAAGTATTACCATCTGGAATGAGAGGGAATCTCAGAGGCTGAGGAATTCTCTGACTCTTCAAATATTGTGGAAACACTCAAACATAAGCTCCTCAAAACAACTGACAGAGTATTTGAAAAATTTAACTATTAATTCCTACAACACGGGTAGAATAAAGAGAGATTAAAATACTTCTAGCTTGAAATCCTCACCTACTTAAATCTCATTAATAATGGACTGTTTTGGTCACAATGAAAAGATGAAAACGTTGTCAGGAAAACACTTTATACCTACTTACAAGAAAAAGGCCAAGTAAACCCCCATATGACGCATATGTCTGCTTGCACAAACAGGATCTACCAGTAGGGTCAGAGGGAAACTGTACCAGCAACCTAATAACAGAAGTCTGTGTGCAAAGAGAACAAAGTAACATCTACATAAGCCAGAATCAATTGAAACAAGTGCTGTGGATAGATAGACTCAAACACAGTCAGCAAAGGTATGTTTGGAGTAAAAGGAGCAGCAGTTGATGAAAATAACTGAACCCATTGCCACCTGTTCAGCACAGGAGTGGAAATGTTATGTTTTGGGATTGTGTGGCAGCCAGTGGCACAGGAAACATTGTAGGAATAGAGGGAAGAATGCATTCCAATAAACATCATCAAATTCTGTATGCGAAATGTCATGCAGTAAGTGAACACACCGAAGCTGTGGAGAGGTTGGCTTCTAGAACAAGACAATGATCCAAACGCATACATTTGTAGAAGGTCTTTATCAACTACAGTGAACACTGATGGCAGATGTGTCATTGTTTAAGGCTTGCAATACAAATGGGCGGATTATCGCAGAATAACTTGGTTACTTTCAGGATTCGGCATGTGGGATATACTAGACTGTGTGGTTCTTTTCAACATAGCCCTAAAGAAATTATGGAAATCCATTCAGTGGGTGCCTGTGGAAATATGGTCACATCGCAAGACATTGATTGCCAAGATAGATGTGGGAACTTACCAAGACTGTCTGATACACCTGTGAAAAGGAGGAGGACATACAAAGGACCTGCATATTGGCTTAAAGGAAAGCTAAAGGAAAATACATGTGGATTTGGCATGTGGAAACACAACACAAAGCAAGATGCCAACGTTCTACACACTAAAAAAGGAAGAGCTGTCAAGAAAGTGCATTGATCTGTAAATTAAAACAGCACACACACACACAGTGTGTAAGGTAAGAGTAAGCAGATGATAGGCTTTACAGGGCCATAAGTATCAGAAAACAAGCAGGGGAATTGTGACAGGAAAGCATAATTACACATGCCATGCCACACGTACTAAGCAACACCAAGTGTGAGGATACTGTGTATTCCAGTGGACTGTTTCTGACAGTATGCATCTTGACAGAATATGACCTAGCCTAGGAGGTTACTATATGTGGTTAAAATACACAGAGAAATCATGTAAGAAGCACATCATTAAAGTTCAGCTTGGAATTAAAAAGCTCCATGTTCACTTTATTAAGCATCAACTTTGCCTAAAAAAAGAAATAGCCCTTTAGCATCACCTTCTGGCTGGAGGTATAGGTAACATCACAGGCTGAATGAAGACAGTAAATTCATTTTCACCCCAAAACTCTTAACCAGGACACTTGAGGACTGTGAAGTAGACCTCTCAACAAATACATTTCCATCTAAATCTACTGCCAAACCAGTTTGATGTTCAGTATCACTAAGGAGGGGGATCAAATCTCTTTTTCCAGAGACTGGAGAACAGTGCACCATGGAGTCTCCTAACTCACTGAACAAGAAAGACGCATCTCATTGGGAACGCATGTACAAGACATTATATCCTGGGTTTAAAATATTTCATAATTATCATTTAATCATTAGATTCAATTATTATGCAGGTCATGCAGAACTGCTGGTCAATACAGTATCACTTTGTAATGCCTTCATATATATCACAGTTTATGTGCACACTTTAGCAAAAAGAACACATGACACTCACTCACATATGAATGCCCATTCTTGTTTTTCCAATTCCACAAACTTACTACTGATTTATAAAACAGGACGCGCTTTTCATGTAATTATGTAATCATGTAACAGATTTCCATTTTCAGTATGGCCCAAAAGAATTTAGAAAAATCCATTCAGTGGTTGCATCTGCCATGTGTGAGGAAAGGATGGAAACATACCAAGGACCTCCATGAGAAGTAGGAGAACACTCAGGTGTAGTTAAAGGTGTAGCAGTGGTTGTGGCTCCCTGGGGCTTTTGAGACAGAAATAGGCATGATGGCTAATTGTACTTGTACTCAATGTCTCTCGATCGCAACAATACTCACACACCAGGGCATACCAGCAAAATACAGCAACCCTGTGGCTGCTCTGCCTTAGGGAGAAAACATACGTTAGGTGTTTCTGTGGCAATGGATGAGGAATTTCAGCTGAAAGGACAATGTTTAACTTTGAATTTACTGTTTGTGACTCTTCTTACCTAAAAAAATGAAATTACTAACCCCATCTTTGACACTATGAAAGGAAAACGTCACCACAGTTCTTTTCCAAGACAGCTTAGAAGATACCAGGATGTATGTGTCTATAGTGGCACACATGTGTACAATAATACAGCTTTAGATTTTCATCATAACCATCTTCAAATCTTAGAAAGAATCTTAAAGGTTAGAGAGAACAAACTTGGCAATGCCTGTGTCATTCTGGAAAATCTGCACTTCTTGATTGAGTTTTTTTGTTTTTGACGATGTCATTCGACAGTCATTTCTAGATTATCCATTTGAAGACAAGTTAAATCTAGATTCGACAGGAACATGTGCCATCTAAAGGTTCTCAACATTCACAACAGGGATCACGTCTAGCAGGCCCTACCAGAGCACTTACTAAGTCCGTGCCTGATGTGTGTGGAATGGACGGACACAAACCAAGGACCTGTATGAAGAGCTCAGGGAAACCATTTTGTATGGCACACAAAGTAAGAAGGCGTCACTCCTCAAAAAAAGAAGGAAGAGCCATCAAGGCTTTAACGCACACAGAGGAGTCCATGCACACCTTGCCAGACACATTGCAGATGACAGTTTCTCTTTATATTTTCACATAAGACAGGGAGCCCCTGATGAGTTATCTGTCGGGATCAGTAAACCTGTAACCAAGGAAACAATTGTCTGACTTACTGGTAAAAAAAAACCTATTGGCCACAAAGAGGACAACCAAGGGCATGACCACAAGGGCAAGAGACACTGTGCGTCTCTTAAAAGCGTGACTTTGATAGTTGACATGATGGTGCTAGCTGACACGATAGGGCATCCAGCGTAGTAGGGAGGGCTGTGGAAATATAGCAGTTTAGACAAAAGTACAGTTTTACAAAAATATTTACACAAGTATTGTTAAACACCACAGATAATATTGGGGGAAACAGAAATATTCTGTCAAAACCTCATAGCCTACTTGCATACACAATATGGCCAAGTCTAGCATACTTCAGTATTTAAAAAAATATTATTAATATCTGACAAAAAAACTGTTGTCTTGACATGTTAGCACCTATAGCCCAGCACAATTGAGAAAAAGGCTGTGCAGGGGCTAATCACATCAAACCAATTCAACACACATAAGGCAGCTGTAACATTATGCTTGTGTCAGACAACAGAGTTAGTGTACATCATGGCATTTGTTCTAACTCTTCGGGAGCTTTTACAGTTTTTCACAATTGTTAACACACGTTTTTCAAAACAATAACGGCTTTCTCAAAACTGAACACAGAAAACTGAAAACCTCACACACAAAATGCTAAACCTGACACTCCCTTTGCAAGATGACTCTTTGCCATCAAATCTCTTAACTGTTCACAAAATGGAACTCGTGTTTTCATTTGGTACACACAGCCATATTTTCAAAAGACACACACATACATTCATTGAGTACACACAACTAAGCATTTGCTGCACACTACCAAGCATTTAGAGCACACTGCAGTGCAAAATTGAAAACACAATCATCGAAATGGAACACACCATATGAATGACAATGACTCTGGAGAATGAGCCATTTCTCCTTTTGTAAAATGTCTCAGTGTAGGCCTACTTTTTTCATAGTTAAACATAAAACAGCACACAAAGTTTTATTTCGGTACACACAGAGAACAGTACAGTACTGTAAACCGTGTGATACCGTTGTTCTCACAAACCATATTTACAATTGGTTTGGCGGTGAAAGTGTATGTTCTTCCTCCACGGTGTGGTTCACTTTCAGTCCTGCAAAATACAAATACTGTGAGCACAATGTATTCTATTGATATGCAGTATTACAGTACACAAGGCAAATAGATTTCGTACCCGTTCTCCATCCTGAAGTTTCTAATGATGGCAGCAACTGTGAAGCGGCTGAGATTTGGTTGGACACTCTGACCAGCCTCCCTCATTCTCAAACTATGGTTGAGCACATGGTCTACCCCAGCGGCCCAAATTTCATTAGAGATGATCATTCTCCTTCTTCTTTCTCCTCCTCCTCCTCCTCCTCCTCCTCCTCGTCCTCCTACTCCTCCTCCCCCTTGTCCCCGTCCTTCTTGTCCTCCTCCTGCAGTCCTCATTGCAAATTGCTCAACAGACCTGAATGTTTAGAGATTTGACTATTTGTGTGTTGTAGGTTGATGCTTTGAGATTTTACTTGAGAAGTGTGTGCAACAACTGAACATTGTGTGTAGTGTTTTGACAACAAGGTGAAGTGCAATTGACATCAGAGTGTAAACAAGGAAAATCAGAGTCTAATGCAGATAAGGGAGTGTGAAGTAGTGCCAAATTGGGTCGAGCGATTGGTACATGAAGTGAAGGTTGTGTAAATTGTGCCGAATTTTCGCTTTTTGTGTGTTAACAACTGTGAAAAACTGTAAATG
Source organism: Clupea harengus (assembly GCF_900700415.2). Lineage (NCBI taxonomy): Eukaryota > Metazoa > Chordata > Actinopteri > Clupeiformes > Clupeidae > Clupea > Clupea harengus. Next base: position 26,351,709 of record NC_045153.1, on the reverse strand, counting down.
ATTGCTTCTGCAGCATCTTTTTCACTGTTGATCACAGCACTTTGGTCAACGTGAGTTGTTTTTAAATGTGCTTTATAAATACATTTGACCTTGACTTTGATTGTTTGCATTGCGGTCCTCATCCATCTGGTGCAGATCTGCTTGATGACCTTTCCTTCCACCTCCTTTCCATATTTAACGTCGGTCATCTACCTGGCCTCTTCATTCCTCTTCACCATCCTCTCCCCACCTCAATTTCCAAGATCACTTCCTAATATGCGACCCAGTCCCCCTCTCTCTTCAGGGTCTGATGGCTGAGGTTCCAACACTTCCTCATGGCACTGGAGGTGGGATTCCCTTCAAACTACTCGAAGTACAGAAGAGTCACTCATTGAAAGCTGCAGTGGAAATGAACTGTGAGTGCAACAAGGATGGAATTAGTGTACAGTAATGAGTGGTTGTATACAAATCACATTATAGCTCAAATACGACTTAATAAACAATGTTTAAATCAGTGCTTGCTTGTTTAGCAAGATGGTAAGTAGGTGAAGCAAATACCTTTGACTGATATTTAAGGACAAATTTAGTCCATAGCCCACAATAACCGCTACTCACATAAGCTTCAATGTGCACACACTGATTTATCATGCTGCTCTCCTACAACACACCAGTATTCCAAGAGCTCTCCATCATGGTGTAGTTCTGAAAGTATTAAGGGGCTTTGCCAAGGCACTTAGTCATTGTCATTGTCCACACATCAACTGTTTCCTTTTTAGCAATGTTGGACATCATTTATTAGTGTTGACAAATGTCCACTTCTTTTCAATAAGGAGTCGGAAACTGTTTCCTCACTGGCCAATGATTGCCAAGCAGCTTCTCGGCTTTTGCGAGGCCAATTCTGATTCTGTCCGCTGCTGAGAACTCCAGGAGGAGCGGGACCTAATACAAAGACACCTACTGCTTCAGAAGGGTTTAGTTGACCAGAGAATGAAATCTCATCAAAACCAATAATTAAGTAAGCACACAGGACACTCAACTATGCCAAGTCAAGTGGACTTTTTCTTTTCTTTCTAAAATGATCCAGGACACAATACCTATGCAGAGACAAATGTCTACATCACAGCCCCTCTAAAAGGGCTAGCAGGTCAGTACTGTAAACATTCACTGGTCTGTTGCACTGGTGCCTTCTGGCGTCCCCATAGCAGACTATGTGCATACAGACAACTGACTTACTGAACATAAAACAAGGTGCAACCATGCATATAATTTAGCTACATAGGTTACCATCCTGTTAAATAGAACATGGAACAGGATGGTAACCTATGCAGAGCTAAATTATATGCATGGCTGCACCATGTAGAATAACAGTGAAATACCATGACGGACTACACAATTGGGTTACAAAAAAGCAACAAAAATATACATTACTAAAGATAGGATTATAAAAATTGACTTAATTTTCAATTACACATCATGATGCTCTTTCAATTGTTTGTATTTACCTCTGTCAATACAGTGTTTATAATGTTTCATAAAGCTTGTATGTACATCCTAATAAACTTCTCATTCTTGTTTTTCCACTGACAGAAATCACAATTGTACAACACATTTCACAAGCATTGCTGTGTAACACAAAATAATATAAGAAACAACAAAAAGAACATTGTCCAGCCTAGTGGCTTACATGCAAGGCAGAGAGTACCCTACTTTATCAGGTTTAAATAGACACCATATGTCGTAAATAAACAAAAATAATTTAAGCAGCAGACCATTTAAAACAAGCCTCCCTCAGTTCATTCATTATACTTACATGGTCACCAAAATAAAAACAAATCCATAGTAATTATCTTAAGAATAACCGCGTTTGAGCTTGGAGACCAATAATCATATAAACAATCGAAACAGCTCACATTTTGCAGGTACGATCTATGTAACTTGGAGAAGTTATCATGAATATCACATTAACATGATTTTTTTACTGACATCAAGTATGGTATCTTTTTCAAGTGGTTGCAGCTTTTTAGGAGTAACTGAAAAAAAATTATCGTAAATGAATCTGAAGCACAGGGTCACTTAGATGAAATGCGTGAGTCTACACTGTTGTTGTACAGGCTACACTGACCCTCACAACATCCTGTCAGAGGATAGCTACCAAACCTGTCATGTTAGGCTGAGCCCCGTTCTGTGGTATGTGGTTTAAGATTAGGCACATGTTGCCGGGTCATCAAACTCTCCCATTTTGGAGAACCAACAGATGCAATGTAATCCAGTTAACCAATCCAAGTGTGAAGAACAGGGCCCAGGTCTGTGTGGCCTATCTGTTCAGGACTAAACTGACAAACACAATCAACAAAACATGAATCTACTGAGGGTGTGCATGAAGATGTTTGTTAGAATCAGTAAACCAGTGTTTGACAAAGTGATATGATTTATAGGTAAACCTCTGTAATGGCCAAAGAGTGGGTGATAAAGGGTAGGAAAGCATAATTACACATGCCATGACACACGTACTAAGCAACACAAATGTGAGGATACTGTGTATTCCAGTGGGCTGTTTTTGACAGTATGCATTTTGACAGAATATGACCTAGCCTAGGAGGTTACTCTATGTGGTTAAAATACACAGACAAATCATGTAAGAAGCACATCATTAAAGTTCAGCTTGGAATTAAAAAGCTTCCCATGCACATCCTTGCTTACACATGCTATGCACATCAAATGGTTATCGTGTTTCTACTGTTTCCATGTTAACTTTGTTAAGCATTGACTTTGCTCGAAAAACAAATACAGCCCTTTAGCTCCATCTTCTGGCTGTGGATATAGGCTACATGACAGGCTGAATGAAGACAGTAAATGAACACACACACACACAAACACACACACACACACACACACACACACACACACACACACACACAGACAGACAGACAGACAGACAGACAGACAGACAGACAGACAGACAGACAGACAGACAGACACAAAGACAGACAGACAGACAGACAGACAGACAGACAAATACCTATGGTATATCATTCACCAGTTCTCCACAACTCTAATTCTAATTACCTCTGCACTACAAAATATACTTACATGTCATTTTCATTTCAAATACATGATCATAAACTAAAGAAAATACCAGTGCTTGCGAAGCAAAAAAAAAGTCTACATTTGAAACCGGCTATAGTTTGACCACTTTTTATGTCATCAGGAAGTTGGTTCAAAAGCTGAGCAGCATAACAGCTAAAGGCTGCTTCACTCTGTTGCTGCTGCTGCTGCTGCTGCAAAGGCTGCTGTTTAGTTCTGACAGCAGGTATTACCAACACATTTTTGTCCAGTCATCTGAGAGGTCTAGCAGGTGTGTACAGCTGAAACATATCTAAGGGGTAATTGGGTCCTGTCCCATTTAGTGATTTATAAATAATTTAAAGTTAAAATCTGTGACTTACTTACAGTTCTTTTCATTTTCGTGACAAGTCTGGCAACTGTATTTTGTAGAAGCTGAAGCTGTTTGATGGTCTTCTTAGGAAGTCCTGTGACAAGACCATTGCAGTTGTGAACCACATGAAGATAAAGGCATTCATGAGTTTTTCTAAATCATGTATTGACATAAGGACTCTAAGTTTGGTATGTTTTTGAGATAGTAAAAAGTTGATTTAGCTATTGCCTTCACATGGCTGTTAAAACTGAGATCCCAATCAATTTAGATACCAACGTTTTAAACAGTGCCCTTCACTTTAAGTCCTTTTATGTCAAGATTAGTAGCAATCCTAAGTCTCTCCTCACTTTTCCCAAATAGAATTATTTCAGTGAAAAAGTAAGTTTGTTTGCTTAAGTAAATGTGGGTGTCATCAGCAGAGCTATGATAAGAGCTCTTATTGTCTTTAATTATTTGTCCAAGTGGGAGCATATACAGGTTGAATAAGTAAGGCCTCAAGATCGCCCCCTGGGGACAACACAGGTGAAGGATGCTGGTGTTGCGGTAAAGTTTCCAATAGCAACAAAGAAGCTAATGTCTTACAGGGGGGTGTTCGTCGTAGCTCGCTAAGCGGTTTAACGAGCTAATTTCCAGGCTAAGATAAAAAACGCCCCTCTTTTTGGTTCATGGAAGCAACTTTCGATAAATCATCATAGTAACATATCAATTAGCACTAACCTGCTCCAGCGCAGGCTAACTTAAGTGTAGCTGGATAAGCTTGCCACACCCCTGGAAAAAGGAGGGATCCCATTGACCAAGGACTGATATTAGATAGTTAGATTAACCTAGGGAGAGAGTTCTTTGCGATCGCCAAGATCCATTATTCCATTATGATGAGTTCTTGTATGAGCGCCACCGATTCAGCCGACAAGGAATAATTAATTTACAAGACCTTCTCGAGTCATTTATTGCAAACACCACAGTCGAACATTGACTGTCTTGCACTTTTTTGCGAGTGGTACATTTTTGTAGTGTCAGTGATGCGGAGAACAAAGCACTCCTAATTATATGAGTGTTATTAGTACACCATAGCATATCATTATTGTAGAAAATGATTAAGGTGGACTCATGATAAGAATAGAGAGAAATACAGACAATTTATTTTCACTGCTTCAATTTGTTGCATTTGTTATTAATACATTTAGTCATTTAACAGACGCTTTTATTCAAAGCGACTTACAAGGAAATGTAAAACTACATCAAGGAAGGAGGTGAGGGGATTCGAACTAGCAATCTTACAGATTCGACCCGGTAGAGGAAACCTCTGTACCAGTTGACACTTGCCGTCAGGTATTCATGCATAGATATCACCCTATAAACATCCCAACACACCTTGCTCTCACAGCAGTGGCGGTGTTGAATTTTGCCATCATTATGGTCTTGTGTTCTTCATAAGCGTTCATGTTCATCTCCTGCTCGCCAGCGGAGAAAAAAGAGCCCTTTTCTTTGAGTTTAGAACCATTATACCGTTAGAAAATCATGGTTTTGGTGATCGACCTTTCCTGCCTTTTGAAGTAGGACGTGCACGCGCAAATGCCATGATAACTTTAGCCTGGTTGAAATTAACCACATGATTTGGATGCGGATCAGCCGTTAACGAACCGATATTTGCTGTTCTCAATCAGCTCGCTAATCTTAACGGGCTAAAAGGCCAATTGATTAACTTAGCTTCAACCCTACGACGAACGGGCCCCTTATGGTGTTTTCTTTCAGTCTTCCTACACTCTCTTTAACAGTCTCATTTTTTTATTTAAATAATTCAGCAAATCGTCGACAGAGTCTGACAGTTAATAGGCCAGGCAAATTAACCCTTTTTGGAGCCAATAATAGAATTAATTGTAAAAGAATTTTTTTCAGCATAGATCATTTCTATGAGGTGTCCAGAACAACATACTAAAAGTCCTAAGAAATCCTAGTTGAGGAAATATGTTTAATTCTCATCAATCTGAGATGTGTGCTAATAATGCATGGCAAAAATACACCTCAAAAATGTAATTTTTTTCCTTTACTCCTATCAAAATGAAACTTTACACAATGAAAGTACCCATGAAAAGTAACATTTTTTGTATTACAAGTTTCTTTGAAAATGAATTTTAATATGCAAATGAGCTATACACTAATCGAATATGCCCAAAATACATCCAAATAGGCTTATTTTTTTCCTTTACTCCTACCACAATAAAACTTTACATAGTAAAAGTATACATGAAAAGTAACTTTTTTTGTATTACAAGTTTCTTTTTAAATGAATTTAAATATGCACATGAGCAGCACACTTATTGAATATGTCCTAATTGCATAGGCAGAAACACCATACCCCTGGCAGGTACTACCAAGCCAGGCAGTTTTCAGGTTAGAGGCCAGTCTAAAAGCAGCATTGCCATCTCCCATTGGCAGTAGGATGATTGGATGAAGATTGGGCCGATGTATTTGTCATACATATGAAGGTGTTTCTGCCTACGGACATATTCAATAAGTGTGGAGCTCATGTGCATATTCAAATTAATTTCAAAAGAAACTTGTAATACAAAAAAAGTTACTTTTCATGTATACTTTTACTATGTAAAGTTTTATTGTGGTAGGAGTAAAGGAAAAAAATAAGCCTATTTGGATGTATTGTAGCGACCTGTATGTGTTGATGTGTTAATGTTAATGTTCATTGTGATGTCTGTGTGCCTGTGTGCCTGTGTCCTTGCTCTCTGTCAGCCGCGGCAGCTCATGTGTGGGTGGCTATGCGCTGCGGGGGGCTGGCAGAGTAGCCGGGGGGCGGGGACACCTGGATAAGATAACGTGTTTCTTGTTGTTGAGCCTCTTCGTGCTCGCGGTTTAGTGATGAGCAGTCAGAGTGATTAAAGTTCCCATGGATGTAAACAATAAAGTAATCATTCACAGAAACCCCTCTCTGCGTAGTGCCTGAGATCGCTTTGGGCATATTCGATTAGTGTATAGCTCATTTGCATATACAAATTAATTTCAAAAGAAACTTGTAATACAAATTGTTTTACTTTTCATGGGTACTTTCATTGTGTAAAGTTTCATTTTGATAGGAGTAAAGGAAAAAAATTACATTTTTGAGGTGTATTTTTGCCATGCATTATTAGCACACATCTCAGATTGATGAGAATTAAACATATTTCCTCAACTAGGATTTCTTAGGACTTTTAGTATGTTGTTCTGGACACCTCATAGAAATTATCTATGCTGAAAAAAATTATTTTACAATTAGTCTGTCGTAAAACGCTATTTTGCCTGGACTATAACTCGATGTCCTTGAAAGTGCCTGCTTAAAGAGATCACTCGTGATCATTTATGACTACCGTAATTTCCGGACTATTGAGCGCACCTGAATATAAGCCTCACCCACTGAATTTAAAAATAATTATTATTTTTTACATAAATAAGCCGCACATGTCTATAAGCCACAGGTGCCTACCGGTACATTGAAACAAATGAACTTTACACAGGCTAAAATGAATATCAAAAGTAATACAATAGTGATGCATATTATTAGTTTTGCCAGTTACGATAAGTGCACTGTTGCTTTAAGAGAGCAAGAGTCAATCAGAGGCTAGAATGTTAGATTGAAGACAACGAGATAGAAGAAAGATGCTAGTTTGAAACCAGTGAGCTAAATAACTTGAAAAGACTGGATTTGTATTGTTGTAAACTTTTTTTTTATGGTCTAAAGTGTTTTGAGTTGAGTTCTGTCTACGCCGGTAGACTGAGGTTATTTTGACATTAGTTAAGTTATTGAGAGATACTGAGAAATCGCGTGGAGCTAAGCATCCATGCGGCTGCATCCATGCTAGCATCCTAGCTCCACAAAGCCACCGTAAACACAAAGACACCGTATACAGTCACAGGTATAATAATCCATAAATTAGCCGCGTCATTGTTTAAGCCGCGAGGTTATAGTCCGGAAATTACGGTATATATCTTAGTCATAGAACTGGGGAGGAGGAGCTAGGGTACTGCTCTTCTTGGGTGAGATCTGAGGGCTGGCAGCGATGGAGAGAGAGAGAGAGAGAGACAGCTTGGTTCCTACAAGTAGTGCAAGATATGTGCATATTGCAGGATACATAGGGGACAGCCAACAAAAAACACTTGGAAGTGCAAAGCGTGTGATGTCTACCTTTGCCTTCTACCAGAGAGAAATAGTTGCGGACTAATCATTTCTGTCATCTATTGAGTAGCCTACAGCTTTTATACTCTTTTGGACTTTCAAAACTGATGGTTGTGGGGGGCCCATTACCTTTTGGCCATTGTCTTTGACAGATGGGCCATAAGCAGTGACAATGTGGAGGGGCAATCAAATGTTTGTTTGCACCTATCTCATCAATATTCATTGTGTAGGTACACTGGTTTTGGAGAGGAAAGGTTACTCTAAAGTTACTAATATTTAGTAGTGAAACCACAGAATATCTGAATGCTGAAATCACCTATGTGTAGGGAACACCTATATTTACAACGTTCAAGTCTTGGCCAGAAATCTTTACAATGTGTTGTAAGTCTCAAGTCTGAGCTCCTCTGAAAGTAGGTTTTTGTAAGGGTATGTTTACATTTGATTTAAATAAAAATGTATTTACTACATTCCTTTTACTCTCATGTTATTGCTGAAGTTTTCTACAATATAACCATAAATGGCACTTTAGGTGAAATTTACAAAAATATCAAGGTATGTCAGACTACCTCAAAGAGTCTGACAGGCCTTGGACTGTGGAGTGGTATGGAATGTAATCGGAGCAAACATGGTGACATATTTGCAGTTCAACGAAATCAGTCAACGGCTGTTAAACTTAAACTTAAACTTCAGCTAACCTGAGGAAGATCTCAGGACCATGGACAGCATCGCCCGTTTGTAGCTGTTCGGCGAACCGGTCCCTGACTTGACACCAATAGGTCTTCTTGTAGGCTGCAGTGAATTCCCAGGTTCACAGTTTTATCAGCCTCAAAAGAAGCAGGGGGATGATTATTGCAATATAACAACGACAGCGGTCCTAATTGAAGACGGAAACTTGCAACATAGGAAACAAAGCTGGTGTTGCTGGCATATGAAAACCAAACGAATGGAAAGAATTATGCTCAGAGTTTTCCAATGAATTTGCAGCAGACATCTTTGCCTTGATAAGCTCACCTGATCTAGAACAGGGGGCTTTCAGTTGAGTAAACATCTCTACAAATCTTCAACCGATTCATGAAAGCATGTACTACAAAACCAAAACAGTCTTGCCCTTTAAATCAATCTCTCAAAAGCAAAGGCAACATAACTTTACTACTGCACATCTTTCTTAGCTTTAAAATGAACATTGCAAAACAGGTCAAACTTTTTCAACTGATTAAAAGCCTGTATATTTCTCCGGTCACCTAATGAAAACATGTCTCTCTTGTGACCTACTTGTTGTAAGGTCTTAGCTCTGAAGTGCTTGACTACGCCACCTGGGGCCTTTCACACCAAGATATACGGATATGTCTAATTGTACCTTTAACAGAGACAAGCGGGCTCTCACACAGATACGCTCCAGTAATGACAGAGACGTGGTATTTCAATAGAAAAATAAACAATATATATGAACTCCATGAGGAAGAAGACAAGACTGAAGGAGGGAGGGAAACAGGGAGCTAGAGAGAATGGAGAAGGGAGGATGGAGAAATAAACAGTAAAAACTGTAAGGAACTCAGCCCAACTCAACACAGGACTGAGTGGCTTACAGAGTTAGCTCATTTCTAGGTTTCTATGGTCTTCATTAGTACTTAATTAAAAGACAAAACATACTGACTTCAACATTGGGCCACATACCATATGATCATCTCATAAAATATGTGTAGACTTTCACTAAATACCTGAATATTATATCTAATATCAATATAATACAATATGCAGTTGTGGTGAGCAATCAGTGAAAGGGTGGCAGAAAAAATATGAGAGAAAAAAAACAACCAGGGGCCCAAATGCAGCTTCAGCACCCAGTGTAGCTCTCCTTCACTCCCTCTCACGTGCCTCTCTTTGGGTGGGAGAGGTGGGCTCTTCAGGGTCAGGGACCAAACTGTCTTGACAAACCAACTAATTTTATTCCTCAAAACGAATGGTTATACAATACCAGAGTGAGGTTACATAAGGATATTAGGCTGATTTTTTCCCCTGTGTGATCTGTAAGAGGTGACAATAATTTCCCTAAAGAACATCATATTTGTCCACTTTCTAATTTAGCTCAGTGCCCAAGGACGAATGGCCAAGTGTTTGAGTGTTTTGTCTGATAACGGCCTGACACATACCAATAGAACACTGTAGTCAGTGGATTTGGCCGTCGGCTTGCTGTTTTGAAGCTCAGTGTCCCTCCCCCTCTGCCTGCATGCCCTACAAGCAACCCGCCTAGATGTTGTCTTACCTAGGATACATGATTTACAGGCAGGAAGAAACGCCTCATACTACTCACTGGTTAGATGCTGATTACATTTCCTCACTATTGTTTGTGTAAACAATTGCAGATCTACCTATTTCGGTTCTAAAAACAATGAATCTGCCCATAGTGGTAAAACAATTTGGAAAGAAGGATGAAAGCGTTATGGATCAAGGAACAACATCCTCACAAGAATAACAGGTTGGTATTTCCATCATATCATACGTGACTAAACAAACAACCATACCAAAAAAATCACCATATCTCTTGTTTTTCCAACATCCAATTCTAAACGTTTCCTTGTTAAGTCTTTATCTTTGGACAGACTTCCCTCCTATCTGGCATTACATTGCAGCCTCAGATGAACGGAATATGAAGCCCCACCTGTCCTACATTATGGGTGACAGGTTTGTATTTTCCCACAACACTGATGTCCTGGAAAATCTACAATTTCTAAATCTAATCAGTGTCCCTGGACTTTATTTAACCTCAAAACTTCATGAAATTTCTTACATAATGAGTAACTGAGGCATATAAAAGAGGGCGTCTCAGGAGTGAGACTAACAACCTTCTACAACTATACTACTGCAAATACTACTACTGCTACTACAAAACTACTGTGTGTCAGAGAGGGAGTGATGTTAAAGATGAGGGCTGTCATCACACTGCTGGTGCTGCTGCTCTCCATGTGTGGATCTCAGACTCGCAGCACCAAGACTGAAGTTCACACAGAGAGCCAGAGCACTGGGGCTGCTGCAGTCACTACCCAGCTGGATGTCTCTGCTGAGCTCAGGGAACTCAGAGACATGGTGGACAAGCAAGGAACTAAATTGGAGGCTCTGGAAAGGGTGAATTTAGCACAAGATTCAGAGCTGACAGATGTGAAGACCAGACTGGCTGGTGAATCTGAGGAATGATCTGAGGTCATTTACTGAGAGACTGGTAGCCACTGAGACTGACATGGAGCATGTGAAGAAAGACACTGCAGCCCAACCCACAGACCTGACCACTGTGAAGGCTGAAGTGGTTCACCTGAAGATGGAACATCAAGCACAAGACACACAGATGACTACTATGAAGAACAGACTGGCAGCAGGTGAACTTGAAATTGAGGATCTGAAGAAGGAACAAGCAGCTCAAGAGGCAGAACTGGTAGTGCTGAAGACAAGGATGGACACTGGTGAAGCCCAAGTGAAGACCAGACTGGCAGCCACTGAGACTGAAGTAGTGAATCTGGAGAAAGAGCTTACAGAGAACCCCAAGGTGGCATTCACAGTAGGTCTGACTGACTCAGGATACATAGAGTCTGGGAAAAATGATCTGAACTTGGTCTTCACTGAAATCATCACCAGGGTTGGACAGGCCTACAGCACCATTACCGGCTTCTTCACAGCTCCAGTAAAAGGAGTCTACTATTTCAGATTCACAGTCATGGATGTACTAACCTCACGTAGGATGAATATCCAGATGTTTAAGAATCAAGAGAAGGTCTTGTGTATGGCAGATTATGATAACGATAGAAATTACTCCTATCTCTCCAATGGTGTGACTCTGCAGCTGGAGGTGGGAGATAAAGTTAACATGCGACTCCCTGCAGGCTTCAGGCTCTATGATGATTCTAAGAACCATAGCACCTTCAGTGGCTTCCTGCTCTTTCCTCTTTGAAGGGAAAACACTGCTCAACTGCTCATGTTGTCAAATGATAAATAATATGCTTCATGATCATGCTCAAATAAAGCACTTTTAAACTTGAATCCTCCTGTGTCATCATTGGAAATATTGAGCAATGCTTTATCAACACAGGTTAATGCTTATTTTGTCCTGTTTTTAATCAGGACCGTGGTCTTTCAATTTGACAGCATTATTTGTTTGTTTTATTTATCTTCTCTCTTAGACTGCTTGTATAACTTGCTCACTGATGTTTACTCTCTCTCCCTCTCTCTCCTTTCAAAAATGATGAATAATGAGCCGAACAAACATAAGCAAATCAACCATTTTCAAACTGAAATCTTTCTCCATAATCACTGAAAATACTGGAAATACATCATTGAATCAATAATATAGTGAGGTCAAATGTGTAACTAGGGTTAGACAGCTAGAGGACTGGAAGGACCCATTCTCTGAATTTGACAAAACGTGTATTGGATTGGAGTTGCGGACTGCACCTTTAAATCCATGTCCTCCATAGCTGTCGGTGGTCATCACTGTTCACTCTGCAGTTCACTCTTCATTTGTTGTCAGACTTGAGAGTAATTTCCACTTTGTGTAATGCACTTTTATGCAGCATTATAAACACAATTGTTGTATAGTATTGTGCTGCACTAAAATAGTACCGTGCTATCAATCTACTTCCATATGAGCAGGGCATCATGTGAGGCTGTCATGCATGTATAGGGAGAATGGGAAGGTTCAACAGTGTCATTGCGCCATAGTGTCATAGCAACCTACAGACAGAGGTGGCTGATGGGTAAATACAAAGTGACCAGAAAGAGAGGAAGTAAAGACGACTGAAAGAAGAGAGAAGTAGCAAGAGAGGAAGAGAGGAGATGGGAAGATGGGAAACGGAAGAGAGAAGATTCAATTCAATTCAAGAGAAGGAGAAGAGAGAATCAGGAGCAAGCAGATGGATTCATCATGTATCAGAGGATGAAGTAGAAGGAGGGGGAGAAAAATCAGAAGAAGGTGAAAGAGATCAGACAATGGAGAATGGGAGAGACAAAAGAAGAGAGGAGGAAAGAGGAGAACAAAACAGATGACAAAAGAGGAGGAGAGAAGAGGGGAAAAGACACCTGCTCACCTGACACCTAGTTTTTCTTCTGACTGGAAATATTGTTGAATATGGTTGAATATTGATGTATTTTCTTCTTACTGGAAAAATATGTTTTCATGTCTAGAATGAGTTTATTTGCATTAAAAAAAAAGCTGTAAAGTACCTTAAATGATGACCTCACACTAGCTACTGATTACTCAGAGCAGATAATAGTCACACATACAACAAAGTCCAGAGTTCATATTCAGAGTTGGACTGAAATGCACTCATTACAGCAGGTCAAACGCCTCCATGAGTGTTATGAAGTATTTATGGGTGTTACTGTACTCTTGACAGACGTATGATATATTGGTAGCCAAGGAGCCACATTTAGTCTGTAAGTCTCAACGCATCTATTCAATTTGATCTATTTATATTGGGCCGTTATCAATTGACATTGTCTCATACCGGGCACATTTAGGAGAAAGGTCTATGCACCCTTGTGAGAACACAAGAGAGGAGGTCTCTGAGAACGTGAGTCAGTGTGTGTGACAAGATCCCACAGATAACTTTCAAAGTGTTGAAGATGTACAAGAAAGACAAGATCCCACAGATAACTTTCAAAGTGTTGAAGATGTACAAGAAAGACAAGATCCCACAGATAACTTTCACAGGGTTGAAGATGTACAAGAAAGACAAGATCCCACAGATAACCTTCACAGGGTTGAAGATGTACAAGAAAGACAGGGAATTAATTCGGGGTTACATGGGAACACAGTAGATTTGGAGATCATCACTCTCCATCCATTTCCCTCCCTCACTTTCTCTCTCTCTCACACACACACACACACACACAGTTTGTCTTCACCCCCATACACAGACATAAGGCATAATCATCGTGTTCTTCACCCTTTCATCCCATTAGGAGTAATATGGAGGGGCAGGAGCCTCCATGCAACAGCTGCAGTGGCTGGACTTCAGGTCTTCATCCTGCCTTTACCTCGCACACACACACACAAACACACACACACACACACACACACACACACACACACACACACACACACACACACACACACACACACACAAACACACACACACAAATGCACACAGACAAACACATGCATGCATGCACAAACACACATGCACACAATCACACACACACAGAGAGAGTGGGAGAGGTTGTTGTATATCTACATTCGCTGTCCTGTACTTTACACCTTAGCTCCATCATGCATAGGCATAGGTGTTCTGTCTTTTGTGTTTACAAATAGGCCTGTCCAGAAAAGAATATCCAGAAAACCAGCAAAGACTGCAGTGGGTTTGGTCCTGGGTTTGCACGGGTCTATGCCAGATCAATGCCACATACGCCAGATGCTCAGTTGCATGTGTGCTTTAGATATCTTAGCAGATGTTCTAAGCCTGGTTGTCAGAAAAGATCCTGGCAGAGCCTGATGATGCAAGACCAGAGGAGAAGTGCACACAGAGTTGATGAACTCAGCTTTAGAACTCAACTGCATTGACTTGGATCTGGATGGACATGGTATCCAGTGTGTAGTGATTGGCGTAATAGTTATGACAACTCTCCTAAAACTATAACTATTGATCAACTATATCAAAGTAACCAGTTTCAGAGTGCACTATCATTATGTGACAGTGACGGTAAAACCATTGCTAGCAACTCCACCACTACCATTTCAATGGCAAGTCAGATAAGTGATGAATTTCACAAGTTCAACCTAGCAAACAAACTGAAGGTGACTTGCTTGCCTGGCCAGGCCTTTTTCTCTGTATGTCCTTGTGAAGTTTGTATTTCTTTGTCAATGATTTGTCCAACAAAATCTAATTAACCTTTGTCTTCTGTCTTCTCCTGTCTTTCAAACACTAACACTTGTGGCCCATACTGTGACCAAACAGCTTTTGGATGTTTTGAACCTCAGCACAACCCTCCCTCTAGTGTTCTCCCCAAACACACACGTGCTGTTGCCTTAGCTAGGACACAAGACTGACAGGTGACAGGTAGACAAGTCTCCAAACACCACTGCTTATTGATTGCATTTAATCATTCTGTTATTTTTGTGCACTCTTACAGACCTGACCTTTTTGGCTTCTAAAATCCACGTCCTTACAATGACCTCTGACCCCATATTTGATACCTCGTTGTCTGAGCCTGAATCTGTAATTGTGTAATTTGGGGATGTAACATCTGTATCTGTAATACATCGTAATACATCGTATCAGTAAGACACCGTCTTGTCTTACTGTTAGTCCTATGGGTGTACAAAATACACCCCTGCAGCTCTTATCTTCGAATGTGGACCTAGTGTTCGGTCCTAACCGGAACTGGAGTCCCGAGCTATAGTCACTGCGTAGCCCTGGGTATCTTTGCCCTGAACCGAAATGTTTATAATAAAACAACAGACAGACTTTGTAATACTTGGAACTTGGAGTACAGCATCCAAAGGAGGGGGGAATAGCGCTACACAGTGCACAAAGTTGGAGGATGCGCGCACCCAGATGAAAAGCTCTGGTTTAAAACATCTAGCCTACTTGGCTATTTCAAGAAGAAATCATTGAAGGTGGGTGTGTAGCCTAAATTTGGGTATGTACCAGTTTATTGAGTTGTGTTCCATGTTCAATGTATCAAATTAAAAATGTTGACTAACGTGACTAACAAAAGACAAGTCAAGCTAGATAACCCTTAAAATAACAATTAGCCTACTACTGAGAACTGAGAGCAGACAAGTCTTTCAAGTGAAGGTCTCTCTCTCTCTCTCTCTCTCTCTCTCTCTCTCTCTCTCTCTCTCTCTCAGTTCAATTACGTTCAAAAAGACTTGCTGTATTGACATGACCATATGAAAGACTATTGCCAAAGTAAATTTAAGGAATAAAACACAAACAAGACTACGTATAAAGGGATTAAAAAAAAGAATACAGAATTGTTTTCTCTTTTGTCATGCATTTAATCTTAATATTTTGGTAACTCCCCAATCTACCAATGCCAATATCCCTTCAAACAAGAAAAGAAAAGACAAGCCCCAGGCAAACTTGAACTAGCCCCTGATCTTTACGATAGTTAAAAAACACCACTGATGTCGACCATATCTTAACAGTTGCAGTGAGTTCTGCTGTTGAAAGGGGATGATGACCTGGGCCTCTGATCTGAAAGAGTTCCATCACAGTGGACATTTGCTACAACCAAAACCACTACATTAACGATATGGAGATGTCATTTATTTCCCAAGCATCTCTGGTAATTTCCCTTTAGCAGCTACGAACACCGTAGAAATAGCTAACTTTATTAGGACTGTTAGCCAAACGTGATAACGGTTTAAAACAGCCTTGCC
This sequence comes from Clupea harengus, assembly GCF_900700415.2. Taxonomy (NCBI): domain Eukaryota; kingdom Metazoa; phylum Chordata; class Actinopteri; order Clupeiformes; family Clupeidae; genus Clupea; species Clupea harengus. The sequence continues at coordinate 26,335,761 of NC_045153.1, read as the reverse complement.
TAGTTTTGTGCTAATACCTAAGACCGAAATAAAATAAAATGATTGGTTCAATATGTTGGCAATAATATTGAAGTATATGACTCCAGATAGAGGGTGGAAACCGTACATATTTTAACCAAATAATGTAAGCACACAGTTAAAAACAATTGTTTCATGACATGCGTCAGACCAAAAAGGACTCCCGAAATTAGCTAACGTAATTGATGTGACGTGAGGTTTGAATTGCCATGGAGATTCTTACGCGTTACAGCGATACATTCCAGTCAAAGTAGAATGTTCAATACTTCTATGTTCGATTTACATTCACTTTGATTTTACACTGCGATCGTTACTACACGGTGAGTGCTGTACTCCACAAAAAAATGATAATTTACATCAATTAATATAGATATTTTGGTTAACCTCAATTTTTAAACATTTCAGCATTCAGAATACGATTTAAAATTAAGTATTGACATAATTTTAACTATGAACTGCCTCATTATGAGAACTTATACGTTTTCTATCTCTGCATGTTAGCCTACAGACTGTAATATTATTTCAAGTCTTTTTATGTCACCTTGTTTCAAGGAACAAAAAAAAAGTGTATTGGTGTCAAGGTCAAAATCAGCTATTTTTGTAACCAAGGGTGCTTGTACCTTCTAGCTACCATTTTTACAAAGCTATGAATCATCAAACTGCATTCAACACCATGATCATTCATCATGACAATATTGTCAGTCATGGACCAACCACTGGGATATTTCGGTAACCACAAATTATTATTCTCCTAATTCTCAACTATATTATTCACTTAATGTATTATTATTTTTTTCAATCCTTCCATTATGTGCATTACATCTAATGTCATAACTTTTTACCCTCACAGGGACCCACCTCTGTCTTCAGAGATGCAGGTTGAGACTGGTCAGTCTCCAGTGTCTCTTCACAGTGGTTTCTTGGAGACCAGTTATCAAGACCTTCAGGTATGCTAACTGCATTACCAATTCAACATCCTGATAACTTTTAGTTGACATACACAGCAAAAGACATCCAAGCCAGTATCAGTTTGACTGAGAGCTCAATAAACTGAAAAAAAAATTGAGGAATTGAGGTAGCAGTGCACTTTGTATTATGTGTTGCCAGATAAGGAGTATGTGCGGACTCTTTCAGCTTTGTCAATCAGTATTCATATTTTCACTGTATGTATTTCTTGCAACAGACTGGATCTGAGGTTGACTTGGTTCATCCAGGTTTGGTGGAAGCCAGGCCTCATTCCTTTAATGAATCAGGTCAGTGCAATGACATTCACAACAACTACAAATATCAACATCCAGATGTGGTCAGAATATAAGTCTTTGATGTACATTGATGTGTCTTGTAGCCCAGTGTGGAAAGTATAGCATTAATGACTTACATCAATTTTAATCTTTATTAAGTCCTGATAATGATCGCTATTCACCACTCTTCAGGAATGTGTAACTACGTATATATCCATATCTCAATATCATATGTCCCCTTAGGCACTAGTAAGCCAGAAGTCAGCCTGGACCAGTCCAGGGATCAATTCATTCAGGGAATGACAAAGTCCAACGACTCTTCCCCCATGGACACTGAATCCATTGTTGCCGTCCAAAACCTTATGAATGAGTAAGTATCAATGCTCACACAAATATTCACCATCTCAAATTCCTCCCATCCTCATACATACAGTACCTACTTACCTGTCTGCCCTAATTGGACAAAATCTAATATAGGATGTACATGTTTTTTTGCAGCGACTTTTCCAGCAACCACACTGGTTCCATCAAGAGGCTTGCTGTAGTGCAGCATTTCCTCACAACTTGTCAGCGGTTGAGGGACCTCTGTAATGGATGCTCAGGTTTCAGAGTGTCATTCTTTGGCCGTCAACCTGAGTTGTCCTCTGCCAGGGTCGCAGTTTCCAGTGGTGTTCAAAGTTGTGGCAACATCAAGGATACAGGCACCTCAGGGTGTGCTGATCTGACCACAGCCATTGATGCCATGGAGACTGTAATGGGAAGGATGGTCCTGAATTTAGATGATGCTGCCGCTATCAGGATGAAGATGGAGCAACTTCTGTCCAGTGGAACTTTGAGGCCACTGACAGACATGCTGGTGAATCGCCTTCGACACATCATTCCAGAGTATGACTGCCCTCAAGAGAAGTTTGTGTATGCCATAGTGGAGAGGTCTTTGAAGACTTTCCTTGGCCAACTGCTGGATGGCGTTGTTGCAGAGTTAAATGGTGCTCCTGAGGAGGGCACTCCCTCTTCATCAACATCCATTTCTAATACTGAGATCCACAGTGGAGACTTAAGTCTTTTGACCACCGCGATGACACAGTATATCATGAACAATGTGTCTGGCCGGCCAAGGGACTGCTCAGGCGACTATCCACCCACCAGGGACTTTTCATCCAGGATCAGTGGAACAAGTGATCAAGATTCTGTGGAGAACTGCAAAGTCACTGCCTGCACAGAGTGCCCTGAGGGAAAGGATTACTTTTCCCTAGTCAGTATAGTGTTGGTACAGCTGATGAGAAAGATTGAACCCACCATCGAGCACATGGCTGATTTCACAGCCTTCCACAGTGACCTCACTGAAAGGATCCTCTCAGAGTTTTGCTCTACATCAGGCCTTTCAAGAGATAAGGCAAATCCAGCTGTCAGGATTCAGAAGATGTGCAATAATATCTACAACGAACTTCTAAAGAGCTTTCGCACCAAAGCTATGGTCAGTGGGCTTTTGGCCTATCGGCAGCCTGTGTTGAGCACAGTCCTGACCAAGTGTTTGGTGAAAGAGCTTCTCCGGGTGAGCCAGGAGGAGGTGGGTGCTGAGAGGACGGAAGGAGCCCAGAGGTTCAGCTTCCTCCACAGACTCAAAGCCTTCAAGACTCTCATCCTCAAGGTGCAATAGTTTAAATATTTCGTGACACTAACAGATGTTAATATATCTAAAATATTCTTCATAAAATATTTTCTCTATGTATCTTACGTGTAATTTTGGTGACTAATAGTAATGTAATCAATACTTAATCTCAATACAGAGTAACAGCAGAGTTCAGCCCATGTCCTCAGAAGTCACAGATGCTGAGACTTCCTCTGGTGAAAATGAGGGTAAGTGTTCTAGAAGATTTTCCAGTCAACGATAATTTCAGTCACGGAAATACATACTTATTCATAACATAGCCGATTGACTGAAGAATAGTAGAGTAATGAAATGTCCTGTTCCTCCTCCTTGGAACTACAGGTCAAACTTCCTCAGCGACACCAGAGGAAAATCCCCCTGCATCCTCCTCATGTGACGGAGAATCCCACAACCCAAACCTTTTCTCAAAGATGCTGAAGACCATCACCACAGTCCTGCAGTCCCGTGGGACTTCCACAACACCATAGAGTAGCCTACATCAGGATTTAGGCTGGACATATCATGACAGGATCATAGATCTCTTATCAGGTCACATGGCCAAAAAAAAAAAGAAAGGCCCCAATTATTATTATCATTATGGATCTGTTATCCAGTCACATTGCCGGAAAAAAAGGCCCCAATTATTATTATTATTATTATTATCATTATAATTATTATTGCTGTTGTATTAAATAAATCAATATCTATTTTTGTATTGCTACATCATGTTGTGTTTTGATGTCACATCTTCCACTCATTATAATACCATAAGATACAGCACAATGAGTTGCTTTAAGATTGTGGCCACAGCAGGTTTAGATGAGCCATTAGATGCTCTCCATAAGTACTTGGACTTTCCACATGAAACTTTGCATGATTGTAGCCCCACATAGGATTGGCATTTCTCCCAAGCATACCTCATAGAACAATTCATTTTGGCATTTAAAGCAACACTGCAAAAATGTGTCACTTTTTAAGGTAGGTTTTTTATGAGCAACGCTTCAAATTCATTTTGGCGGAATGCAGTCACGTGAGGGACAGAAAAACACACCTGTCATTCCCACTAGCCATCCAGGCACTACATATTTTTGTGGTGTGGGCACGCAACATTTTTATAAAAGCTTTTACAGTTCAACATTGCCGAACTACATCCCCAAAAGACACCAGTTAGCATGTAAGCAAGCGTGCTGGGCTGCTCACACCGCACACACTCTCAGATCCTTTAGCGTCCCTTAGGAATGCAGTTGTCCCTATCTACGGCCCTACCCCCTGGTGGCACACAACCAGCTAGAGGTTTCATTTTCATTCCCTGTATCACATGAGTCACACCTCCCACTCTCAGACCCTGTAGTGTCCCTGACAATGTCATTTTTCCAGTCTTTGGTAAAACACAACGAGGTAGAGGTCTCAAATTCAACAAACAAGTTTATTTTCATCCCCCGTATCACACATGTGCTGTATATTCATTTATGTAAAAAGAACAGATATAACACCTACTAAAGCCTGTCTGACCCATGCAATTCTTAGACACAGTGCTAAGCTTAGACCTCGGGACAGCTTTTCCAATGAGCAGACATTCATAACGCGTATAATATCCAATTATGATGTAAAGTATGGGAACAATGTGAAATCATATCTCTCACACTTTTAGACCCTGTAGGTTTCCTAACATTACAATAAGCTTAAGACAAGGCATCTCTCTTCCTTATATTGATGTCAATACATTCAATGGGCTGTGCTTTCAGTGGTCCCTAAATGATGACTTAACTTTTGTGGGAGTACAAACCAATTGGGGGGTTCCTAGAGATTTTTATAGCATTTAACCCCCCCGTTTTAATGTCGCTCTTGTCTTTACTGAAACTGTATTGTACAATGAGGGTATTTGTTTGGCTAAGACTTAGAGAATCCCCTGGGCTGAAATAATAATAATAATAATAATAATACTTGAGGGGGAGGAGGTTTGAAAGGTAGGAAGGGGCCAGGTTGTTTAGGGCTTTGTATGTGGTGAGTAATATTTTAGTGGAAGTTGCGTAGGACCGGGGTGATGTGTTCATAGCGTCGGGTGGAGGTGAGCAGCGGCAGAGTTCTGAACGTTTATTGAGGATTGTGTTGGGAGAGCCATAGAGGATGCTGTTGCAGTAGTCGAGTCTGGAGGTTATGAGGGCATGGATGAGAATTTCGGTGGTGGCAGAGGACAGGGAGGGCCGGAGGCATGCAATGGTCCTGAGGTGAAAGAAGGCAGTTTTGGTGATGTGGTTGGCGTGGGGTAGGAAAGAAAGGGTGGGGTTGAGGATGATACCGAGGTTGCAGACCTGGGTGGAGGGGGCCATCAATGATGAGAGAGAAGGTCTGGGCTGAGTGGGTGAGGGAGTTAGGGCCGATGATGGGTATTTCAGATTTATTGCAGTTGAGTTTGAGAAAGTTCTGTTGCATCTATGATTTTATATCAGTGAGACAGGTGGTGAGAGTGGAGTGGGTGACTGAGGTGATGGTCTTGGAGGATAAGTAGAGTTGGGTGTCATCAGCGTAGCAGTGGAAATCGAAATTGTGGCGACGGATGATTTGTCCAAGTGGAAGGATGTAAATGATGAAGAGGAGGGGACCAAGCTTGGGGAACACCGTGGGTGACTGGGGAGGTGGAGGATTTACAGTTGTTTATGGAAATGAAGAGAGAGATATGAGGTGAACCAGGAGAGGGCAGTGCCAGTTATACCAAGGGAGTGCTGGAGACGTGAGAGGAGGATGGAGTGGTTGATGGTGTCGAAGGCGGCGCTGAGGTCAAGGAGGATGAGGATGGTGAGGAAGCCAGAGTCAACAGAGAGAAGTATGTCATTTGTGATTTTCAGTAGGGCGGTTTCTGTGCTGTGTTTTGAACGGAAGGCGGATTGGAAGGGTTCGTGGAGATTATGGAGGTTGAGGTGGGACTTGAGTTGTGATGCAACAGCTCTCTCAAGGACTTTTGCCAGGTAGGGGAGGTTGGAGATGGGCCAGTAGTTGATCACATTTAAGAACTGCTGTTTAATGTTCAAAATCCGGTTTAACCTGCCCCCCCTCCCACCACTATGCAGCCTAGTCAAGTTTAGAACAGCAGCAACCAGTGCTACTCGAGGGGCAGCAAGAGGAGACTGTGATATTCCTTTAAAAAAAAGTGTATTTGGACAGTCGGTTTTCTCAGTTAGGTCAGCCCGGGAATGGAACCATCTCCCACAGAACATTAGAGAATCAACCTCATTCAACTGCTTTAAAAGAAATCTCAAAGCATGGTTGATAAATAACCAAAAATGTGATCATTAGTGGGTAAGCAGTAGAACTTGTATATTGGGATTTAATATCATTTTATTTTATTTTATTTTATTTTATTTTGTTTTGTTTTGTTTTGTTTTGTTTTGTTTTATTTTAATTTATTTTATTTTATTTATTTTATTTATTTTATTTATTTTATTTATTTTATTTATTTTATTTATTTTATTTATTTTATTTTATTTTATTTTATTTATCTTATTTTATTTTATTTTTGATTTATTGTCTGATTTTTGTTTGATATATACGTTAATGCCTTTTTTTAAGGTTGTATAGCCTTTTTCACTCTGGCAGGGGGACTGCCAATGGAAACTAGCCTTTTGGCTATAATTGGGTGCATTTACATCTTAATGTTCATGAATGTACACTGTCCCTCTTGATCAAATAAACAAACTGATTGATTGATTGATTGATTGATTGATTGATTACATTCACAAGCCTGCAGTATGATCAGAGAAGGCCTTGGCTGATAACATTTCCGAAAGATTACTCCTGCCTCGTATTAATAGAACCGTCGGATTAGCTGATCGTGCTGATGTGACTGTCAATCCAAATGAGAATTTCTATTCGTTGACACTACTGAGGACAAAGTGAAGGCTTTGGAGGACAGAGGTCAGGGGTCAGACTCGTGCTTCACAGAGAACAACAAGTGAACGACATGTGGGATGAAATTCGTTCTCTCCATTTACTGCTCCCACACTATTACACCACATGTAATGTAAATGGGTGGGAATCGTTCAGGAAAACGGGCAGGTGCAGACAGATACTTAACAGCAAACTAAAATATTATTTATCACAGCATTATATTTTCTTCAATTTGACCTTCAGAGAGGATTTATCAGGCTCTGACAGTCAGCAATTGGGATTTGCACATTATATTTTACATGCCACGTACCTACCACAGTTAGCTGTCCTTTTTCCCCCTTTAAATACACATAAACAAACTTGGATAAATGTTTAGGTTAGAGCAGAATATTCTGATTGGCTCAACTTTGAAATGCTTTTACCTTTCGATTGGAAAAGCATAGTGACGAAAAACATAGTATAAAAAGTAAGTGCACTTGTTTTTTGACTGAGTTGCTCCATGGACCACCACTCGAATTGAATGAAAGTCTGTACGATTGAATAAACTTCAGCTCATCGCATTCGGTCATCCGACTCTCATTGAAGTATCAACTCTAAGATTTGAAGAGATTGTTTCGCTACAACAATAGATAAATTACATTATTTTAAATGAATTAAAACGTTTAGTATTGTTAAATTTGAGCCTGTCAAGCATTTTAACCCATGGCAGGGGAGGTCTGTGGAATCCAATTTAGCCTATACACTACGATATATATGGTTATGTGTTTATTGAAGAAGGGAATGTACATTTGTAATGAACTTGTTGTTTTGTAAGAACCAAGGTCTCCCTCTGTTGCTCTTGAAAAGGATTCCATCTGTACCCACATGCTCAGAATCAAAGTGTGCTGAATAAATAGTCAAACTGGAAAATAGAAGAAAATACTCTGCTCTGCTTTCAGAAAGTAATTCAAAGTCCAATCTTTTTAATTTCAGGAGAGAAAGTTATTTGAATGTTGTGCAACAATCTTGAAATGTTGTCTTTATGGCAGTTGTTTCTCCCTCTTTGAAAGTGAGAGCTAATAAAAACATTCCTTCATCTGTTCATTTGCAGTCTCAAGGTCATAGAGACTGATGCCATTTTGTGAATACCTCAAACGTATTTGAAATGTTCCAGAGGGGCAAGCTTTGTCAGAGTTTACACTACTTTAGTCTGCAAGTAAATCTAGGCAGGTGGTCCAACCAATTGAACCAATATGAATGAATAAATACTTGTATTTCTATGCTGTCTTCCATGTTAGCATCATGTGTTTCCTTATCCTCCCTTATCTCTTAACAGTCTCCTCTGAGCTACACTTCCTTTGCATTTTCTTAACTTCAACATGACATGGATGCAGCTCTTGATTACATGAGGCATATGCAGGGGTTGGGGAGTAAGTTACATGTAACGGAGTTACATGATTAAATTACAGACGAAATGTAATTGTATCGACAGATACTGAAAAGAAATGTAATTAAATGAGTTACTAATCAAAATGTTGGTGATTACAAAGGGATTATATCCAAATATAATATTTTTTAAGGAAAAAAACACAAAAGAGACTATATAGGGATAAAAAAAGAACAACAAAATAGTTTTCTCTTTTGTCATGTAATCTTTTTTAATATTTTGGTACCTCCCCAATTTACCAATGCCAATGTCCCTTAAAAGAGAAAAGAAAAGACAAACCCCAGGCAAACTTGAATTAGCCCCTGATCTTTTCAATAGCTAGAAACGCCGCTGATGTCGACCATATCATAACTGTTGAAAGGGGATGATGACCTGGGCCTCTGATTGGAAAGAGTTCCATCACAGTGGACATTTGCAACAACCAAAATCACTACATTAACGATATGGAGATGTAATTTATTTCCCAAGCATCTCTGGTAATTTCCCTTTAGCAGCTACGAACACCGTAGAAATAGCTAACTTTATTAGGACTGTTAACCAAACATGATAACGGTTTAAAACAGCCTTGCCTAGTTTTGTGCTAATACCTAAGACCGAAATAAAATGATTGGTTCAATGTGTTGGCAATAATATTGAGGTATATGACTCCAGATAGAGGGTGGAAACCGTACATATTTTAACCAAATAATTTAAGCACACAGTTAAAAACAATTGTTTCATGACATGCGTCAGACCAAAAAGGACTCCCGAAATTAGCTAACGTAATTGATGTGACGTGAGGTTTGAATTGCCATGGAGATTCTTACGCGTTACAGCGATACATTCCAGTCAAAGTAGAATGTTCAATACTTCTATGTTCGATTTACATTCACTTTGATTTTACACTGCGATCGTTACTACACGGTGAGTGCTGTACTCCACAAAAAATATGTAATTTACATCAATTAATATAGATATTTTGGTTAACCTCAATTTTTAAACATTTCAGCATTCAGAATACGATTTAAAATGAAGTATTAACATAGTTTTAACCATGAACTGCCTCATTATGATAACGTATACGTTTTCTATCTCTGCATGTTAGCCTACAGACTGTAGTCTTTTTATGTCACCTTGTTTCAAGGAAGAAAAAAAGTGTACGGTATTGGTGTCAAGGTCAAAATCAGCTATTTTTGTAACCAAGGGTGCTTGTACCTTCTAGCTACCATTTTTACAAAGCTATGAATCATCAAACTGCATTCAACACCATCATCATTCATCATGACAATATTGTCAGTCATGGACCAACCACTGGGATATTTCGGTAACCACAAATTATTATTCTCCTAATTCTCAACTATATTATTCACTTAATGTATTATTATTTTTTTCAATCCTTTCATTATGTGCATTATATCTAATGTCATATCTTTTTTTCCATCACAGGGACCCACCTCTGTCTTCAGAGATGCAGGTTGAGACTGGTCAGTCTCCAGTGTCTCTTCACAGTGGTTTCTTGGAGACCAGTTATCAAGACCTTCAGGTATGCTAACTGCATTACCAGGTCAACATCCTGATAACTTTTAGTTGACATACACAGCAAAAGACATCCAAGCCAGTATCAGTTTGACTGAGAGCTCAATAAACTGAAAAAAAAATTGAGGAATTGAGGTAGCAGTGCACTTTGTATTATGTGTTGCCAGATAAGGAGTATTTCCTGACTCTTTCAGCTTTGTCAATCAGTATTCATATTTTCACTGTATGTATTTCTTGCAACAGACTGGATCTGAGGTTGACTTGGTTCATCCAGGTTTGGTGGAAGCCAGGCCTCATTCCTTTAATGAATCAGGTCAGTGCAATGACATTCACAACAACTACAAATATCAACATCCAGATGTGGAGTCAGAATATAAGTCTTTGATGTACATTGATGTGTCTTGTAGCCCAGTGTGGAAAGCATTAATGACTAACGTCAGTTTCATCTTTATTAAGTCATAATGATCGCTATTCACCACTCTTCAGGAATGGTGACATGTGTAACTATATATCCATATCTCAATATCATACGTCCTCTTAGGCACTAGTAAGCCAGAAGTCAGCCTGGACCAGTCCAGGGATCAATTCATTCAGGGAATGACAAAGTCCAAAGACTCTTCCCCCACGGACACTGAATCCATTGTTGCCGTCCAAAACCTTATGAATGAGTAAGTATCAATGCTCACACAAATATTCACCATCTCAAATTCCTCCCATCCTCATACATACCTACTTACCTGTCTGCCCTAATCGGACAAAATCTAATATAGGATGTACATCTTTTTTTGTAGCGACTTTTCCAGCAACCACACTGGTTCCATTAAGAGGCTTGCTGTAGTGCAGCATTTCCTCACAACTTGTCAGCGGTTGAGGGACCTCTGTAATGGATGCTCAGGTTTCAGAGTGTCATTCTTTGGCCGTCAACCTGAGTTGTCCTCTGCCAGGGTCGCAGTTTCCAGTGGTGTTCAAAGTTGTGGCAACATCAAGGATACAGGCACCTCAGGGTGTGCTGATCTGACCACAGCCATTGATGCCATGGACACTGTAATGGGAAGGATGGTCCTGAATTTAGATGATGCTGCCGCTATCAGGATGAAGATGGAGCAACTTCTGTCCAGTGGAACTTTGAGGCCACTGACAGACATGCTGGTGAATCGCCTTCGACACATCATTCCAGAGTATGACTGCCCTCAAGAGAAGTTTGTGTATGCCATAGTGGAGAGGTCTTTGAAGACTTTCCTTGGCCAACTGCTGGATGGCGTTGTTGCAGAGTTAAATGGTGCTCCTGAGGAGGGCATTCCCTCTTCATCAACATCCATTTCTAATACTGAGATCCACAGTGGAGACTTAAGTCTTTTGACCACCGCGATGACACAGTATATCATGAACAATGTGTCTGGCCGGCCAAGGGACTGCTCAGGCGACTATCCACCCACCAGGGACTTTTCATCCAGGATCAGTGGAACAAGTGATCAAGATTCTGTGGAGAACTGCAAAGTCACTGCCTGCACAGAGTGCCCTGAGGGAAAGGATTACTTTTCCCTAGTCAGTATAGTGTTGGTACAGCTGATGAGAAAGATTGAACCCACCATCGAGCACATGGCTGATTTCACAGCCTTCCACAGTGACCTCACTGAAAGGATCCTCTCAGAGTTTTGCTCTACATCAGGCCTTTCAAGAGATAAGTCAAATCCAGCTGTCAGGATTCAGAAGATGTGCAATGATATCTACAACGAACTTCTAAAGAGCTTTCGCACCAAAGCTATGGTCAGTGGGCTTTTGGCCTATCGGCAGCCTGTGTTGAGCACAGTCCTGACCAAGTGTTTGGTGAAAGAGCTTCTCCGGGTGAGCCAGGAGGAGGTGGGTGCTGAGAGGACGGAAGGAGCCCAGAGGTTCAGCTTCCTCCACAGACTCAAAGCCTTCAAGACTCTCATCCTCAAGGTGCAATAGTTTATATATTTCATGACAGTAACAGATGTTAATATATCTCAAATATTCTTCATAAAATATTTTCTCTATGTATCTTACGTGTAATTTTGGTGACTAATAGTAATGTAATCAATACTTAATCTCAATACAGAGTAACAGCAGAGTTCAGCCCATGTCCTCAGAAGTCACAGATGCTGAGACTTCCTCTGATGAAAATGAGGGTAAGTGTTCTAGAAGATTTTCCAGTCAACGATAATTTCACTCACGGAAATACATACTGATTTATTACATAGCCGATTGACTGAAGAATAGTAGAGTAATGAAATGTCCTGTTCCTCCTCCTTGGAACTACAGGTCAAACTTCCACAGCGACACCAGAGGAAAATCCCCCTGCGTCCTCCTCATGTGACGGAGAATCCCACAACCCAAACCTTTTCTCAAAGATGCTGAAGACCATCACCACAGTCCTGCAGTCCCGTGGGACTTCCACAACACCATAGAGTAGCCTACATCAGGATTTAGGCTGGACATATCATGACAGGATTATAGATCTGTTATCAGGTCACATGGCCAAAAAAAAAAGGAAAGGCCCCAATTATTATTATCATTATGGATCTGTTATCAGGTCATATGGCCAAAACAAAAAAATGGCCCCAATTATTATTATTATTATTATTATTATCATTCTTGTCATTATAATTATTATTGCTGTTGTATTAATAATAAATCAATATCTATTTTTGTATTGCTACATCATGTTGTGTTTTGATGTCACATCCTCCACTCATTATAATACCATAAGATACAGCACAATGAGTTGCTTTAAGATTGTGGCCACAGCAGGTTTAGATGAGCTATTCGATGCTCTCTATAAGTACTCACCTCCCTTGGACTTTCCACATGAAACTTTGCATGATTGTAGCCCCACATAGGATTGGCATTTCTCCCAATCATACCTCATAGAACAATTCATTTTGGCATTTAAAGCAACACTGCAAAAATGTGTCTCTTTTTAAGGTAGGTTTTTTATGAGCAACGCATCATCTTCAAATTCATTTTGGCGGAATGCAGTCACGTGAGGGACAGAAAAACACACCTGTCATTCCCACTAGCCATCCAGGCACTACATATTTCTGTGGTTTGGGTCAGAACACCCCGCAACATTTTTATAAAAGCTTTCACAGCACAACATTGCCGAACTACATCCCCAAAAGACACCAGTTAGCATGTAAGCAAGCGTGCTTGGCTGTTCATACCGCACACACTCTCAGATCCTTTAGCGTACCCTAGGAATGCAGTTGTCTTTATCTACGGCCCTACCCCCTGGTCGCACACAACCAGCTAGAGGTTTCATTTTCATTCCCCGTATCACATGAGTCACACCTCCCACTCTCAGACCCTGTATTGTCCCTGACAATGTCATTTTTCCAGTCTTTGGTCAAACACAACGAGGTAGAGGTCTCAAATTCAACAAACACGTTTATTTTCATCCCCCGTATCACACCTGTGCTGTATATTCATTTATGTAAAAAGAACAGATATAACACCTACTAAGGCCTGTCTGACCCGTGCAATTCTTAGACACAGTGCTAAGCTTAGACCTCGGGACAGCTTTTCCAATGAGCAGACATTCATAACGCGTATAATATCCAATTATGATGTAAAGTATGGGAACAATGTGAAATCATATCTCTCACACTTTTAGACCCTGTAGGTTTCCTAACATTACAATAAGCTTAAGACAAGGCATCTCTCTTCCTTATATTGATGCCAATACATTCAATGGGCTGTGCTTTCAGTGGTCCCTAAATGATGACTTAACTTTTGTGCGAGTACAAACCAATTGGGGGGTTCCTAGAGACTTTTATAGCATTTAACCCCCCCGTTTTAATGTCGCTCTTGTCTTTACTGAAACTGTATTGTACAATGAGGGTATTTGTTTGGCTAAGACTTAGAGAATCCCCTGGGCTGAAATAATAATAATAATAATAATACTTGAGGGGGAGGAGGTTTGAAAGGTAGGAAGGGGCCAGGTTGTTTAGGGCTTTGTATGTGGTGAGTAATATTTTAGTGGAAGTTGCGTAGGACCGGGGTGATGTGTTCATAGCGTCGGGTGGAGGTGAGCAGCGGCAGAGTTCTGAACGTTTATTGAGGATTGTGTTGGGAGAGCCATAGAGGATGCTGTTGCAGTAGTCGAGTCTGGAGGTTATGAGGGCATGGATGAGAATTTCGGTGGTGGCAGAGGACAGGGAGGGCCGGAGGCATGCAATGGTCCTGAGGTGAAAGAAGGCAGTTTTGGTGATGTGGTTGGCGTGGGGTAGGAAAGAAAGGGTGGGGTTGAGGATGATACCGAGGTTGCAGACCTGGGTGGAGGGGGCCATCAATGATGAGAGAGAAGGTCTGGGCTGAGTGGGTGAGGGAGTTAGGGCCGATGATGGGTATTTCAGATTTATTGCAGTTGAGTTTGAGAAAGTTCTGTTGCATCTATGATTTTATATCAGTGAGACAGGTGGTGAGAGTGGAGTGGGTGACTGAGGTGATGGTCTTGGAGGATAAGTAGAGTTGGGTGTCATCAGCGTAGCAGTGGAAATCGAAATTGTGGCGACGGATGATTTGTCCAAGTGGAAGGATGTAAATGATGAAGAGGAGGGGACCAAGCTTGGGGAACACCGTGGGTGACTGGGGAGGTGGAGGATTTACAGTTGTTTATGGAAATGAAGAGAGAGATATGAGGTGAACCAGGAGAGGGCAGTGCCAGTTATACCAAGGGAGTGCTGGAGACGTGAGAGGAGGATGGAGTGGTTGATGGTGTCGAAGGCGGCGCTGAGGTCAAGGAGGATGAGGATGGTGAGGAAGCCAGAGTCAACAGAGAGAAGTATGTCATTTGTGATTTTCAGTAGGGCGGTTTCTGTGCTGTGTTTTGAACGGAAGGCGGATTGGAAGGGTTCGTAGAGATTATGGAGGTTGAGGTGGGACTTGAGTTGTGATGCAACAGCTCTCTCAAGGACTTTTGCCAGGTAGGGGAGGTTGGAGATGGGCCAGTAGTTGATCACATTTAAGAACTGCTGTTTAATGTTCAAAATCCGGTTTAACCTGCCCCCCCCCCCCCCCCCCACCACCACTATGCAGCCTAGTCAAGTTTAGAACAGCAGCAACCAGTGCTACTCGAGGGGCAGCAAGAGGAGACTGTGATATTCCTTTAAAAAAAAGTGTATTTGGACAGTCGGTTTTCTCAGTTAGGTCAGCCCGGGAATGGAACCATCTCCCACAGAACATTAGAGAATCAACCTCATTCAACTGCTTTAAAAGAAATCTCAAAGCATGGTTGATAAATAACCAAAAATGTGATCATTAGTGGGTAAGCAGTAGAACTTGTATATTTGTTTTGTTTTGTTTTATTTTAATTTTATTTATTTTATTTATTTTATTTATCTTATTTTATTTTATTTTTGATTTATTGTCTGATTTTTGTTTGATATATACGTTAATGCCTTTTTTTAAGGTTGTATAGCCTTTTTCACTCTGGCAGGGGGACTGCCAATGGAAACTAGCCTTTTGGCTATAATTGGGTGCATTTACATCTTAATGTTCATGAATGTACACTGTCCCTCTTGATCAAATAAACAAATTGATTGATTGATTGATTGATTGATTGATTACATTCACAAGCCTGCAGTATGATCAGAGAAGGCCTTGGCTGATAACATTTCCGAAAGATTACTCCTGCCTCGTATTAATAGAACCGTCGGATTAGCTGATCGTGCTGATGTGACTGTCAATCCAAATGAGAATTTCTATTCGTTGACACTACTGAGGACAAAGTGAAGGCTTTGGAGGACAGAGGTCAGGGGTCAGACTCGTGCTTCACAGAGAACAACAAGTGAACGACATGTGGGATGAAATTCGTTCTCTCCATTTACTGCTCCCACACTATTACACCACATGTAATGTAAATGGGTGGGAATCGTTCAGGAAAACGGGCAGGTGCAGACAGATACTTAACAGCAAACTAAAATATTATTTATCACAGCATTATATTTTCTTCAATTTGACCTTCAGAGAGGATTTATCAAGCTCTGACAGTCAGCAATTGGGATTTGCAGATTATATTTGACATGCCACGTACCTACCACAGTTAGCTGTCCTTTTCCCCCCTTTAAATACACATAAACAAACTTGGATAAATGTTTAGGTTAGAGCAGAATATTCTGATTGGCTCAACTTTGAAATGCTTTTACCTTTCGATTGGAAAAGCATAGTGACGAAAAACATAGTATAAAAAGTAAGTGCACTTGTTTTTTGACTGAGTTGCTCCATGGACCACCACTCGAATTGAATGAAAGTCTGTACGATTGAATAAACTTCAGCTCATCGCATTCGGTCATCCGACTCTCATTGAAGTATCAACTCTAAGATTTGAAGAGATTGTTTCGCTACAACAATAGATAAATTACATTATTTTAAATGAATTAAAACGTTTAGTATTGTTTAATTTGAGCCTGTCAAGCATTTTAACCCATGGCAGGGGAGGTCTGTGGAATCCAATTTAGCCTATACACTACGATATATATGGTTATGTGTTTATTGAAGAAGGGAATGTACATTTGTAATGAACTTGTTGTTTTGTAAGAACCAAGGTCTCCCTCTGTTGCTCTTGAAAAGGATTCCATCTGTACCCACATGCTCAGAATCAAAGTGTGCTGGACTAAATAGTCAAACTGGAAAATACAAGAAAATACTCTGCTCTGCTTTCAGAAAGTAATTCAAAGTCCAATCTTTTTAATTTCAGGAGAGAAAGTTATTTAAATGTTGTGCAACAATCTTGAAATGTTGTCTTTATGGCAGTTGTTTCTCCCTCTTTGAAAGTGAGAGCTAATAAAAACATTCCTTCATCTGTTCATTTGCAGTCTCAAGGTCATAGAGACTGATGCCATTTTGTGAATACCTCAAACGTATTTGAAATGTTCCAGAGGGGCAAGCTTTGTCAGAGTTTACACTACTTTAGTCTGCAAGTAAATCTAGGCAGGTGGTCCAACCAATTGAACCAATATGAATGAATAAATACTTGTATTTCTATGCTGTCTTCCATGTTAGCATCATGTGTTTCCTTATCCTCCCTTATCTCTTAACAGTCTCCTCTGAGCTACACTTCCTTTGCATTTTCTTAACTTCAACATGACATGGATGCAGCTCTTGATTACATGAGGCATATGCAGGGGTTGGGGAGTAAGTTACATGTAACGGAGTTACATGATTAAATTACAGACGAAATGTAATTGTATCGACAGATACTGAAAAGAAATGTAATTAAATGAGTTACTAATCAAAATGTTGGTGATTACAAAGGGATTATACCCAAGCATCTCTGGTAATTTCCCTTTAGCAGCTACGAACACCGTAGAAATAGCTAACTTTATTAGGACTGTTAACCAAACATGATAACGGTTTAAAACAGCCTTGCCTAGTTTTGTGCTAATACCTAAGACCGAAATAAAATGATTGGTTCAATGTGTTGGCAATAATATTGAGGTATATGACTCCAGATAGAGGGTGGAAACCGTACATATTTTAACCAAATAATTTAAGCACACAGTTAAAAACAATTGTTTCATGACATGCGTCAGACCAAAAAGGACTCCCGAAATTAGCTAACGTAATTGATGTGACGTGAGGTTTGAATTGCCATGGAGATTCTTACGCGTTACAGCGATACATTCCAGTCAAAGTAGAATGTTCAATACTTCTATGTTCGATTTACATTCACTTTGATTTTACACTGCGATCGTTACTACACGGTGAGTGCTGTACTCCACAAAAAAATTATAATTTACATCAATTAATATAGATATTTTGGTTAACCTCAATTTTTAAACATTTCAGCATTCAGAATACGATTTAAAATGAAGTATTAACATAGTTTTAACCATGAACTGCCTCATTATGATAACGTATACGTTTTCTATCTCTGCATGTTAGCCTACAGACTGTAGTCTTTTTATGTCACCTTGTTTCAAGGAAGAAAAAAAGTGTACGGTATTGGTGTCAAGGTCAAAATCAGCTATTTTTGTAACCAAGGGTGCTTGTACCTTCTAGCTACCATTTTTACAAAGCTATGAATCATCAAACTGCATTCAACACCATCATCATTCATCATGACAATATTGTCAGTCATGGACCAACCACTGGGATATTTCGGTAACCACAAATTATTATTCTCCTAATTCTCAACTATATTATTCACTTAATGTATTATTATTTTTTTCAATCCTTTCATTATGTGCATTATATCTAATGTCATATTCATATCTTTTTTTTCCATCACAGGGACCCACCTCTGTCTTCAGAGATGCAGGTTGAGACTGGTCAGTCTCCAGTGTCTCTTCACAGTGGTTTCTTGGAGACCAGTTATCAAGACCTTCAGGTATGCTAACTGCATTACCAGGTCAACATCCTGATAACTTTTAGTTGACATACACAGCAAAAGACATCCAAGCCAGTATCAGTTTGACTGAGAGCTCAATAAACTGAAAAATAAATTGAGGAATTGAGGTAGCAGTGCACTTTGTATTATGTGTTGCCAGATAAGGAGTATTTCCTGACTCTTTCAGCTTTGTCAATCAGTATTCATATTTTCACTGTATGTATTTCTTGCAACAGACTGGATCTGAGGTTGACTTGGTTCATCCAGGTTTGGTGGAAGCCAGGCCTCATTCCTTTAATGAATCAGGTCAGTGCAATGACATTCACAACAACTACAAATATCAATATCCAGATGTGGAGTCAGAATATAAGTCTTTGATGTACATTGATGTGTCTTGTAGCCCAGTGTGGAAAGCATTAATGACTAACGTCAGTTTCATCTTTATTAAGTCATAATGATCGCTATTCGCCACTCTTCAGGAATGGTGACATGTGTAACTATATATCCATATCTCAATATCATACGTCCTCTTAGGCACTAGTAAGCCAGAAGTCAGCCTGGACCAGTCCAGGGATCAATTCATTCAGGGAATGACAAAGTCCAAAGACTCTTCCCCCACGGACACTGAATCCATTGTTGCCGTCCAAAACCTTATGAATGAGTAAGTATCAATGCTCACACAAATATTCACCATCTCAAATTCCTCCCATCCTCATACATACAGTACCTACTTACCTGTCTGCCCTAATTGGACAAAATCTAATATAGGATGTACATCTTTTTTTGTAGCGACTTTTCCAGCAACCACACTGGTTCCATCAAGAGGCTTGCTGTAGTGCAGCATTTCCTCACAACTTGTCAGCGGTTGAGGGACCTCTGTAATGGATGCTCAGGTTTCAGAGTGTCATTCTTTGGCCGTCAACCTGAGTTGTCCTCTGCCAGGGTCGCAGTTTCCAGTGGTGTTCAAAGTTGTGGCAACATCAAGGATACAGGCACCTCAGGGTGTGCTGATCTGACCACAGCCATTGATGCCATGGAGACTGTAATGGGAAGGATGGTCCTGAATTTAGATGATGCTGCCGCTATCAGGATGAAGATGGAGCAACTTCTGTCCAGTGGAACTTTGAGGCCACTGACAGACATGCTGGTGAATCGCCTTCGACACATCATTCCAGAGTATGACTGCCCTCAAGAGAAGTTTGTGTATGCCATAGTGGAGAGGTCTTTGAAGACTTTCCTTGGCCAACTGCTGGATGGCGTTGTTGCAGAGTTAAATGGTGCTCCTGAGGAGGGCACTCCCTCTTCATCAACATCCATTTCTAATACTGAGATCCACAGTGGAGACTTAAGTCTTTTGACCACCGCGATGACACAGTATATCATGAACAATGTGTCTGGCCGGCCAAGGGACTGCTCAGGCGACTATCCACCCACCAGGGACTTTTCATCCAGGATCAGTGGAACAAGTGATCAAGATTCTGTGGAGAACTGCAAAGTCACTGCCTGCACAGAGTGCCCTGAGGGAAAGGATTACTTTTCCCTAGTCAGTATAGTGTTGGTACAGCTGATGAGAAAGATTGAACCCACCATCGAGCACATGGCTGATTTCACAGCCTTCCACAGTGACCTCACTGAAAGGATCCTCTCAGAGTTTTGCTCTACATCAGGCCTTTCAAGAGATAAGTCAAATCCAGCTGTCAGGATTCAGAAGATGTGCAATAATATCTACAACGAACTTCTAAAGAGCTTTCGCACCAAAGCTATGGTCAGTGGGCTTTTGGCCTATCGGCAGCCTGTGTTGAGCACAGTCCTGACCAAGTGTTTGGTGAAAGAGCTTCTCCGGGTGAGCCAGGAGGAGGTGGGTGCTGAGAGGACGGAAGGAGCCCAGAGGTTCAGCTTCCTCCACAGACTCAAAGCCTTCAAGACTCTCATCCTCAAGGTGCAATAGTTTAAATATTTCATGACAGTAACAGATGTTAATATATCTCAAATATTCTTCATAAAATATTTTCTCTATGTATCTTACGTGTAATTTTGGTGACTAATAGTAATGTAATCAATACTTAATCTCAATACAGAGTAACAGCAGAGTTCAGCCCATGTCCTCAGAAGTCACAGATGCTGAGACTTCCTCTGATGAAAATGAGGGTAAGTGTTCTAGAAGATTTTCCAGTCAACGATAATTTCAGTCACGGAAATACATACTGATTTATAACATAGCCGATTGACTGAAGAATAGTAGAGTAATGAAATGTCCTGTTCCTCCTCCTTGGAACTACAGGTCAAACTTCCTCAGCGACACCAGAGGAAAATCCCCCTGCATCCTCCTCATGTGACGGAGAATCCCACAACCCAAACCTTTTCTCAAAGATGCTGAAGACCATCACCACAGTCCTGCAGTCCCGTGGGACTTCCACAACACCATAGAGTAGCCTACATCAGGATTTAGGCTGGACATATCATGACAGGATTATAGATCTGTTATCAGGTCACATGGCCAAACAAAAAAAGTAAGGCCCCAATTATTATTATTATTATTATCATTATGGATCTGTTATCAGGTCATATGGCCAAAACAAAAAAAAGCCCCAATTATTATTATTATTATTATTATCATTATGGATCTGTTATCAAGTCACATGGCCGGAAAAAAAGGCCCCAATTATTATTATCATTATTATTATCATTCTTGTCATTATAATTATTATTGCTGTTGTATTAATAATAAATCAATATCTATTTTTGTATTGCTACATCATGTTGTGTTTTGATGTCACATCCTCCACTCATTATAATACCATAAGATACAGCACAATGAGTTGCTTTAAGATTGTGGCCACAGCAGGTTTAGATGAGCCATTCGATGCTCTCTATAAGTACTCACCTCCCTTGGACTTTCCACATGAAACTTTGCATGATTGTAGCCCCACATAGGATTGGCATTTCTCCCAAGCATACCTCATAGAACAATTCATGTTGGCATTTAAAGCAACACTGCAAAAATGTGTCTTTTTTTAAGGTAGGTTTTTTATGAGCAACGCATCATCTTCAAATTCATTTTGGCGGAATGCAGTCACGTGAGGGACAGAAAAACACACCTGTCATTCCCAGTAGCCATCCAGGCACTACATATTTCTGTGGTTTGGGTCAGAACACCCCGCAACATTATTCTAAAAGCTTTTACAGCACAACATTGCCGAACTACATCCCCAAAAGACACCAGTTAGCATGTAAGCAAGCGTGCTGGGCTGTTCACACCGCATACACTCTCAGATCCTTTAGCGTCCCCTAGAAATACTACTGCGTGAAATTACCTGCATACTACTTACAGTTAGAAATATACTCAAAGTAGGAAATGTCCTTTGGTGTCATTTGTAATGGCACGCTGTGTCATTTCTTGCCAAGTCCAGATTGGGCAACCACAGAGGTGAAGGTGGATAGGTTAGAACAGAACTTATTTTGCAAAAAGGTCAAATTTAAAAAGTCCAAAATTCAACGCACAAAAGATCCAGGTAACAAAGGATTCCAAAAAGGGTAAAACACAGAAGATCCAAAAAAGCAGAGTAAAGGGGAAAAACACAAAAATCCAAAACATATCCCACACGGGCAGAGTATCCACGGAAGTGAAGCAGAGAAACGATACAGGCTTGGACAGGACTCAGAGTTACCAACCAGACTTAATGTTACAATCAGACAGAGGACACAGGACAGACTGAACTTAAATACCAGAGGGGAAACAGATAATTGGTGGGAAGCAAGTAAGCGGCAGGAGAAACTAATCAGGATAACAAACAGACTAATTAACAGAACAGGTGTGGTAGATGGTGACAGGAAAATCCAGGAAGTGGCAGAGGGCAGGTGGGGGCGGAGTTTCAGGACAAAAACAGAAAACACATGGCATGACAAAACAAACACAAGAAGCACATGACATAATAACCAAACACAAGAAGAACATGGTGACCAGTGTTCTTTGACCAGCAGAGGGGATACTAACAATTACAACATGCAACATGACACATAACCTCACCTAACACATCATTCATCATATTACAACATGCAACATGACACATAACCTCACCTAACACATCATTAATCATATTACAACATGCAACATGACACATAACCTCACCTAACACATCATTAATCATATTACAACATGCAACATGACACATAACCTCACCTAACACATCATTCATCATATTACAACATGCAACATGACATATAACCTCACCTAACACATCATTAATCATATTACAACATGCAACATGACACATAACCTCACCTAACACATCATTAATCATATTACAACAAGCAACACGACACATAACCTGACCTAACACATCATTAATCATATTACAACATGCAACATGACACATAACCTCACCTAACATATCAATAATCATATTACAACATGCAACATGACACATAACCTCACCTAACACATTATTAATCATATTACAACATGCAACATGACACATAACCTCACCTTATACATCATTCATCATATTACAACATGCAACATGACACATAACCTCACCTAACACATAATTTATCATACAAACACGTCAAACGAATGCAACATCAGAATTAAGAAGAGTTTCTGCGCTAGCAGCTGTTGGCAAGGCAAATGCCGTGAAAGACCAGGGAGGTTGAGACGGACTGCAGTGGGGCTGATGACTGGCGATGGGAAAGGGTCCGATGAAGCGGGGAGAGAGTTTACGGGACTCAGTCTTGAGGGGAAGGTCTTGGGTGGAGAGCCACACTCGTTGTCCCTGGCGATAAGGGGGGGGGGGCGAACACCTCTCTCTCCTGATCTGGGAACAAAGGTGGTTGATCACTCGAAGGGTGACCGACCAGTGGAGGATGTGGGAATTGATGGCGTACTCTGCCCAAGGCAATTGTTGGCTCCGGGAGGTGGGATTCTGGGAAGCCACGCAGCGCAGCACCGTCTCCAATTGCTGGTTCGCCCTCTCGGTTTGGCCGTTGGACTGTGGGTGAAAGCCAGATGATAAACAGACAGACGCGCCAATAGGGCCTAAATTGAGGGTCCCTGCCTGAGGGTCAGAAACCACCTCTACAGGTAGCCCATGTCATTTAAAAACGTGCTGAACCTTTAACCTAGCTTTTTCTTTGGCAGAGGGAAGACTGGGGAGAGGAATGAAATGGACTGACTTAGAAAACCGATCCACCACAGTGAGGATAGTGGTGGAAGACCAGTGATAAAACCGAGGGATATGTGAGACCATGGTCTTCTTGGGACATGCAGGGGTTGCAGCACGCCGGCAGGTGGTCGGGTGGACGTCTTATATTGGGCACAGACTGGGCAAGCTTGAACGAACCTGTGGATCTTCTACCTCATTGAAGGCCACCAGAATCTTCGGCCAATGAAGGCTTGAGTTCGTCTGGCTCCAGGGTGACCGGAAGCTGGGTTGAATGGCCCCACTTCAAGACCTGTGAGCAGAGAGAACTGGGAACAAAAAGAAGGTTAATAGGACACTGACTGGGCCTTGCCTCATTAGGTTGGGCTGCAGTTGCAATGGACTCAATATCAAATTGAGCTGCCTCTAACACACAATGAGAGGGAAGGATAGTGTCCGGTTCTTGGGGTCTCACGGGGAATGAACCTTCGAGACAGCGCATCAGGTTTTACCTTTTTGTGACTGGAACGGTAAAGTTGAACCGGGAGAAAAACATGGCACAGCGAGCTTGGCGGGGGTTGAGTCTCTTGGCAGTGCGGATGTACTCCAGGTTCTTGTGGTCCAGACCAGAAAAGGCAAGGAGGCAACCTCCAGCCAATGTCGCTACTCCTCCAGGGCTAGTTTCACAGACAGCAATTCCCTATTGCCGACATCATAGTTCTGCTTGGCGGTTTGAAAAGAAGGCACAGGGGTGGACCTTGTTGTCTTTGGCTGAGCGTTGGGAGGGCACTGCTCCAACGCCCACGTCAGAGGCATCAACCTCCACAATGAATTGTCTATTGGGGTCAGGTTGGATCAAGATGAGGGCTGAGGTGAACCGTTGATAAAAGTTTGCAAATCCAAGAAAGCTTTGAAGTTCTTTACGGGTAGAAGGTGAAGGCCACTCCAGGACTGCTTCGACCTTCTGTCGATTTTCTGTCGATTGCTCCGGGAGAGATCACATAGCCTAGGAAGGTGACCGTCTCTTGATGGAACTCGCATTTCTCAGCCTTCACAAAAAAAAATAGCAGGCGTTGAAGGACTATATGGACATGGGAGACATGCTCGGACAAGGACTTGGAAAAATCTAAATAAACAAAAACAAACTTATTTAGCATGTCTCCAAGGACATCGTTCACCATATTCTGAAACACCGCTGGGGCGTTCGTAAGACCAAAAGGAAGGACGAGGTACTCATAGTGGCCAGAGGTGGTGTTGAAGGCTTTCTTCCACTCATCTCCCTCACGGATACGAACAAGATGATAGGCATTCCGGAGGTCAAGTTTAGTGAACACAGAGGCCTCTTGAAGTAGTTCAAAGGGCGAGGACATCAGGGGTAGAGGGTAACGATTCTTAATCGTTATGTCGTTGAGACCCCAATAGTCTATGCAAGGGTGCAAAGAGCCGTCATGAAGCCCACAAAAAAATATCCAGCTCCTGCGGGGGAGGAGGATGGACGAATTATGCCCGCTGCAAGGGACTCTGACGTATTTATTTATGGCCTCTGTTTCAGGCCGTGATAGAGAATAGAGGCGACCTCTAGGGAGAGACGTGCCAGGTAGGAGGTCAATGCCACAGTCATAGGGGCGATGAG
This sequence comes from Clupea harengus, assembly GCF_900700415.2. Taxonomy (NCBI): domain Eukaryota; kingdom Metazoa; phylum Chordata; class Actinopteri; order Clupeiformes; family Clupeidae; genus Clupea; species Clupea harengus. Next base: position 26,310,907 of record NC_045153.1, on the reverse strand, counting down.
GGGGTTACGAAGAGGCTCTGGATTTACTAAAAACGACCTTGAGGTCCATATACTCAGGGGGAATGACAGGTCTGGGAACACCTCTGATGATCCAGGGGCTAGGGACAGCAGAGTCTGGGCATGAAGGAGACAGTTCGAGAGACAGAATGGGCTCCGGCCCACAATTCTTTTACCTCTCCAGTCGATGTGGGGGTTATGTTTGGCGAGCCAGGGATGGCCAAGAACCAAGGGGGCATGTGGGAAGATGATGACATAAAAACTCACTTGTTCGTGATGGTTACCAGAAAGGCAGAGACCCACCGGAACGCTGGCTTGTATGATGTTGGCCAGCCTCTGACCATTCAACATGTTGGCCACCATTGGAGTCTTGAGTTCTATGGTTGACAATCCCCACTGAGCCACAAAGCAGGAGTCGAGGAAGTTCTCCTCTGCACCGGGATTAATCAACGCCACCACCTCCTGTTGTTGGTCCCCCCACTTCAGGATGGCAGGAAGAGTGCGTTGTTCTGAGGAGGACTGAACGGGTGTCACGCTCATCAGTACCCCTCCCACTGGTGAGCGTTGGCTTTTGCTAGGCAGGAGGAGATAAAGTGCCCTGGCTGGCCACAGTACAGGCAGGAACGGGAACTGAACCTTCTCTGTCGCTCAGTCAGGGTCAGACGGGTGCGGTGTATCTGCATGGGTTCTGGTCCAGAAGTGTCAGAAGCCGATAAGGGCGTTGTTTGGGTGGCAGGGGTGACCAAAGAGGACCTAGGAGAACCCCCAAAGGCTTTCATGCGTCGGCGCTGTTGTAGCCTGATATCGATCCTGATGGCAAGGTTAACCAGGGCCTCGCAGGTGTGGGGTAGGTCATGGGTAGGTCATCGTCTTTGATGTCCTCCGACAGCCCATTCAAGAACGTGTCGAAGAGAGCATCGGCGTTCCAGCCAGAAGAGGTTGCGAGGGTTTGGAAATCGATGGCGTAATCCGAAACAGACCTGTGCCCCTGGCGCATGTGTAGTAGCCCACGAGCAGCCTCATGCCCGTGTTTGGAACAAAGACCCTTCTCATTTCGGCCGAAAAATCCTGGAAGTTATCGAAGGGAAGCGACGAGAGGGGAAGGTGGTAGGTTGTAACTCAAAGATGAGGGAGCATTGGGATAGGAAGGAACGGCACGTGCCAGGCTCACCAGCGTACTTCTCCGGGGGAGGCAGTTTAGGTTCATGGGCTGGTGGTGGAGACGGGGTCGAAGTAGGCGGAATAGCCGCCGAGGATTGAGAGAACTGCAGAGGTTGGATTTGGGCGGTCAGGTCTCTGATGCTCACGAGAATGGTGTCCAGCTGAGTCTGGTGTCGCCCCAGGACTATGCTCTGCTGTTCAAGAACGGCCTTCACTTGGTTTGGGTCTGCTGGGTCCATCTTGATCGGATTGTACTGTAAGGGTACGCAGGAAAAAGACCCAAATGCAGACCAGATGCAAAAGGAGTTCAGGATTTATTTTACTAAAATTTTACTTAAAAAAAGTAAAAAAAGATCCTGGCAAAAACTAGAATTCCAAAAAAGGGGAAAAACACAGAAGATCAAAACAAGGGGAACAAACAAGAGGCAGGATAAACTAATCAGACTAACAAAAAGGGTAATTAACAGAGCAGGTGTGGTAAGTGGTGATGGAAAAAACCAGGACGAGGCAGAAGGCTGTATTTTTTTGCACACAAACAATTTAAATACCCCTTTTGGGCAGGAGCGTAAGTTGTTTAAAATCCGTTATCCTGGTTGACACTGTGGTGAAAGATAGTCCCTGGTTCCATAGAGCTCAGGTGAAGCGTACATAATGCTGGGCCTGCCACTTGGCACATTAGTGTTGCTCGATGGCCTGAGGATGTGTGAAGACCATATCTGTGCAGTGTCGTCCAAGTCATCATAGAAGAGTCAAATGCATCATTTTATCACCTTTCTTTTAATCACCATTACCTTTTCCACCTTCACCAATTACAACAACAAAATGCACACAACAATAAACACATTTATGATTGATTATTAACCAAATACAATACATAGTAATACCTCACCGAAAGGAATCATTCCGTTTAATTAGATCTTTAGGATTATATATGTGTACTTTTAATGAATGGGGATTCTTTTAATCCCATTTATTTTGGAAGATATTTATTACGTTCATCGGGAACTTAAAAGCACATATTTTGCCAAACTCCGAAAATTCAGAACCAGCTCAATAGCAGGAAACTTCGTGAATGCGACCGTTAGATGGCACCAAACTTCAAGGAATCATCTGGTCAATGCATCCTCAGAGTGCATATGGCGCAATAGGTGGAAATATTACTCCTACAGCCTGTATACAAACAGTTTGAGGCTATTTTCCAATCCAAACCCTAGTCACTCTGACTCTATTTGTGCGTTCGCTTGAAGAGTCCGCCACATGACATGTTATCCCAAAACCAACAAGCGGGGAGTGGTTGTGCGGGTCTGCATCGATACTTGATTGGCAATGAAGCGCATTGGCTTTTCTTGTGTGTAGCTGCTGCCATTTAATCCTGCCTGCCCATTTCTTTGCAATTATTTGTAATTAACATCTAACATCGAAAACAAGGTAACAAGTAGCCTAAACAGCTAGCCTCTTGTTCAGAATGTTTGTACAGAGAAGACAATTTAATTTTGACATTCAAAATGAATTACTCAAATTGAAACATTAAAATTGTAATATTGAATTGATTCATAGCCTAGGCTACTTCTTGCAGAATGTATTCAGAAAGGATTACCAATGTCTGAAAATCCAATTGTCCACTATACGGTTAAATCCACATAATCTATTAGCCTACGGGGGGGATCTAATGGGATGTCGGAGCCTTATCTAGTTCGCGGACAGATAGGCCTGAGCATTTTGGTCCTAGGTGATGTGAAGGGCCTGACGTTTGCAGCCTACACGTAAGAAAAGTTCAAAATTCAAAACCCAGCTGGGTTGTGGGCCAAATTAATGTTTGTGTGTGTGCGTGTGCTGTGTTCAGTTTGGAAGAGTAACGGTAGTCCACAACCTGAACATGAACACCACCCCTCCCTCTTTTCCCATTCTCTTGTCGCCTGGTCAGGTGACCAACGCTGGAGCAGCTGTGCAGCCTCGCAATCGTTCTCCATCACACATTTTCACACTGAAAGGCATTCGCACCTAAGAGGAACGGCAGACAAACCAGCGGAACCACAGAATAAAACCCAACACACTCCGCAGTGGACGTGTTGCCACAGGAACTAAGACATGGGGGACCACACGGCACTTCTGCTGTTGATGGTAGCGACCTTGACGCTTGCCATCGAGGTAAGAAAAAACGGCTTTCTCAAATCGACCGAAGCAGCAGCAGCCATTTCCCTCTCCTTGAACGAACGTTAGCAGCATACTGTGACGGAGAGACCGAGAAAAAAAATCACAGTTCGACAGAGGATGGAATGACACCGACTGTTAACACAATCAGACAATGTGAAAATGTTATTGGCGCGTTATGTGACATATTATCTGGTTAATACTGACTTGATAATTGGAAGTTCTACCAAGATTTGTTTTCTGTGCAGCCCAAAAAGCTCCGATCTGGGGGGGAAATTCCCGTGCTTGGTGCTGTTTTGTGGGGGCAGGGGTATTGGACATAGATGATAAAACCTAGGCTAAATCTATTTTAAGTTGGCGTAGTGTCACGAAGTATTCTATTTTATTTTTATAGACAAGCTATGACCACCAGTATATAGTCTATCCATCAGGAAATGTTATTCTGAGGCAGACAGGGCGTTCATCTATGACACGGATAGCTGGAATGTTATGATCCCATAGCTTCTTCGAAAATGTCTTTATCATTTGGCATTTTCTCTTCATAGTATAGGCGTAGAATATCGGACGCCTTTAGGGTGGTGCTGAACCGCATTTGTAGTGCGTTAGCTCGCGATTGATGGAAATGCTGATCTGGTTCTTTGCACGGGGCGTGTTGTTTAGCCTACGTGTTTTCTGGTAGACGGAACCGATTTCGAAAGTGGATTTGTCCTGGTCAGATCAGATCGACTGATAACGTTAATTAATTAACAACACGGTCAAATACCGATTGAAAGCCCACTGTTCGGAAAGGGGCAAGTAAACATCCACTCCTGTGATGTCAGTGTGGAATAGCTTAGGTTACCCCCTTGGATAACATTCATTGCACCATAAGTCTATCAATCAGCGTTAGGTTTGAAGTTTTTGACAGGCCAATGGCCAGACTGTGTATGTGCAATGTTTTTTCTTTTTTTTTAAAGCTATATTTTTTAGAAGGTCATTTTTTACCAATAGGCAAGTGTTGGTCAGTGGAGCTTCTGCGTTGTTCATGACAGTCACAAACGTTTTTGATTTAAATAAAGTAAAATAAATGTGATGCCAGTTACCCTACTGAATAGATCGAGGGAGCAGCGCCCCAGGCCCCGTCAGACTGGTATGAGCTCAAGTACACAGATGGAGATGTTGCTTGACAGAGGCAAGATGGCGTCGGTTAACTGCGGAGTTGCAGTAACGCAATATGAAACAGTGCCATGAACCCTCTCATCTCACGCTTGACAGTGGTTATAAGCGCAAAGGTGTTGCGCAGATGCTACATCGAAAGATACGTATTGCAACATATTAGCAAATTGTAATGTCTGCCTTCATCGTGTTAGTGCAATCTTGCGTCCCAGCATTTTCAAGGCAGGCCTAACCCTTTTTAGGGTTTCTGCAGAATACAAAAAAGAGCCAATGGAGTGTGGTGCATACCAGAGGTCCATTATCCATGACGATTTAGCTGTTATGAATAACTTACCGGTGGCAGCGATATGTAGGTTATGTTAATGACATGTTCAGACGTTCCAACGTGGTACATGTCTTACTGTGAAGTCTGGATGCAAACACCTTTTTAGTTCATATTCCTGTCTATGGGAAGTGAAGTGGACTGGTATAGTTGATCTCTTTCATTGACAGAACTGCAGTTTCAAAATAAAAACACCTTTCATCCGTCAATGCTGTGCATCAACACCCAACACCAATGTAATCCTAACGCGGTGTTACATCAAGCTTTTAAAAACACAGCACGCTATGGCTTGGAGAAGTACGCAGTGCACAGCAAAATGCTTGTGCAAATTTGATGGTTTAAACTCCTGGCTACACCGGGCTTGCTTTTTTTAACTATTATTTTATTTATTTATTTATTTATTTATTTATTTATTTATATGTTTTATGATGTGTCGTACAAACTCTCACCTCCCCATAGAAGAGGCTTTCTATAGGAGCAGCTCATTTACCAGTGTGCACACAGGTAAATCTAATTAGACTAGAGGAGACGGCCTATGGTTGTACTGCAGGAAGGCCGACTGGCAGTCCATGACTTACAGTGGTGTAATAAGTGACCGGCAGTAGCATGACTCCCCACCCCACCTCCCAGCACAGTCTGAGGGAAATAAGCCTGCCTGATGCCTCAGGGCTCGTCTGCGCTTGGTTACATTTCCTAGGCCGACTGGACACATTAGGCTGGTGTGCGTTTTTGCGGGCCAGCTGTAAAGGTTGAGGAGCACATATCTCATCTTAGCCGGTAACCTTGAAGGTGTTTTTGCAGACGTAGCCTGTGTGCAGATAAGGGGTGGCACTGGCAGATTGGACAGGACGCACAGAATGTGCCTTTTCCTTTTTGCGGGGTAGCGTCTGCTCTCTGCATGCTGCTCGCTTCAGGGTACGCTGACAAGCCTGCTCGCCGTCACACGCAACTTCCCTCTGGAGGCCATTTTTTTTTGTGTCAAGGTGGAGGACTTCAGAATGCAGTTGCCTCTCCTGCAGGATTGATGATCTCCATAGAAATACCCACAAACATACACGCTCACTCCACCCCCTATATCCATATCATTTAGCCCCTAAGACCAGCTAGAGTGCATCACCCTAGAGGCCAAGTCACTCGTCTCTATCTCCCTGGATGATGTCAATCATATAAACAGCAGAGTGTTCATGCATGCAAGCCCATGTTCCAGCTCCCGGAGACGGGGATCAGTAGGCTGTGTGGTGTGAGAGCAGAGACTGCCCGTTGACCTCAGCAGTAGACTGTGTGTTATTCCTAGACCGCAGTGGCAGTCCTTGGTCAGGGACAGTAGCTGGGTGTTTATGCCTTTGTGACTCTTCACACTAAGGGCAGCAGTGTTATCTGCTGAAGGGAAGTACTGTTAGTGATCTCAGCTGTATAGTGTCTCAAGGTTGTAGATCAGCCACCACCGCAGGAGTCTCAGAGGGACTGTAATGGGACGTACCAAGCTACTGCTGTTATTTGTGTCCACCTTTCTTTTTCTTTTTGCCTGTTGGGTTGTTGTCAGAGCGGTGCTTGCCCGACGCCACAGCTTCCTCTGTTTGTGTCACAGAACACAAAAGAGGAGGACAAACAACAATCCCACAACCCCCCGGCGGTGGGGGGCGGGGGGGGGCAGGGATCGCTTTAGACGGCTGATTCCTTTGTGCCTGTTCAGGTCAGGTCCAGGTCACACAGTGCAAGAATTGCCCACCAGTGATCTCTCTCTCTCTCTTCCTCTGTTTACCTTTCTTACTTTCCCTTTCTGTCCCCCTCTCTTTCTCCCTCTCTCTCTCTCTCTGTCACATGTTAACTCTTATTGGTGCTGCGCCTCTCTCTCACTTCAATCCTCATTATTTTGTCTCGGTGATAAGCACATTGTGAAGGTCTCTTGTTGCCCCTCTGCCTTTCCTTTTGTTCCTTCATATACTCTGTTACCCCCTTCCTCCCTCCCTCCTTCCCTCTCTCTCTCTCTCTCTCTCTCTTTTTAATATCCCTTTCTCCGTTCTCCTTGCACCAGAGCAGATTAAAGCTATGTTTAACGCTTTTCAATCAGAGCTGGAAAGAGCAGCGCTCTTGTACATTATACCTTACATAACTCTAGTTCTGACCTCACCAGCAGATTAGTGCGGCTGTTTACAAGGGGACCTGGACTCTGCAATCTGCATTTGAAGGCAATATACAAATGTGATGGGGCTTGTTGTGTGCACCACATTTAATACACAGCTTCAAATATGGGCTTGAGGTTGGGGTTTTTTTGTGGATTTTTTTTTTTTGCCATTTTTGGATCCCTTTTTGGATCAAACTCAGGTGTTTTCCTGTAAATGGGAGTGCTTTGTTCTCACTCCTTAGCTGGCCTAAATGAGCAGTGTGGTAGTCATGTCTTTTGTTTTTCAAAAAAAGCAGCGTAGGCCTACATTTTGAAAAATGTCCTTTTTTCATGTGTACGTGCTGGAAGGTTCTCATTTGTGAAATTGTCTGCTGTAGTCCTCTGTTAGAGTTTGCCTGTGTTCAGGTGGATTTTAAATTACAGATGGGAAATGTAGCCCTTTGCTTTGTAGGATATTATTATTTTGAAGAATGACATTACTTGAAACAATAACAAGTTACATAAAATCACTACACATACACTAATATTTTAATACCACTGAAGATGTTACGTTACATACACACACACACACACACACACACACACACACACACACACACACACACACACACACACACACACACAGAGTTGGTCCTCTCTCCTGCTGCCTGTTTGGCTTTAAAGGTGATTTGTTCCAGTTGCTGAGCTGTCAAGCCGCCATTATCAATGTAAGCTGGTTGTTTTTCCATGAAGACATTGGGCCCTACTTTCACTGACCAGCAACGGGCAAAGGCTGTCACGCATGAACCAAAGCTATCGTGTGGGAGCATTGCGCTGACCCACCCATGTTTGCATGTAGGATCGTGCTCATGGTATTAAATTAGCAACATTATTTTGCACGACAGACTTTGCTCATTGCTTGTTACATTGCTCGCTGCCCATCAATAAAATGAGGGCCTGATATGAGTCTTTGTGTACAGTCCATCTGCACACCACTCGCACACCAATAATGGATGCGGGCAACCAGCGAGAGCAATGATTCTTCGTGGCGGAGTGTCACATTAAATGATTGTTCGATTGTGCATGATGGTACTGGTTTCCAGGATTTTATGGTCTCCGATCTGTCTCTGCTAGTGGATGCACTGAGTGAAATATGTGCGCTGGGATGGACCTGGTGTGTGTTGCTATGTCTTGGCAGTGGCTTGTATTGACACTATAACACATCCCCACACATACAGTGACCAAAAACACAAATACCTTTACCTGCTCATGCCTTTCCTCCTCCCTTTCTTTATCTCTCTCTCTCTTTCTCTCTCTTCTGTCTATCCATCTCCCTCCCACTCTCTCTTTTGCAGGTGCCATCGGATGAGTCTGCAGGTTTGCTGGCAGAGCCCCAGGTGGCCATGTTCTGTGGGAAGCTCAACATGCACATCAACATCCAGACCGGCAAATGGGAGCCCGACCCCAGTGGCACCAAGAGCTGCATCGGCACCAAAGAGGGCATCCTGCAGTACTGCCAGGAGGTGAGAGAGAGAGAGAGAGAGAGAGGAAGCGAGGGAGAGGGAGAGGGGGAGGGGGAGGGGGAGGGGGAGAGGACTCGAAGAGCTGCGAGTATGCGAGAACGCAACCAAAAGATGGATGGGAGGGGAAATAATTGGATTCTCAAATTCCGCCTCACTAAAGGCTAGAGTCTCAAGAGAAGGAGTGATAAGTGGAAGGAGGTAAAGAAAGAAAGGGAGGAGGGGAGAGGAGAGGAGGGGTGGGGTGGGGAAGAATGAGCAGGAGCAGTACTGTAGACAGGAGGGGTGGGGCAGCATGAGCAGGAGCAGTACTGTAGACAGGAATTTGTGCCGAGTCATAGTCAGAGGTGGGACGTCCAGGTGAGGAGATGAAGTCCTCCCCAGTATTAGCATCTTCAGGTTAGGAGATGAAGTCCTCCCCAGTATTAGCATCTAGGGTTAGGAGATGAAGTCCTCCCCAGTATTAGCATCTTCAGGTTAGGAGATGAAGTCCTCCCCAGTATTAGCATCTAGGGTTAGGAGATGAAGTCCTCCCCAGTATTAGCATCTAGGGTTAGGAGATGAAGTCCTCCCCAGTATTAGCATCTTCAGGATAGGAGATGAAGTCCTCCCCAGTATTAGCATCTTCAGACAAGGGAAAGCAGTAGTACCAAAACCAGTGAGGGGATGCAGCTTTCTTTCCTGTTGCACCTTGGGTTCTGCACAGTGCCTTGACACAATGTTTGCTGTTTATGGAGCAATATATAAATAACTAACATTGACATTGAGTTGGATTTAGCACATATCAATGTGCTCCCTTTGCCGGAGCGCTGCTCTGATAAGAGATCTCATAAGGAACCTGCTCTTTCTCTCACCCCACCCCACCCCACCCCACCTCCATCAGATGTACCCCGAGCTGCAGATCACCAACGTAGTGGAGGCCAACCAGCCGGCCAGCATTGCGAACTGGTGCAAGAACGGCCGCAGGCAGTGCCGCAGCCATGTGCTTATTGTGGTGCCCTACCGCTGCCTTGGTGCGTATGTGGATGTGTCACTCAAACACACATAATAGTTACTGGTTAAGGCAGTGTGTTTGTATTTTGTGTGTGTGAGGCTGTGGATTTCAACATATGGATGCTGTTTCTTAATCAGTGCATTTAATTAACATTTGTGTGTGTGTGTGTGTGTGTGTGTGTGTGTGTGTGTGTGTGTGTGTGTGTGTGTGTGTGTGTGTGTGTGTGTGTGTGTGTGTGTGTGTGTGTGTGTGTGTGTCTTCTCAGCTGGAGAGTTTGTAAGCGATGCCCTCCTGGTCCCGGATATGTGCAAGTTCCTGCACCAGGAGCGTATGGACATGTGTGAGAGCCATCTGCACTGGCACACCGTGGCCAAGGAGGTGAGAGAACAAGTGTGACTGCAGCATACACACACACACACACACACACACACATACACACACACACACACACACACAGCTACAGATGCAATCACATACACTTTCTACACAATTTACATATTGCCTCTAGCATGTATGATGTGAAAGCGAGATGAAAGCAGTTAGCTCCAACAGCTGTGTCTCATACTGCACACACAACCTGAGTCCAGGGCTGTTCCACCCCTGCTATTGTAGTCCAATAAAAGCATCATTACTCAGGGTATCACATATCTGTACTTAGTACTCTCTGAGAATCATCCATCGTGCAATTGTGCTGAATGATACCGTTACACCTTCAGAAATTAAATCTACGGACAGTTATGGTGTCTGGTTGCACACAAGCCATGCAAGACACAAGACACCTATCAAAGGTGCATACACATTATAATCGTGTGTGTGTGTGTGTGTGTGTGTGTGTGTGTGTGTGTATATATATGTACATAATATATATATATATAATCGCACATAGTGTGAACAGTATTTATGAAAAGATATTTGCCGGGAAAGTTGGCGTACATATGCATGATATTTGTAATTAACAAATTGATGACTTCAAGAGGAACTAACAGTGATGCCAGTAGGCTAAACGGTCCACTGCATCACTGCAGTCAGGAGCTGTTGCGCACTTATTATTAATAGTGTAGGGCTGTTACTGTTGTAACTGAATTGTCAACATGGCTATCATGCAAACCATCTGGTTGACTTCAAGGTCTATTTAACAGTACGGAGGTCAATATTAAAATACGTTTTAATATCATGTTTTCACAATGTAATTGGACGGTACAGATGTTGCTGCTCATATGATAGTTTATCATCACTGTCAGTTCAAGATGTTTGCACAGACACACACACACACACACACACACACACACAGAGAGAGTATGTTAAGCGTTTGATTCAAGGGTAGAAATAATCAAAACTAATAAAACATGGTTTGGCATGTGACCGCATCAAAGCCAATTGAGTAGATAGTGCAGGCATCGACATGGTGTGTCATACATGTTAAAGATTACATACAACATGATGTGATTACATGTTGTATAATAACCGTGTTGTTCCACAGATGTGGATATGTTCCAGTATGTTGCAGTATGTACTGTATAGTTGTGAATATTACAGGAGGTCCGCATGTATGTGCAGCATGTTCTGTGAACAGCTTGCTAGCAGCACACAGGCTGCTTCACCCAGAAAGCTCCAGTAGCCAGGCAACCTTGTCTGTCACCTTCTGCCTGTCATGACTCAACTCTCTCGCCTTCCCTTATCCCCCCCCTTCACCATGCAGTCCTGCGGAGACCGTACCATGAATCTCCATGACTACGGGATGCTGTTGCCATGTGGCATTGACCGCTTCCGCGGCGTTGAGTTTGTGTGCTGCCCGGTGGAGTCCCAGCGCAACTCTGACAGTGAAGAGCCTGACGATGCTGACTCAGTGGTGTGGTGGGGAGGAGCCGAGGAGAACACTGACAACACTGATGAGAGGTACGCACGCACGCACGCACGCACACACACACACACGCACGCACGCACACACTGGTGCACACTGGTGCTTATACAACGAATGCATTGTCAGCGAACACACACACACGCACACTTACTCATGCAAACATGTAGAAAAGATTATTTCCAGCAGGTACATGACTGTTCATGTGAAACGGGTACATTTACAGAGACAGACATGAGACGTTTGTACATGTGTACATGCAGAGTCCAGGCAGAATATTCATGCAGGCATATTTAGAGTATGCACAAACCAATAATAAATGTGCACACCATATTAATGTGTGTGTGTGTGTGTGTGTGTGTGTGTGTGTGTGTGTGTGTGTGTGTGTGTGTGTGTGTGTGTGTGTACGTCCATCTGTAGTATGCCTCGTGATCAGATGCCTGTAGATCAGCAGCAGGAAGAGGAGGATGAGGAGGAGGAGGCCGAGCCAGCCGTGGTGGAGGAGGAAGAGGAGGAGGAAGACGATGACATCATTGATGAGGAAGAGGAGGAGGAAGAGGAGGCTTGGGACAACGATGAGGATGGTGACGGAGTGGAGGACGAGGATGAAGATGATGATGAAGACGACGACGCCACAGATGAACGCGACACCAGCGAACAGACTTCCAACATCGCCATGACAACCACCACCACTACCACCACCACTGAGTCCGTGGAGGAAGTTGTGAGAGGTGAGTGAAACGGAGGGATAATCTCACTGTGTGGGTGCCTGTGTCTGCTTGCCTGATGTCTGACTGTGATCCCAAATGCAAAACGTACCCAATGGCTACGGTGACGTATTACACCATACCACCTAACGGTGCTTACTTGGTGGTGTTGGGTGGGTAAAATTGCAAGTTAGCACAATGGATCGGTTAAAAAAAAGAAATGTGGTAGGATGAAGACCGACCCTAGAGCCCTCATGACCGTGGCCATTAGGGGTGTAACCCTACACTAAATCCACAGTTTGGTTTGGACCTCGGTTTGGGGTCACGGTTCGGTACGTTTTCGGTACAGCAGACTTTTTTTCTGAAAAATGTAAACAAGTTCTTGAGAATCCTCTGCAAATCCACTAGATTTAGATTAGCCACCATTTTATCCATTAGGCATCATCCGACACCAGTGTTGAGTTGTTTCTGAGTTGTGTTTGGCAGGTTGAGTGATGAGAGACTGTCAGACACAGCCTGTTTTGTTCTATTTGGTTAACCTTGAAGATTCTTGAATGCATACAAAAAATTCGATTATATTCTCATACCTCCATATTAAGTTACATTTACTCTTTTTCATAATTGGCTGCTGTTGGCTTAAATTCAAGGATTTCCTGCAATTGGAGGTTGCGATTTTCTCTTATCGTGCATTATTGTATTACTTGCAATTGATTTTATTTAATTCAAAAACTATTTTTTTGAGAATCAGAATAAACCCTCGCAGGATCCTGGAGGAACTGTATTTATGTACGGTGTTCATTGTATGTTTTGGAGGTACCTGTAGTTGTCTGGATGCAGGTTTAGTTCTCAGTAACAAGAACTGTTAGGGACGTTGTGTGTTTACATGTGTGTGCGTGTGTGGAGAGGTGAGGCGTTGGTATGCTTGCCTAAGCTGAATGTTGGCCACTCCATAGTGCTTGTAGCAGAGGTGTGCTGCTGTGTGTGTGTGGGGGTGGGGGGCATGTTTTAGCATTAGCTTTTAGCATTAGCTCACGATGACTCTCAGTAGCAGGACGAATGTAGGTTGGTATGTGTGTGTGAGAGAGGAAAGAAAGGTTAGCATGTATTGGCATAAAGGTGTCTCCTCGTGACAGAAGTGTGCTAGTGTGTGTGTGTGTGTGTGAGGGGTAGTAGCGTGTGTAAGCATTAGATCACATTCGCCACGTGGTGGTCAGGTGTCTCCTGGTTGCTTGTGTGTGTGTGTGTGTGTGTGTGTGTGTGTGTGTGTGTGTGTGTGTGTGTGTGTGTGTGTGTGTGTGTGTGTGTGTGTGTGTGTGTGTGTGTGTGTGTGTGTGTGTGTGTGTGTGTGTGTGTGTGTGTGTGTGTGTGTGTGATGTATGTGTGTGTGTGTGAGGGAAGAAGGACTGGCCTAATGGTCTCTCCCCGTGGCAGAGGTGTGCTGGGCTCCGGCTGAGACGGGGCCGTGTCGAGGCATGCTGCAGCGCTGGTACTTCATGGCAGAGAAGGGCCGCTGTGCGCAGTTCATCTTCGGGGGCTGCGGCGGCAACCGCAACAACTTTGAGTCGGAGGAGTACTGCTTGTCCGTCTGCAGCAGCAGCCTGCGTAAGTCCCTGGCAGAGGAGAAGGAGCTCGCTCTCTTTCTTTCTCTCCCTTGGTCTGCGACCCGTGTCTCTCTCTCTCTCTTCTTCACTCGCTCTCTGTCTCTCTTTGTCTGTCTCTGAGCTCCAAGTGTGTCCTCTCCTCTTAGCCTGGCCGTCTCTCCGTCGCCTCCTAACTCAACTCGGCCGCTTCAGCCGTCTGATCTGCTGCGTTCGCCTGCTGCTGGACCAGCTGTCTGTCTCCCTCCATCTCTGCTGCAGTGTGGGCCGTTTCTCTTTGAAGTATCTTTAGTGACAAACCTGCCGTTGGAGCAGCCAACACGGTTTCAGGCTCTCCCTGTTTCTCTCACAGTGAGCTGAGGCTCAGACAGTGCTTTCTCTCTATCTCTCTCTCTTTCTTTCTTTTTCTCTCTCTCTCTCAATTAGCCGTAGTGCTAACCTGGTGTTTTAAGAAGGGTATGCCATGTTCGTTTCTTCTCAGAATGCTGCACAGCTTCTTGTCTTCTGCTGTCTCTCCCCATTTTCTCTCTCTCTCTCTCTCTCTCTCTCTCTCTCTCTCTCTCTCTCTCTCTGTCACTCACTCTATTTCTCTCTCTCTCTGGGAGACCAGAGATGCTAATCCTGCACTATCCTGTGCTGCCGGTCATTCTTTCCCACACAGTTTGGCCAGTTACTGTAATCAGCGTGCCTGGCCTGAGGGGCTATTGATCAGTGTGTGTGTGTGTGTGTGTGTGTGTGTGTGTGTGTCAGGGATATATATATATATATATATATATATATATATATATAAACTAGTGCTGTCAAACGATTAAAATATTTAATCGCGATTAATCGCATTTATGTCATAGTTAACTCAAAATTAATCGCGATTAATCGCAAATTTTTATCTATTCTAAATGTCCCTTCGTTTATTTATTTTTCCATCTTTTTATTTTTATTTGAATGCCCTTATCAACATGGAAAAGTTGATTGGCTTGCTTTATGCAAATGTTTTATTTTATTGAAAACCAATATTGCCAAACAGGGCGGTACAAAATAAAATTATAAAGTGCACATTTCAGGTAAACAAGGACTCAGCCTATAGTGCAGTTAAACCATGGCTTAATATTTTCTTTTTTTCAAGTTTGCTGGGAACATAGCAGTCAGGCCTCTTATTTCAGAAACATTGAACCGTAACAGTTAGGTTACCAATAAAAGGTAAGCCTACTACTTCTTTGCTTTCAGCCAGCTGCCTGTTGACATTTTCAGACAACAGTGAAGCTCGCTTCTTTTGCACAACACAACTTTTAAAAGTAAACTTTCCATTCAGAAGCTTTTTATCATCCATTTCGCGGTATCGCGCTCACCATTCACTCAAACCGTAACGTTCACCTACTACACAGTTTGCGAGGCCAAAAAGAATGTTTATCTAAAAAAACAAAAAAATTATAAAAAAAATTCGCGTTAATCTCGCGATAAAAAAATTAACGGCGTTAAAATGGGTTTGCGTTAACGCCGTTAATAACGCGTTAAACTGACAGCACTAATATAAACACAAAAAAAACCTGATCAATTCAAAACTTGTCAGCCAAAATCTCCAGTAATAATGCTCATACAAAATATACAACAGTAAATTAATCACAGCTTATTGTCATTATTGATTAATGTCGTCACAAAATCTGACCGCTCCCTACTCTCATTAGACAGCATTGGGGATTTGATCCAGTCACGTTTCACTCTCTGTGAGGTTTCAGTCTGAGCTCCACCAGACACATCATGGTGAATAGTGCCAGCTAATCAAATGATTCTATTTTTACGAGGACTGCGTAATCTATTGGAAACATCAACCTCTCTCTGGGTTTGTTTGATAGCCTATAACGTCACGTTAAACGCCAGGGGCTAAAAGCTGCCTGGGAATTTGATACGCCAAATACACACTGACACATGTTTATCGATCAACAAATCGTTAATTAAAAAACACAATCTGTTATTTGTATTGTTCGTGTTCGGCTATAATATTGAATCTGCGCTGGTTCCTTTCCCTTTCTTTTTCAGTGTCATGTTCACCTGTTTGTTTAGATTGTAGAGTAAGTATTTAACAGCGGACATCATTTTTACTGCTGGGCTCGCTATCAAATAGCCTTGTAGGCTATAATGTGAGAGAGTTGATGAGTTAGCCTACTCTGGAGAAATTAGCTGTCCATTCTTATTATTTCATTGTGTGTGTGTGTGTGTGTGTGTGTGTGTGTGTGTGTGTGTGTGTGAGAGAGAGTTTTGGTGTGTGTGTGTGTGTGTCTCTGTCTGTGTGTGTGTGTGTGTCTCTGTCTATGTGTGTGTGTGCCTGCGTCTCCACTCAGCTGAGTCAGGCAGTCTGACCTTTGAGCTTTGGGTGATATGTAGCCAGGCTTCCCTCATCCTAACTGCAGCACACTAAATAACAGTAGAAGTGAGAGATGTGTGGGTAGATGTGTGTGTGTGTGTGTGTGTGTGTGTGTGTGTGTGTGTGTGTGTGTGTGTGTGTGTGTGTGTGTGTGTGTGTGTGTGTGTGTGTGTGTGTGTGTGTGCGTGAACTTGCGTCTGGGTGCGACGGTGTCAGCGGGTTCACCTGAGCTACTAACCTGCTGACCTCTGCAGTGCTTGTGTGTTTCCTCACTGGTTTCATGACCTCCGTCCTCCTCTTTCTAACTCTCTCTGTCACTTTCTCGCACACACACACACACACACACACACACACACTAACACGGTGCAGACACAGTCCAAACACAGTCAGCGGTGGGATCAGCAGGCAGTGGTACGTGTGTGTTCCAGTGGCCCTGCGGTAGTTTCCGCTCAGTTAAGCACAAAGCAGAGCTGCCTCTGTGGGAGAGCGTGGCTGTTGTGCCTCCATAGCGACGGGGCTGTGCTCCCTTATCTGATCAGCGTCAGCCCACATCAAAACAGCCACTCAGCGTGCCTGCTGCTCCTACTGCCCAGACGGGCTGGAGACTACCGAACACACACACAGACACACACACACACAGACGCAGACACATATTCTTACTCAACACATTTAAACACAAAATACCCACATTAGGTATGAAGCTATCTGGCCCACACACACACACACACACACACTCTCTTTTAAAAAAGTAATTAAAAAGCCTGCAGTCTCGCCTGTGTGTGTTGACACAATCTGTTGGCTGCTTTTTTTTCTGACCGTCCGTCTTCTAAGACTAACCACCATGCTCACATGCCAGTTGATGATGCATGGTTTTTGTTTCTGTCTCATCCTACCCCCCCCCCCCCCCCTCTCTCTCTCTCACACACACACACACCATCCCACCTCCCCAGTGCCCACCATGGCCCCAAGCCCCCCCAACGCCGTGGACCGCTACCTGGAGGCACCTGGCGATGTGAACGAACACGCCCACTTCCAGAAGGCCAAGGAGAGCCTGGAGGCCAAACACCGCGAGAGAATGAGTCAGGTGAGGAAGGGAGAGATGGAGAGATGGAGAGGGGAGAAGGGGGAGGGGAGGAAGGGAGAGATGGAGAGATGGAGAGGGGAGAAGGGAGAAGGGGGAGGGAGGAGAAGTGAAGAACACAAAGGAGGGGGGTGGGGGTGGGAAACAAGAGATGCCATTTCTACATATTGGACAGAGAGGAGAAGTGAAAGTGTCTGGAATACTGATGACAGGCACGTGTAAATACCCTGAAGACTCTGGAGATACTGTAGTCCAAGACACATTGGGAGAGAGTTTCAGATCTTCAGAGTTTCAGCTTCTTTTTTTTTTTTTTTAAGTGTGAATGCCACATCTTTTACAACTACATAGGCTATGTTTCCTTCTCCCAAAATCAGCCGGCTTACCATAGAAATGGGACTAGTGGCTGTGCCGGGGATGGCTAACGCACCACCTTGAGCAGAATGCTGCCTGTCACACATGCATATATTCCCTTTTAAAATGGTCACTGACAGAATTCACATTTTGTGTGTCTCGGTGGCTTAAGCTTAATGTGTCGCAGATCAACCCTAGATGTGCCTGGGCAACAGCACGATTTCTGTGGTATTAGTCATCATAACAGGTGCTGCATTTAGGGCCAGGACTCATTTGTATTGAAGGAAAAGTAGGACAGGATGCAGTCAGATTTCTGTTTGACCAGGGGGGGGCATTTATGTGGCCAGGTGTTGAGGCAGTGCAGATAAACCATGCCTGGATATAATCTGGATGGGATTCATCAATGAAACGGTGTGTTCAGTCTTTCTGATGCCTAGTACTGTAGTATCAAATGTAATTAGGATGTTGCCTATCCTTTCCAATTTTGTACTCTTACATTTGAATATTTTTTCTACTCTACTGTGATGTAAACCTTTCACTAGGGAGAGAGCAGGAGCAGCATGTCTGTAGAGGTTTTTGCCATAGGCATATGAAATATAAGGCAGATGCCATGGAGAGGAGGGACTGACCCCGTTTCTTCTGACCTTTTCTTCTCTTTAGGTGATGAGGGAATGGGAGGAGGCTGAGAGGCAGGCCAAGAACCTACCTCGTGCTAGCAAAAAGGCCCTCATCCAGGTAACACACTGCACTCGCTCGCTCTCTCTCTCTCTCTCTCTCTCTCTCTCTCACAGACACACACGCAGTCCTGTGTTTGCTCTTGTCAGGGTTGAGTCGTAGGAGCCCTCTGGGTTGTTGTTGAGCTCCAGTAGGCTGAGCGTTGCTCTTGGTGTGGGTCTCGTTTGTGAGCACAGGCAGTCGAGCTGCTGGCCACCAGCTACTGCACAGCTCTCAGGGTTCAGATATACATTTGTGGTGATTAAGGTCGGGGCGGGTCACTCTTGGCCCACCTGGCTTGGGTTGGGTATTGGAGTAATCAAGCCCAGTCGCCATTAGTCTGGGGACAGTGCTAATGCATTATGACAGAGCAGCTATTGCATAACGTGATGGACTTAACTAAGTGTGTGTGTATGTGTGTGTGCGTGTTTGTGTTTATATGTTTATATATCTCTCTGTCTTTTCCAACTCTCTCTCTCTCTGTCTCTCGCTCTCTCTCTCCCTCTCTCTCTCTCTGCAGCGCTTCCAGATGAAGGTGGAGGCTCTGGAGCAGGAGGCCGCCAGCGAGCGCCAGCAGCTGGTGGAGACACACATGGCCCGGGTGGAGGCCCTCCTCAACGACCGGCGGCGTCTGGCCCTGGAGAGCTACCTGACTGCCCTGCAGGCCGACCCCCCCAGGGTACGCCTCGCACCGCTCTCCCAGACCTGTTAATGGGCAGAGCCTAATGCAATACGGCAATACCTAATGCGTACTGAATATTGTGTACACAACCACACAAACACATGGACAATGGCTCTGGAACCTCACCTAGCCCTGAGGGAACACACACACACACACACACACACACACACACACAGCCTTTGTTTGTGGCTCCAAATAAATACACGTCTCCCTCCTAGCCTCACACACTTTTCTGTTTTTGTCTTTTTTTCTTATCCTCTCTTTCTCTCTCTCTCTCTCTCTCTCTCTCATATATATCTCTATGTCTGTGTGTGTGTGTCTCTCTCTATCTATCTATCTATCTATCTATCTATCTATATATCTATTTCTGTGTGTGTGTGTGTCCTCTCCAGCCCCGTCAGGTGTTCACCCTGTTGAAGAAGTATGTGCGTGCTGAGCAGAAGGACAGGCAACACACTCTGAAGCACTTTGAGCACGTGCGCATGGTGGACCCCAAGAAAGCCGCCCAGATCCGACCCCAGGTAGCGCCCCAGCCTGCCCAGCACCAGTCACATATCCTGTCAAATGAAATGTATTAAACACGCACTTTCATAATGCTTCTCTGTACCAAAGCTGCATTTTCACACATTAAAACTGCATTTTCACTGATTGATACAGTGCACAAGATGTTTGATATGTGCTTTTTTGCATCGGATAGAAGGGAATGTGTTAAACTGAGTCATTGGCATGAGGCCTTGAGACGTTTTGATTGTCGGGCCTGACCCCGTCTTTTGACCCTCTGTCCTAGGTGCTGTTCCACCTCCGTGTGATTGAGGAGCGCATGAACCAGTCGCTGGGCTTCCTCTACAAGGTGCCCATGGTGGCCAACGACATCCAGGACCAAGTGGGTGAGTGAGTGCCCACACTCACTTACATACACACACACGCCACAAAAATGCAGCTGTGCATATTTGCACTTGTTTCATTATAATCCACACACACACACACACACACAGTCAAATGCTTCGTAGGCAGACATTAACAGCTATGAAATGTTAAGGCAAAGGGCCAATAGATGTGTCTGGTATGTGACCCCCCCCATAGCGTTGCTGATGCAGAGGGACCAGTCAGAGGTGGCCCAGCAGGTGTCGTCTCTGCAGACGGAGAAGCGCGTGAGCTACGGCAACGACGCCCTGATGCCCTCCCAGACCTACAGCACCACCCCGCTGGACTCCGTGCCCCCCGAGCAGGACGGCCCGGGCTTCGTCCACCCCGAGAGCTTCAACCAAGCCAACACCGAGAACCACGGTAAACACTTCACCAACCACGCCAGTCACCACGCCAACACTGAGGAACAACGCGCAATCCTAATTAGAATCAACAACAGACAACTACATCACAGCCAGAACCACAGTAAACAGTAGCTGCTGCTCTCACGACAACTAGAGCTAGAGAACTAGAACGAGAACTAGAACTAGAACTATACAGGAAGGCCACACAGTGTGTGCAGGTGTTCCAGGTGTTCCAGGTGTTCAGGTGTGCTGCTCCTGTGCTTCTCAGTGGGTCTGGTGGGTAGTATAGGTATGTAAATGTTTTGGCATGATTCTCTTATAGTTGAACCTGTTGATGCCCGCCCCATTCCTGATAGAGGACTTCCCACTCGTCCTGGTATGTATAAGAGGCTGTGATCTTCTAATTCTATATCTATCCGTGTGTGTGTGTGGAGGGGGAGGAGGAGGGAGGAGGGAGTGCATAGGTATATCTTTGTCCTTCAATGCGTGTGTGTGTGTCTTTTTGTGTTTCTCTCTGCAGTGTCTGGCCTGAGACCTGAGGAGATGCCCGAGGTCCGCATGGACACCGAAGACAGACAGACCGGCTATGAAGTACATCACCAGAAACTGGTCCTCCCTCTTTCTTTGCCCCTCTTTCCCACGCACACATTTCCTCTAACAAAAATGCATGTGTACTGTGTGTATGTGTTAATCACCACCCCCTGCTAGTTCTGTGCAACCCCAGTGTGATCTGTAGGTGCTTGCTTAGAGGTGTGAGTGATCTATTTGATACAGCAACGTGATTGGTGTTCAGGGTGATTGACTGGTCCTCTGCCCTCTCAGGTGTTCTTTGCTGAGGATGTGGGCTCCAAAAAGGGAGCCATTATCGGGCTGATGGTCGGCGGCGTTGTCATAGCAACTGTCATCGTCATCACTTTGGTCATGCTGAGGAAGAAGCAATACACCTCCATCCACCATGGTGTCATAGAGGTAAGGGGGCAGAATCTCTCTCTTGCACACACTCACGCACACGCACACGCACACGCACACGCGCATGCATGATGCTTTAGGATTTTTCTGGCCTGGCAATTGTCTAGCATGCAAATTATGCAAACAGTGAGTATTAGTATTTACATGGATGCCTGACATCTCTGCTCCACCTGCACTCATTCTGCCTTTTCTTTCTTTCCTTCTTTCTTTCTTTTCTTGTCTCTCTCTCTCTCTCTCAGGTGGATGCCGCCATCACTCCAGAAGAGCGCCACCTGACCAAGATGCAGCAGAATGGCTATGAGAACCCCACCTATAAGTACTTTGAGCAGCTGCAGAATTAAGCCCCCTAGCTCCCCCAGCTTCCACTCAATCGCACGCGCGCGCTCATAGCAGCCCCATCCCTCTCCAGCGCACCATCCAGCACCCCTCAGGCCTCACCCCCCCACCCCACCCCACCCCCATGCCCCCCTCCCAAGCCCAGGGGCAACACCGGCACAGCCGTCTGACCAGTCACAATACCCCACCCCACCCCGGGAGGCCACGGTCGCCTGACTGCTTTACCCAATCACAGACAGGCTGAGATACCTTCCTTCGCTGCGCACAGATTCAGAGATGATTGTAATGGGAAAGACCCACCCGAGGTCCATCTGTCTGTCTGTCCATCTGTGTGCCCTCACGCTGTGCTGTGGCGCCCAGTGCTGCCACTCCTGCTGCACTCTGGGTAAGGGAGGTGTGTGGCGGGGGAGGGGGTGCCGGCTTCAGCTCTCCTTTCTTCCCCCAATTCCTCCCTCCCTCCTCCGTCTCCCCAACCCCACCTGCACCCCCTCCATTGGCTTCATCTCTGACCCATTCCACACAGATGACAGCTGTGCTATGTTTGGGCACGGCCTGCCCTATTACACCCCCCCCCCCCCCACACACACACACCCCCCCCTCACTTCACTCAGGCACCCTCCAGATGAGGTCATCCTCCAGCACATTTCAAGAGAATTATTCCAGGTTTCCTTTTTTTCCAGAAAAACAATGAAAAGACAAAAATATATATACAGCAACACTTACGGAGATAAGCAATGAATGTTTCTTTTTTATTTGGTGTGTAATAATGTGTTGAAATAAGGCAGAAACCTTAGCTGTTTATCTATGTAGTGCATGACGATTTTTGACAGGGAGACAGACAGCCCAGGGCTCACACCAGCTCGCCTGGACCCCGCCGCCTCCCACGTAGAGTTTAGAAGGATTGTACATTTTAGTGTCCTCTTGTGATCACGTGATTTTAAAAATGAAGAAGAAAAAAAAATAATGAGAAACTGAGAAAAAAAAATAATTCCTAAATCCACTCTGCTTCTTTCTCATCACAGAGACATGGCTTTGAAAATGAGGTCTGCGCTTTTTCGGTTTATTTGTTTTTGTTGTTGTTTATTTTCTTTAAGGACTGTGCTACACACCCCTTCTAGCATGGGGCTGGAGATCCTGTAATGTAATATATATATAAGGAAAGCTTAATATTATCTTAAGTTTGAGGCTTCTTTTTCTCGTCTGAGAGAAAATGATTCCCGCGCACGCCGTTTTTCTTGAGAGGGAATGCACAAGTTACCCTATTACGTTTTCATTCCACGTTTAGGATTCTTGGGATGTGGTTTGGAAAAGATTGGGAATGGTTTTACCGAAGTATAAATGGGATTGTGTTTCAGAGTGAGGCCAAAAAAAAAAAGTTAATTACCCTCCATTTTGGATTCTGTGTATATTTAATTTCCCTCAAGATGTCCAAGCATTCTACTTCAGAAAAAAAAAATAATAAACAAATGAATTTCCAGTGTCTGTGATATTCACGAGCACGGAATGGGATAGTGACTAGAACACCTCTGAATCAGCCTTTTTTTTCCCCCCTTCCTCTCGACTACTCTGAGTCTTCTTGCTCTTTCACGCTCACCGTCCTGGTGCCGAGTCAGCAGTTTATGGCGTGCTGATGGATTCGCCTGAGGGTTAATAGAAGTAGGTTGTGGGCTCAAAGGTTGATCGAGAGAGTCAGTGTGCAAATCTGAAATACAACCTTTACTCTTCAATGTCTCATTAACACACACACACACACTCTCATGCACACACACAAAGCTTACACACGCCTTGTGGTATGTGTGTGGTTTCAGGCCTCTGTTGTCTCAGAAACACATGCATGATCATTGTGCAGTAGTTACTGGACGGCCGATATCTAGTCACACCTAAGAACGAGGATTCACATTAGTTGGTAGATAGGTCGAGTGAATGACTGGAAGTGAAACCCGAGTCATCACTCTAGGTACTGGGGGAAAAGTGGATTGGTCAAGAGGCCATTGTGGGTTATGATCCATAGTGCATTCTGAGAAGAATAAATGTAAGTCAAGGGCCGGGTCTCCTGCCAAAATGAATGTGACTTTAAACATTAGTGCAATTAATGACACACCTCATGGACTGACACTATATACAACACTAGCACACACTCAAACAAAGCACTTAAAAGGTCTCAGTCCGTATTCCTTTGTAAAGAGTTGAACTGGTTAAACTGAAGTGGAGGAGGTGATCGCATTCTGTTTTTTTCCTCTGATATTTCCTTCTCTCTGTGACTGTTTTTCCCCTCTGTGTCTGTATAAATCATCAGCTTAGAAAGAGGGGGGAAGCTTTCTACACTGTATCCCATGAATAAAGTTTTGAATGTACATACAGATTCCATTGTGTTGTTGTCACTTCCGAGAAAGTGCATTTGTGTGTGAGTGACAGAAAGAAGAGTGGGGGAAGAAAACAAGAATTAAGTGTTACACAATTCTCCTCACACAGGTTTCAAAAAACACTTGTTGCTTTATTGCCCCCTAGTGGCCAAACCCTATAAGGCCCACACCTCAAGGGAATCGGACACTCAACATAATAAAAAAAAAAAGAAAAAGGGAGAGAAATCGATCCTTTACAAATGGAAAATATCAAAATACACTGCCCTCATGGCTATCAAAAAACACCGATTATATACAGTGGAAATGCAGCTAACGCAAGCCTGCAGTCAGAGAACAAGCATACAAAACCCATAAGCGCACGTATAGAGTATCAATGCTTCCTCTCACACAAGCATACACACTCACACCCCGAAAGAGGGCATAGTCGAGCACTCACCCACACACATACATACACATTCCTTCCAGAAGCTGCTTGTAACTTTTGCACAAACACCCCTTTTCCCCTCAGTCATCATCTCCTTTGACTCCACCCCTCGCCTCAGCCCCGTCTCCTCATTGGCTGAGACAGAGTGACGCCGTGATGCTCCACATCCTCAGCTCAGCTGTCCTTGTCCATGGCGGTGGTGGCTAGGGTTACCGTGGTGAGGGGCTGGTGGATGCCGTGGAGCTGCACGCGGGCCAGCTTCTTCTGCTCGCACTCGGTGACCAGGCTGTTGAGCTCGGCCGCACTGTAGCCGATCAGCGTCCGCAGGTCGCACACGAACTTGTAGACGAAACGCTTGCCCTGCACCTTGCTGATCATGTCGCCGTCATAATAGTACCTGCAGAGGAGGAGGAGTAGGAGGAGGATAGGAGGCAGACAAAAGACAAATACGCGGAAACTTTAAAACAAGCAGAGGAGGTGGGAGGTCT
The DNA here is from genome assembly GCF_900700415.2 of Clupea harengus. Classification (NCBI taxonomy): domain Eukaryota; kingdom Metazoa; phylum Chordata; class Actinopteri; order Clupeiformes; family Clupeidae; genus Clupea; species Clupea harengus. The sequence continues at coordinate 26,286,302 of NC_045153.1, read as the reverse complement.
TAAATCACAGCCCAGCTGAAAGGGATGCAAGTGCCAGCTGCTGCTGCTGCCGCATGTGCGTGTTGTGGCCCTGAGCACTGGTGTGCGGTTCAATTATTAATTACATGTTCCATAATGTGACTCTGGGTGCAGCTCAATTATTCATGCCCTTGCGCTGTTGCATAACGCCGACAGCAGCACAGAATTTCATTTGAGAGAGAAAGAGAGTACACCAACAGACATCAAAGTGAAAACGGCAAGCAGTGCTGAATGTGAATATTTGTGGTCCTCATGTACACCAGCAGTTTTTAGATCTCAGCTCACTGTACAGAGCTGCAGAGAAATATGAGCTAGAGCAAATACGAGGTGACTGCAGTGCTTTGAGCGATGTCTGTCTGTCTGTCTGTCTGTCTGTCTGTCTGTCTGTCTGTCTGTCTGTCTGTCTGTCTGTCTGTCTGTCTGTGTCAGCAGTGACTGCAGCCTGACGTACAGACCTGAGGGCTCTGCTGAGCTTCTCGTAGTTCATGGTGGGCTTGTTTTTGCGCTGGCCCCACTTCTGGGCCACCAGCTCGGGCTGGTTCAGCTTGAACTCGCCCTCCTCGCCCACCCAGGAGATGCAGTCCCGGGCGTCCTTATCCGTCAGCAGCTCCAACAGGAACTGCCACAGCTGAATCTGCCCATTGTTACCTGACAAATGGCCAGAGAACACCAGTCAAACAAACACACACATAGATAGACATATATTTAGAATGTGTGCATCTGTTTTTTTTTTTTTTTAAATGCAGAAGAGCTTACGTCTAACCAAATAGCTCCTTTGCAGACATGACATAATGGTCATAGCCAAGCATAACCATATTTCCCTTCCATGTTGTGAAATAGCCCTTTAGACATACCATTTGGATCCCTTTAAGATAATACTTTTAAATCTCTCTGGACGCCAAAGGCCCACAGGTACCTGTGCGGTTGCCAGGGGAACTGCGCTCTTCTCCGCTGATGCGTGGTGTTCGAGGGCCTTTGCTCTGTTTCAGCACCTTAATGGCTGTGGGCGTGGTCTGCATCACAGGGGCGGGGATGATCTGGACCGCTGGAAAAGGAAGTCATGGGAAATGGAGTCTTAACACGCGGAATGAAAACAAGCTACTGCTATAGATGACAAGACTCTGAACTGAACAGAGGCTAAGGTGAATGGACAGAATGGATGGATATACTGGTAAGATTATATTATGTTATATATTATGTTATACATTATTATGTTAATAGGTTATACATAAAAGTGAAACCCACGCTGGTCAATAGTCACTGTGGCTTCCTGAACTGCCTGTTCCTGGCTGGCCAACACATCTGTAGGAAGAATCCATATTTGATCAGTTTAACACAACATGAGGAAAAACCTACTAAAGACCTACTGATATTCTGCTCACTTATAATACATTAGTTACATTTATAAGACAGCTCGACACACATACACACACCTAGATGAAAATGAATCTAATCAATGACAACTACTACCACCAGAACAAAAAACAAATGCAGTTCACACAGTTACAGAGGTATACAGGTACCACAGAAATTGAGAAGTCTACTGTCAGCTGAGCAGGCGCTCACACACACACAAGTAACACTCACATTTGCGCAGCAGTTCCAGATGGCTCCACAGGATCTCTCCGTTGGGAACCCGCTGCAGGAACTCGTCCTGGTTCAAGGTGCAGAGGTCACGACCCGGGATGTGGATACTGCCCACCTCCATTTCCTCGATGCTGAACTCCTTCATCACCCACACAGCCCAGTGGATCACCTGGTCTGCCGTCCACTGCACCGGGTCTGAGGGATGAGAGCGCTGCTTTAAAAGTCTGCTTTAAATACCTCCACTAAAAGCCAGCAGTCAATACAGGTGTGTTTGTGAAATTATCTGAGTCTCCTAGTGTGACTCCCTCTTTAAAAGCATGCTATAGGTATGCCAAACAAGTTTACTATATCACTGTAGAAACACATGCATTTTCCACTTATAATGTTTGTTCGAGTGAACAATAATTTAGTTGCAAGTCACACAGGCACAGGTTAACTTGTGACAGGTACACTAAAACATGAGTGCCTTGTTGTAATACAACTTTGTCTCGAGTTTTGACTAATGTGGGTCAGCAGACAGGGGCAAAACATTCCCTACATGCACCTGTGCCGTTAAGTCCATTTACCGTATGGGATGTTGAGGCGGACCTGCTCCTTCCTGTAGCCCTCTAGAGCAGCCGCCCACCGCGTCACCTGCTCTGACGTGTCGTCTGTGATGGCTGAACGCTCCACGGCGATCATCTGACCGTCCTCCATCAGGTGGGCCTCCTCGCCTGCCGCATCCGGGTCGATCACCACCTCCACCGTCTCCACGGGCTTCACGATCTCCAGGATGTTCAGCTTCTGCTCATCTGCAGGGGAGTGGCGGGGATAAGGAGGAGATCGACAAAGGGGAAATAGTCAGCACGGCACTTCCCAAAAACAACCACAAGAAAATAACAAGCAAAAACAACAACTTTAGATGAACTGACAATTGCTGACAGTGCGCATTAATGTGTCTGAAGAAAAGGAGCTGTCAAGATATTTAGGACGCATCTTGGCATTTTCTTATTTCCATACTCAAATACCTGTATGCTAGTGTAAGAACTGAAAACGGGCCCGTTTCTAAATATTTTTCCCTGTTATTATTGACTACATTTCCCATAGTGCTTTGTTTGGACTTGGGGAACCCCTCCTGAGGCTCTCAGGTTACACACTAGCGCTCATGCACACTAATTTTTCAGTTAGAGCCCTTAGTAAACAAGAGGAAGTATGATGACAGCAGGATTCAATTGTTTGGACTGTCGTGAGAAAATAAACGAGCAGCAACTGTGAGTTGTGGACAGATTTCTCAAGGATGGCTCAGACATGAACTCAGTCATATAATAGACTAGGCTACTACAATAACATGGCTAAACAAATTTATATTGTTAAAAACTAGATACAAGCAAATATGACTCATTTCAACTGTTAAATGGCTGTACTTACTAATGATGACCAGGATTCATTGAATTTACAAAAAAACAGCCGCTATATGTAACCGCCCCCCTGCCCCCCAATGTATGTATGTTACCTGGTCTGGAGATGATCTGCACACTGAGCTGTACAGTGCCATCTGTCTTAACACCTTGATCGAACAAGCTGTGTTCTGCTGACAGCTGTGTGTGTGCGAGAGAGAGAGAGAGAGAGATAGAGAGAGAGAGAGAGGTTTACACCCATACACAACCAGGCATATTCATTACTGCAAAATCCATGTGTTTCCATATCCCCCCGTTGTGTCACATACATGAATGTCCTGCAGGCAGATCTCATAACCATCCAGTGGGATCTGGAGCCGGGGCTCCAGCAGCTTCTTGAGATTCCCGACGGGCTCATTGATGTCAATGTCCTGAGTGATGAGCTCAGCTGATGTGATGGTCTGCTCCTCGACTCTGGAAACACAAACACACACAGAGAGTTACAGATTAGATCATGACAAGTTGACAGAGCATCAACTGAAAATTGTCTGAGCTTGCGATGTCACTAAGTGCCCCATTGGTGGTTTAGACAGTCTGTCTTACATGCCTGATAGAATGGGGTAATACAATGACCACTGTTATAATAATGGCAACCGTTTCCAGTCAACATACTACATAATTCTTTAGATTTATTAGTTACCAAATCGTGATATGACTATTTGAAACACACATTCTGTAGATGTACTTGCACATATCTAAGAGGAATAATGTCACTCACCCCTCCTCCACACAATCCTGTTTTTCTTGACCATCAATCTCAATTTCTATCATCTCTTCTGTTTCACTTTTTGACATCTCCCTTCGAATTTATTTTTGATAATCTAAAATGAAAGCAAATTCATGTTAAACAATTCGAATACAACTTTAAATGGGTTAAAATACCAAGCAGTTGTACAATGGGTCAACGCATTTAGGTTTAAGTATCAACTTTAGCTAGTTATTTTTAGTCCGTAGCGCAATAAAAGCATGAATGCCATTCACATCAAGCAGGGAACTAGCGAAATTCATTTGTGAATAGGAACGTACAATATCGACCCTATGTAACCTGTGGGCCCATATAGTCATCACGCAACACCGAGGCCTTATCCCTGTGTAGGCCCTAATTAGGGGTAACTCTTTAATCGTTTGAGAGGAAGTCAAACAAGCATTTCATATCGACACATCTAATAATCAGTCATCGCAATTGTAACGGTGTGTATTGATCTTGCAAGTTTAATGGCTAAGTACGGGCAGAAATACCTTGCTAGCCATCAAACTGTTCGCCGACATTTCACAAGAGGGAGAGGCGAATCGACGCGATCGCAGATGATGTTTGGAAGAAACCTTTTTGTTAGTTATTGTTAACGATCAACAAAATCGTAGCTGTAACGCTGTAACTTTAATCGAGTTAACTTCTTAGAAGACTTTTGATTCTGGAAACTTAAAACGGAAATGGAAGAAACGGAAACAAAACAACAGAAGGGCAATGTAAAAGCAGCCGGAAATCCTGGCCAAAGTCACGGTGCTGTCAAGACTTCCGAAAAAAATGCTGCGTGAAAACAGATGGAATAGTGGATTGAATAGGGGTAAATACTCTCATTCTATCCAATTTGTTGTTAGATAACGTAAGCCGTCAAACGTTTTAAGCCGTAAAAAACTATTTTGTTTGTCAGCTAGCAGAAGTAAGCTAACGTACTACAGGCTCACGGCATCGAAAACTTCGTAGAACCCAAGTGGCTAACTACAGCAAGCTAACGTGTAACGTTAGATGGTTTATGATTGTGGTCGAGTAAGTTGATTACTTTAATTTAAACTTCGGCGATTAGAACTTAACGAAACGTTTGCTGTTTTGATAACGTAAATAATATCAATCTACCTTCTAGTAGAACAGCTCAACTCCGCTCGTTCAACAATCTTGTTTTGCCTGATAGAAATTCCAGACTCCAAAGTTAGCTAGCTAGCTAACACATTCTGCTTACCAGCATCAGCTATCTAGCAAGCTAGCATATCTCCCATAAATTAAGCTGGTGCATCAGCGTTTAGCATGCTAGCTGGTAGTTGTTTGGGCCACGTTAAAAAAGCGGGAAGTTTGTGTAAGTGTAAAGGTGTATCACGGATCATTAAACGATGCTCGGAAGTCCTTTGGTAGAAGATGCAATGCTTGTACAATTCATAACACCTGTGTACATACCTTTTGTAATCGAATAACCAGCGACGTTGAGGCCGAAAAGGTTTTTGGGTGTAGCTTGGATGCTAGCCTCCCTCTACGTTACACCGTTACACTCCTCATGCTGGCTAGTTTTTGGTCAACAAGAGGGGGCGGGGATGAGGGGAAGACTGAGGTTGCAAGGATTTCAGCGCTCAATAAACTCGTCCTTGTTCGAAAGCAAAAACTTAGTGACGTCTTCTAATGAACATTAGGTATGTTTGTACACTCAAGGAAAATTGCACCCATGGTAAGATTCCCGATTATCTCGTAAAAGTCTCGCACAAGTTGCACATTCTAAGCCCTGTGTTTGCTTGTAGCTGCGTCATAGGTAAACCAATAATCATTTTGTTCGCCCATCTAAGCCGTAATGTTTAGCACTTGAAATGTACTATACATCAGTTATCTATTCCTGTCGTGGGTTTTTATGTCCTGCTTGTTCATTGAAATAAAATGATAAATGTGTGATTAAAAAGATACGTATGTCCCTGTGTAATTATGTGACGGTTTCTTGAAAACCGCAGATAGGTCTGCTTCACGCCAGTTTAAAATGCAGTACTGAACATTGTCATTGCATTGAAATGTATTCAGTGAGGCTTACACACTTGGGTCTAGTTTTGAGCCTATTGGCATTGTCTGGAGACAATCTCCTTCAAATATTCACATTTGTTAACATCTGTCACAAGCTATTTAGCACGTTCTGTATGATTGTATTCTTGGTATAAAAAGGCTATATAGTCAGTTTTAAACAGAAATAAAATGGAAAAAATACACAAAACAAATGAGTAATGGATGACGGGAAGTCTCTTCAGGTCCAATTGTGATTTAATAGAAAAGTTTTGACATACAAAACTGGCAAGTTACAAATATGTGTTAAACCTGTATAAAAATACTAGTGCATTTGGGGGGATTCCTGGCAAGACATACAGTACATGGAGGTTTTAGAGGAACTGCATGTGATCTGACATGCATTAGTGTGGTCTGAACACTGGAGGGTGAGGAAACGAGCCCTTCTCCAGGAAGCTATGAAGACGTGGGCCAGGAAGGGCGTTGTGGACAGTACAGCTCAGGAATATTGTGGACACAGTTCGTTGGAGGCCACCATCCCAGTGCAGGATAATTCAAAAGAAGAATGGGGTCAACTCCACCTCTGCATTCCTGTATGTTGGCATATTTCTACAAGCAAGTGATCCCTTTATAGCATAAAGGACTTTGTGTGTTTGTAGAATCTTGGCTGTGAAGAAAAGTTTCAATTATTTGTGAACAATTCATTTACAGTGGATGGCTCAGTTTGCTGATTTCAAATGTGACTGCAGTATAGTAACCTATAATTAATGCATCTAGAACATTTTGGCAAAAACAAGAGTCTCTGAAGAGTTACTCACATCCTGCATAGGGGGGCTGAAGTTGGAGGGGTTTCTAAGGCAACAACAGTTAAAAAACAAAAATTAGTTGATTTCTGTCTTCCAAATGACTAAAGTTCTAATGTCTTAACAAGAGTATACATGTTAATACAACATGCTGAATATCTGCTTGAAGCCAATCATGTCTTAGACTGCTCTATTACATTTGTGTAATTCAACAGGAGCAAATCTAGATGACCTACTCACCGTTTCTGTTTGCGCTCTTCTGTAGAAAAAAATGAAAGCGTTAATATTTATTTCTGTGGCATTCCGCATTATAAGGTATGAATCATCTTTCCCAATGTATGAGGTTGCAGTTTTAATCTAATCTAATATTAAATGTAATATTAGTGATCATACAGTAACCCATGGTAATAGACAGACTATAGCCACAGTAAGTTCACATTCTGAGCCATGTGTTTTAATTACTATTTAAATACTATTTCATTACTATTACTATGGTTTTAACAGTCAAGTTTAGAACCAGCTATGCTGTCTGCGGTTGTCTGTTGTATGACCTTAGTATGTATAATGGAGTATCCAAAAAGATAATCAGATAGATTGTATGTGTCTGCTAGATACACATCAATTGTTCTTCAAATGGCCACATTTGTCTTTGATGAGAGTATCGTTGGAACAGCTTATTCTACATAACCTCATTCCCAAGATTCCTTCCAGAATGATTCAACTTCAGGCAAACACAGCTGATCAGCTGAGGAAAACCCCCACATCCCTTTTTGTGTGTGTGTGTGTCTGCGGCATACGCTAGCATGGCCAGCGGCCCCATCAGAGGGCAGGCTGGCTGTCAGGAAGGCTGCAGTAATGCGGCGAGCAGTGTGTGAGGCTGCCAGGGCGAGCAGGGCAAACTAAAGAACTCACTCTGTCTGCGGCGGCAGCAGCAGCAGCAGCCCCGTCTGTAGCAGAGACACACCCCCAGACAGCACAGGAGGAGCAGGAGGAACGCCCCTGCTCCCACAGCGATGAGCAACGGCAGACTCAGCTCAACTGGGAGAGAGGGAGAGACAGAGATTCATCTAGGTGTATAACACACACACACACACACACACACATACAAACTTCAGCTAGCACTGTGTTACACTCCATCATGCCTGTTCATCACGCACAGGGAAAGCTTTAATAAAGTATTAAGGTTATCATTACATCAGTTTACCATTAATGCCATCTGCAGGTCATCTCCATATACCACTGTACCTACACTCCTTGACTTTCATGTTGTGTCCTGCACAGCTCTTGGGTGGCCCCACATCATTGGAGGATTCACAGCGGTAATGTCCGGCGTCAGCTTTAGCAACGGCTTTAAACTTCTGCTCAAAACACAGGAGCGTATTTACTTTGTGCACGCAGTGGAAAGTCATTTTATCCCTTATTTTAAGAGAGGTTTATGGAAGAAAGATCAATGTATTAGAATATTCCCTTCTAAAGAATGAAGGAAAAGGAAGTTGCAGAATAAAGACTGCGGACATGAAGCATCTCGCCACTATAGGGCCAGTGGTTACAAGCCGTGGTAAATTAGTTTACATGTGATATGCTGTTAAATAGAAGTACACATGACACTACTGAGACGAAGCATTAGGTCCCCTCATTCTGTCAACTCATCATATGGGAGATTTTTGGACTGTTTTCATTAACCTGGAAACAACTTTTCTTACTTCAAATGAACCAGGAAGTAAGAAGTATCCAATCAGTGCATACCTACATCATTCATCCTCCTCAAACAGTTATAAGGAATTGTGTCAGGGGGGAAGTATGCGTGACAGACCTGTAAGGATTCTATTCAAAACCATATTGATGTGGAAATACTGTTGAAACAGTTTATCTCTGAGCGCTGAACCATTCAGGCCTGAAGTGTATCTCACCAGTGCTCCTGTGTGTGTGTCCAGGCTGTAGTGGCTGTCAGGCGTGTGTCCCGGAGCCAGGGGCTTGTTGTCTTTGTACCAGCTGTAAGTGGCGGGAGGGACACTCAGTTTGTCCTTGCAGTGCAGTTCCACAGCCGAGCCACTCAGCACTGTCTCAGGGACCTCACAGGACGGGGTGTGAGGAGGTACTGTACACCAAGAAAGTGTGTATGCACATACACACACACACACACACAAATAGTGAGGGAGAGAGCTGTGCCTCTTTGAACTTTGTGTTGTTGTGTCAGTGCTTCCTTGTTTAAAGCTAGCTGAAGTAGGTCTATGACATAGTCTGGGTTGATTACATTAAACACTTTCACTAACTGGATTTATTATCTGATTAGCCAATAAAAGTGTCTGCTTGAATCATTGAGGTTGAGACAAGACGGCAATTTATGTTACACAGCCACTAGCCCACTAACACACAGAAACTAACTGCCTTTTGTTTTGGAAAAGACTAAAACCTTTAAGACTGAAAGATACCAAAACTGAAAGATATCAAAACACAGATTTGAAGAATAAGAATTGCACAACCAGTAGACCCCTGAAAACACACCTAGTACATTGAGGGTGACGTTGATCTCTCCCAAAGGAACACGATCCAGCTTAGCAGTGACCTCACAGCGATACACCCCTGAATCCTTCTGGGTGACGCTGTGCAGAGTCACTGTGGCCCCATCAATGTCTGCTCGACCTGCGTACGGCTCTAAGGACAGACAAAATGCCTTGAATACCAGGAGGCAGTTTTATCAGTGGCAAGGACAAAAGGTTTGACAGGAGAGAGAATGTGAGGTGGGGTGATATGAGAATTTCTAGTGAGGAAAGTGAAATATCCTCCTCTACCTCTAAAATTGCCCTCAAAATAAACAAACGTGATTCCCTTCCCGCTCTTCTTCCACTCGATGCGAGGATCGGGGTCTTTCTCTGTCTTGAACTCGCAGGACAGGACAGCATCTGGGCGAGAGAGATAAGGTGGGGGAGATCAAACGGTCACAGAGTCGTCTCTGGCTCTGGCACAGAGGATCATGTTACAGCCGGTCAGCCGTATCCTCCTACTTACTGGAGTTCTCATGGGCCACCACCTTTGCCTTGCCGGTGCTCACTGCCACTGAAGCTGTAGGTGAAGCTGAGGAAAGGTGAAGAAGGTGGAGGAGAGTTAGAGAGAGAGAGAAAATGAAGGTAGGTTAACATAGGGTTTTCCTCAACCGACATTATCAACAGTATTTTGTACATTCCAGAGCATGTTCTAACATACAATATGCCTGTATATATATATATCTTATTATATAATCAGTGAACATATCAATTAAAAAAAAGATGAAATACAGTTCATGTGTCATTGCACGAATGTGTGATGTTACAAATGAGAACGACACACACTCCCTCTCTGTGACAAGTAAACATACACTGATCCTAGCCGACTCGTACCAGGAACGGGCTTGCACATATAGGAATGTGTGTGATGGATGAGCCTGAGACAGCCTATGAGGAGGCAGAGAGCACCCCGACATGACGTGATAACACACACACACACACAGAGAGAGGGCAGGGAAGAGAAAGAACAAAAATAGGACGGAGTAATAAAGACTGAGGAAGAATGAGTAAGTTTTGTGTGTAAAAGAGATATGGGGGAGAAAGACTAGGTTCTCCATTATCACTAAAGGTTCCTGTCCTTAATCTCTGTGGTATGTGTGAAATGTCTTTGTGTGCATGCATCTCTGAATGTCTGTGTGTCGGTGTGTAAGTTTGTCTTGGTGTCTATATATACGTGCCTATGCGTGGTCCGCAGAGGTGTGGGCAGGAGGAACAAAGGCTCCTTTTTAACGGGGTAATTTAAGCTCCACACTGCTGGCCCTGGAGGGAGGGTTAAAATCATACGGCACCCTATTATATCCACCACCATGAAGAATCATTTAGTCACTAAAGCTGCACAGGGAAAACCTCTGACCTCCATGTCACCAGTAAAACTAGCAATGCCCTGCTGGTCCTATGATGGTCACATTGGAACAGTTCTGCTGTGGGTCTACTCACTGTATGCTTTTCATAATTAATAGCAGTTCATCTGTGATAGCCACGGCAGCGATTTTTTTATTTTTTTATTTTTAGAACTAACTGAAAACGTGCTTTGGAGTCTTCCCACAAATGTTGGCATCCCAGAATAATGACATACCTATGAAAACTATGTCTTGTATGTAATAACGTAATGAATAACATATATTCAACATGACTATTCAACATAATGTCCTGCATTACAATGTATGTTCATTTTTTGATAAATAATATATTCTAAGCATCTATAGTTAACATGGGTGAATTACGCATACCTACCCAGCAAGCAAGACAATCGTCACACTGGTTAGTTTAGATTATATGCTACAAAGTTGACAGAAAGTTGATTGAAATCCATCTCATAATAACGGTAGATGACTATCTCTCTGAGGCTCACTATCAGCTGGGTCGAGCAGGGGACAGCGACAACATTAAACAGCCATGTCCGATCTGAATGATTGGGCTTTACAGGCCCTAAGAACTGACGCATTCCGTCAGTCCCCCCATCTCAAGTTCAAAGGGCATGTCAGAAGATCACGTAAACACAAGGACCATGGAGCCCCACCCAAACTGCCCTCTTTTCACATGACCAGTTTTTGAACACAATCAGAGAGAAACGTTCATTCTTTTGAATGTGTAGTGATTTAAACACGCACATGCTAAGCCTGTAATATTGCAGGCTAATGTTTTTTTGATAATACACACTTACATATACAATACAGTTATTAATCTTTCCCAAATAAAAGCATCTTTGGAATAAACATACTCTAATAAAAAAGAGCAGAAGAGTTAACTAACACAAAAGTTTACATTCTCATATTTTGCAATGTGATATAACTTGAATATCATGTGTTGCTGTACAGGTAAAGAAAATATATAAATGGCTTTCTTGATGCGTTAACACCAACTCAACAGGTTTGGTTTGAACAATGTATTGCTTTTGTAAGCTGCCATGAGCTTACAATCACTCATAAAAGTCATTAACAATGAGAACCTGCAAATGTATTACCCCCACTCCAAATATGCCAAAATAACGTGGAGCTTTTGAGCTTTTAGTGATTCTTGCGTGACTTAAGTAATTTGAGATGTTGCATTGCATTATAATGCTGATAACCAGTCATGCATATAAGTCCATAACCAAGACATTTTTAATGCACAACTAATTTTGAATGTACATAGAAAGAGATTATCTTTAAAAACTTACGGTGCAACAAAGTCAGGAGCACTGGAAGTGCCAGAAGTTGCGTGCTGTCCATCTTCGTTCGGCCAGGGATGAGTCCGAAATTGTAAGAGCTAATGCGCACGCTTTGTTTCAAACGGACATGTAGAGCTCTGGTCACTTTAACTTGTGTTAGAAAAGATATGAAAGTGAACTGTGATTTCGATGGCAAGATTGGCGCAATTGGATAGGTCACAGAAGACGCGCGTAAGATGTTGTCTCAAAGGATGGAATTACTGCGCCCTTTCTCCCCTGCCTATTGCGCCCCTTTTTGCACTCAGGGGGGAGAGAAAGTTTGAAGTAGGCGGGGGCCATAGTCAGTCAGATAACACACTGTATAGCTTGATACTCTGGAGAATATTCCATACACGTTTCTCTACGAATTTTGTTGAACAATCACGACATTTTATACAAGAGAGAAATATTAGACGGTTTATTAAACATAAAATCGTAAAATCAGTTGTATTCCAGGTCACGGGTAGAAGAACTGTTAACTAACTTAGCTAATTCCAAACAGAGGTGAGGAAACAGTGAGGTGAGTAATAAAGGAACACAGTTCTTAAGATGCAGTCACGTCTCTGCGAGTCTCCCTGTTATAAGTACCTATTGCAAGGCTAACTGAACACTGACCACATCCCATCCAGCCTGTAGACCACAAAATAGTCTTTTAGGCCAGCTAGTCTTTGTCAAGTAGTCAAAATGGTATTTGTGTAATGTGGCACTACTGGTCTAAATCGTGTGGTTAAAGTACAAGGCTGAGAAAAGCATTGAGGCCCAAATCCTGAGCAAACCAAGAAGATGTTAAATAACATGAATAAACAACCAGGATTATAGCCAAAATAGCCATAAAGTAGCCTACCTTCCTAAATAACATTTAGCTTCCATTATAACTAAAAACTCTCCTGCCTTCCTCCACGTGACTCTATATGGCTTCACATGACAGAGAGGCACACACACACACACACACACACACACACACACACACACACACACACACACACACACACACACACACACACACACACACACACACACACACACACACACACACACACACACACACACACACACACACACACCTGCAGAGTGAGACAGAGAGAGAGACTCAGAGACACAAGCCCAGTACATAATCAGCACAACAGCATATAATACACGTGCCTCTGTGTTAAACTGTAAATATCCACACCTCAGCTCTTTGCAGAGTAACAAACAACCATAACAAGCATGAGGTCATTTCTATTTTATGATGGGTACAATAAGAACTCATAGGTCAATTAATCTCCAGACCTACACCGTATAATTCTGGAAGATCTTTAAAAGAAAAACAAGTTTCTTCGACCTTTGCACTTTAATGGCAAACAAACATCTATTGGCTCACTTTATCTATGTTATTGGTAACCATAAAATAACATTTTAAAAATGCCCTTTCACTCACAGACCTCAGCCTGCACGCCTCTTGCAAGGAAGTGGACAAATACTGACAAAAAAGTGTGTATCCTCTACCTTGAGCTGAGAGAGTTCAGTGCCATTTATGCCCTCTAGTGGTGAGATTGAGGCCATTTACATTAACAGATGTTGATCCCAGTTTGGGATGTAGGCTGCTGTAAATCTCCATTTCAACTAAGGCTGTTTAACTTCCGTGTGATGTAACAAAGTATTCCCCCAGTTTATTCGACAATCCCTATGTTATTACCCATTAAAATAATTTGCTTGATTTGTGCTCTATAAATAGAGACCACACAAGCAATACTCTGAGTTGGCTTTATCCATTTTTATACTTTTCTATTTAAAATGTATATGATACTGAATCCATACATGTCTTAAACAGGTCAGCAGGAAGCAGAACTGTATGGCAAATAATGGCTACAGTAAACTGCAGTGTCACAAGCAAAGGAAAATTCCTTTCAAAGGAAAATTCAGGAACCAGGAACCATGTTGGGAAAAATAATCAAGCATCATTTAGATAAGGGTAATGATTGTTAGAACAGCACTCTCAAGCAGCCATTGGACAGTGTCTGTGGCTGAGCTATGACATGAGCTCAGACAAGCTATAAAGCGTCAGACTACAAAACGCATTTACAGAAACCAGGAGCAAAGAGCACAGACAGCAACAGAACGTCTCATAGAAGATATCACAACAGAAGTACAATACAGGTAAGTCACTGGGAGCAAGAACATTGCAAGTGAAATATAGACACACCCATACAGAGGAAATCACAGGAAATGTAATGTGGAACATAACCTTAAATGTGGATGTTCATCTTCTGCTAGTTGTTTAATTGGGTGTTAGTGATAATCTCAACTACACAACAGACATGTGGAGAATCATTTTTAAGTAAAGGGTGGATTGATGTATTTTGTCAGGGGTGGAGGTTAGATGGTACTAAGATGGTAGAGTAACTATTGCTAAGAGGCACTTTTTTAGTTAATTTCACGATGAACCATCTAATTTATGAGTGTATCAGAATTATGAGATACACAAAACCATCAAGTGTGGTCTTGAGGGAGACTCTTAACCACCACCATGATTTCCTGTTTCCTAAAGTTGGCTCTCAGCTTGGCATAACAAATCTTGTCTCTAACTTTTCTTTAACAGAGATGAAGTCATTTCTTCTTCTGTCACTCACCCTCACAGGTAAAACGTATTAGGGTGTGTCACGAGATAGATTTGTTAATAATCAATTTGTAATTCTAGCTGTTAATAGTTGACCTTTTATAGCTCACTCTGTCTCTTTATCTTAGTTGCCTTCTTATGGACAACATTTGCGGAAATAGTCAACAGTGAAAGTAGAACAGAGAGCAGAAAATATCTATTATGTTGTTAAAATATTTTCCTCCAGAAAATCTTTCTTTCCTTTTTGTAAATGACAGCCTTATAACCTCATCACATTTAGGATCATGTGTAATTCATTATTCAGTCATACAGTATATTGTTAATGAATAGATCTTAAGTAATTGATGGAGTGTGGTGATCCATAATATTAAAGTAAGGAAGCTTCAAGGGTAGTAGTCTCAAGATTAATGTAACATAAACATAAACACATCATTGACTATATTATAACATACTAATGATAATTATACTTTTGTTCTTTAGTGAGCCTTGGAGTACCAGTGCCAGAATGGGTTCCAATGGTGCTACCTCCAGAAGAGGGGGGTATCTCTCTGGCCGATGTGCTACCGGATCAAGGCCATGTGGTCCAGGAGGACGTCTGGCCAGATGCAGGTCTGGAAAAGGTGGAGCGGCCTGCTGAACTGAGCCCTGTAGTTCAGGAGAAACCAGCTGAACAGGAGACTGTGGTTGAGGAGAAACCAGCTCAATTGGACCCCGCAGTTCAAGATAAATCAGCTGAGCAGGACCCTGAGGTACAAGTCAAGCCTGTGGAGAAGGATCCTGAGGTACAGGACAAGCCTGCAGAGAAGGACGCTGAGGTACAGGTCAAGCCTGCGGAGAAGGACGCTGAGGTAGAGGACAAGCCTGCGGAACAGCATCCTGAGGTAGAGGCCAAGCCTGCGGGGCAGGACCCTGAGGTAGAACATGTACAGGAAGAGGTGGAGGAAGAAGACCAATCTGAGGGTCCTGCTGTGGAGGATGATCTCACAGCAAATGAAGTCACTGAGGATTTCCCTGTCCAGGAGGGGGCACAGCCCGAGGAAAAGTTCATGGATGAAAATGAGTTTAGCTTGAATGATGAACAAGGGCCGGATGAAACTTTTCTCTCAGAGGAACTAAGAAGTGATGAGCCAGTGATGAAGTTAGAACCTCCAATGGAGGAAGAGCCAGTTGTACAGGAGGTGCATCCAATGCCAGGGATGCTTAGAGTAGTAGAGGAGCCAAGGGTTGAGTTAGAGCCTGAAGAGGAGGGAGTAGGGATGTATGGCAGGTTAACTGAAGAGAAGGCTGTGATGGCTGAAGAGCCTAAGATGGCGTTGGAGCCTCTGCCAGAGGAGGAACCAGCAATGCAAGAGGCAGATTTATCAGATCCAAGGCTTAGATTGGTGGAGGAACCTTCAGTAGAGCTGGAGCCTCTGTCGGGAGAGGAGCTTGCTTCAGAAGATGAGCCTGGAACAGAGAATGAAATGGACGAAGTGTCACCAGAGCAGGAGCCCAGCATGGAGATGGAACCAGAGGAGGATCCAGCTCTTTGGGCGCGGTCTGGATTGGCAGAAGGACCTCTGATGGACAGCATGACACAAGCAACGATGGAGGAAGAGTCAGAAATGTGGGCGGGGACAGGGGAAGAGTCTGCAGCAATGGGTAGAGGGATGGATATGGACGATGACATGTTTGTGGGAATGGAGACAGGGGAACAGTCTGCAGCAATGGGTAGAGGGATGGATATGGACGATGACATGTTTTTGGGAATGGAGACAGGGGAAGAGTCTGCAGCAATGGGTAGAGGTATGGATATGGACAATGACATGTTTGTGGGAATGGAGACAAATGCTAAAGGAGAGGCATGGCCTTATGCAGAAGATGAGTTCCAAGCGAGATCTATGGATGAGGAGGTCCCTGGTGCAGGTGAGAGGGGGTGTCACTATCATTGGCTACTGCCTTGACAGACCAGAATGCAAAGCTCAGTGTTTGAACCACTGAGTGAGAAAAATAAGTTAAAACAAATAGAACATAAAACAATAGAAAATACTACATTTGTTGGTAGAGACAGAGAGAAAAAACTGTTGTTACCTTTAAAATAAACATTCAATTCATACAAAATCAGATTTTTGAGAATATGTAAACCCCCGAACCAGATGTATTATGTCACAGTCACATCAGCCAGGCATATTTATGTGATCCGCATGCATGTTCCTTTAGTGTCCACCAGGAGGAGTTCATGCAGTGGAGTGATCATTGAGGGTCGATGCTACCAGTTCTTCAGGGGTCCCAAGCAGGCTACAGATGCTGAGGTAAAGTGACATTCTGCACATTACAATCAAATGACTAACAACAGCTACAAGCACCTTGGTCCATTATGATTTTATAATGTCATTACTCATGTTATAGATATTACGTAGATACACACATTGCAACAGATATAGGTAATAATAGCATTTTATTGTGTTCAATAATTGTTTTTGTTTGTGAACTGAAAACCATCTTGGTCAGCTTCTACAGTTACCCTGTTTTTTGTTGTTTGTTTGTTTGTTTTTAAAGCCCTTCTATAGTAGTAATTGGATAATACACATAAATAGAGAGAAACTGAGAGAGAGAGAGAGAGAGAGAGAGAGAGAGGGACCTGTAACAGTGACTGCCTTTGTATCCAGTTCTTCTGTCAGAGTAGCTTCCCCAACGGACACCTGGCCTCCGTCACCAGCTCTTACATCCGCCAGCAGATGATGAGACTCATGGCACAGAACGGTGGCCCAACACGCACCTGGGTAGGAGGACTCAGATATCTGGAGGTGAGTCTCTGTGGACCTTTACCAACATGCATGAACCTATTTTGACGTATTTGAATCGGAGCTCTGGAACCAGCGTTCACTGAAACTGTACCCGTTTGTTTCAGACGGGCCGTTTCATCTGGCTGGACGGGGCACGTTGGGCGTACGCTGATTGGCTCTTCGGGGAGCCCAACAACACGTCTGGAGTAGAGGACTGTGTAGAATTACTCAGTGAGTTGCACCAAATCAATACACTGACAATAAACAACATTGTTGCCATTACATCACAGTCATTATACATGTTGCATTACAGTACATTACTTATTTTATAAGCCTTGGTAATGTAATTGTATCTGATGTATTTAAATGTTGCTTCGGTGTGTCATAGTTGTGATATTTTCACATAATACCTAATCAGAAATTTCAAAACGAGATGTAATGCTGTGTGATATATCACCTAACACCGTACTATGTATTCACAGGTAATGGTAAGTTTAATGACATGCCGTGCTGGGATCTGCGGGCTTACCTCTGCTCATATCCTCTGTGATGAGTCCACAAACTTCTGTGATGTGACCTCCCATCTTCAGCACCAATCACACCTGACAATTTCAATAGTGTGAAGAGTGAAGAGTGAGAATACTTGACCCAGGCCAAATAAGAGCCAAATAAGACAAAATAAGAGCCTTAATGCTCTGCGTGCACCACACCAGACAAGATTAGCGCTCCAATGTACAGACTCACACACTGCCCTGTGTTTATATTGATGCATATTTTACACTTGAAAGCCATTTGTATTTGGTTATTGGTTACTGTTTTTTTTGATTGGACATGTCAGATGCAAATCATTTTTTGTGAATAAATGAAATTCCTCCAAAACCTTTGATGCGTGGAGCGTGTTTGTAACAAATACTGTCGTACGCGCAGTGCTGAAATGCTTTTTACACACTCACACACATATTTTCTTAATAAAGTCACTCGAGATGGCTACATCCATATATATTGTTGGTGTGTCCTCACTGAACTTATGGACATACGTACAGAGCTTTTTGTGAGTTACACTTTCCTCATAGCCCCCTCTCTCTTTGACCCTGATGGTAACATACCAGGCCCCCTCATCTTACATCTGAGCTAATGGCACCAGTTAACCCCATGAATGTGAACAGATCTTTATTCGGGAACATCATCGGGGGCCATAGCACTTACAGCAGGGGGCTAAAGTCATCCATCCGCAGTGGAATTTCCAGAATTCTCCGTTCATGTGTGTGATCCACAGGATCAGGCCAAAGCCAGCCAGTCTGCAGGGGTCTGGCAAGGCAGGGAGCATTTACTGTAGCCTGTGGTGTCCTATGGCAGCTATGTTGGTTTGGGCCTGACATTTGCAATGTTTATACTGGGGATGTTTCTGATTTTCAGTGGTTCAGGTTTGGCAGGATTGCTTTGTACATGGATTAAGATAGTGTACCTCTGTGCATGTGGGTGTCTATGTAAAGATGTCTCTCTGTGTGGTTGTGTGTGTGTGTGTGCGTGTGTGTGTGTGTGTGTGTGTGTGTGTGTGTGTGTGTGTGTGTGTGTGTAATAGGTGTTGAGTAGAGCAATGATCTTCCACTTTAGGAGGAGTCTCTGAGCTGTCAATGACACTGTGCCCGCCTGTCTGGATCCCTGCTTAACCCCCCAATCTAACACACACACACACACACACACACACACACACACACACACACACACACACACACACACACACACACACACACACACACACACACACAGAAAGAGATGCAAAAGTCACAACCATGTGAAGCAGCACAAGTAAGGAATTCTGTATGTTGCTGGCCATTCGCGAACGTTTTAAACAAGCAGATGTTGGATGTTGACATGTTGTTGCCAGTGGGGCTGTGATTGAGATTAGAAGGCTCCACGTGTGACTGGCCACATTTCCCCCTGAATAAGAAAGGTTCAATAGTGCGCCTTCTACATAAACAAGACACAGTGCCAGACAGGTGTCCTTCGTAAACTGAGCAACCAGTGGACTTTGTACAAGGAAACAGGGTTGTTTTTTTGTATGTGCACGTGTTGGATTTGGCAAGGCACTTGGAAATGTAACACAAGTTATCATACTTGCTACTTACTGTAGCTGGTTGTTAATGGATGGTTTTTCATGTATTTCCGACTTAAGGACAAACATTTACTGGTGTTTTCTGCCAAGTCTACTGAAAAACCTTCAGGCTGTATAAAAGTTACATGTTTACCTATATTATTCAAGCCCAGAATAAACCTAATCAGAAAACACACACACATAGAAACTGTTTTTCATGAGGGAGAAAAGTAATGACCAGAGCAGTTGGCTTCTCCCCAAAGGGTAATGTTGATGTCTGGGAATCTCTCTGCTACTGTAACACAGGACTGCTGGGTCACGTCGGGTCGATTTTCAGTGGGGTCTTAGTGAGGGTCCCTGGGGCAGGAAGTGGTATTTGGGGTCACAAGGGGACTGAAAGACCTGTGTGGGGGTGAACGGGGAGTCAGCCAGAGGTTGAATCACACACTTTTATGGTGTTGTGGTTGGTCTGTGTTTATAGCCGGTGGTTTCAGTGTGCCGTTTGGTAGGTCATTTGCACTGAGCGTATGTGTGTGTGTGTGTGTGTGTGTGTGTGTGTGTGTGTGTGTGTGTGCTTGATTTAATTTTGTATGCTAGTTCTGTTCAGTGACGAAAAAACTGCGTTAAAATGCAACCGATAACAGGTTAAGAGAAGGTTGATGTCAGTCCAATGCAATGTGTCCACATAACATTGGTCCCATTTAGCAAAGCTCCAATAAAACCCAGATCTATTTACCACCCTGTTGTGTGGCTACCGTGACTGCTGAGGATTGCCGTGGGGCACTGGCTGCAGTTTGCACGGCCCACCTGTTCCAACACGACGACGACCGCTTAATTAGTGCCCCCAGCTCTGTCCGCGGGGCGGCAGCGAGTGGATCAGGCGGAGGGCTGGCGTCCGTCATTCATCACCCGAATCCCGCCGTTTTTAGGATCGCCATAGTGACCCCGCCGGACCCTCTTCCAGAGTTTTAACGACCCTCGACGCCCCCTCCCTTTCCCTCTCCCTCTTCCAGCCACTTCCCACCCCTCCAAATACAAATAAGGATCAGCGTGCCTGGAATCCTGAGGCTCTCTGTCAACCGTCATCGAGATGAGTGGGAGACTTGAGCTGAGCTGAGGTCATTTCAAAGAATGGGAGACTTAAAACTTGAACTTGAGCTTTAATGGGCGCTGTGTAATGACCTACATGAGTGAATACTCTCCCTCTCTTTCCCTCTCTCTCTCTCTCCTGCTCGCTCGAATGGGCGTCTTGCCAATTAACGGGTGCTTTTGCAATCAGAAACGAGCTCTGAGTGAAGCTTGATACTGAAAACGTATCCCTTGCTTGGTCAAGAGTAAACACTAAACAACACTAAACAAGTCATGCAGCAGTGGACATATGTCTTGTGCTTGTGTTTGTGTGTCCTGAGGCATCTTTATGCTTATGTATCTGCCTGTCTTGACTGCCATTTTTGCATCATTCTTATGTTGTACTTGTGGATGTTCAAAGTAATTGACTTTGTAATTGAAGTAAGATAGGCCTACATGATGGTGAAGTTCTAGTCCAAAGGTTGCAGTGCACCAATGCATATGATATGTAGATGGGCACAGTTAATCAAGATAAGCTAAAGATCCCGGACAGCTCTTTTACCTACGTTGTTCCCTCGAGATGACCTGTGTTTGTAGCCATCGATCCGCAGCAAGCTTGACATAACAAGGACGTTGGCATTATGAAATGACATCCATAACTGCAATAAATGGGACAAGGTTTCAAATCTGACCTCATATTTCAAACAGTAAAAACACACAAACTACATTTCAACAATATCATGCAGATCTGATTCCTTAAAAAGTGGAAAAACTGCCACTGACTATATTTCAAAAATAGTTTGAAATACATCCCAGAAGCAACTTGCTATACATTTGTGAAACACATGGTCCCTTTTAAAATCATCAATCAAACTGTGTGTACAAACAATGGATACACTGTGTACAGTATCTTTCAAAACGATCAGTGTATTTGCTCCAATCCCTGTGTGATTCCAGCCCCCCAGTAATAAACAGGTTCACGGCAGAGCCTGGCATGGCAGAAAGAGTGCACATGAAGACATGTTATGTATGTGCAGAAAGAGTGCACATGAAGACATGTTATGTATGTGCAGAAAGAGTGCACATGAAGACATGTCATGTATGTGCAGAAAGAGTGCACATGAAGACATGTTATGTATGTGCAGAAAGAGTGCACATGAAGACATGTCATGTATGTGCAGAAAGAGTGCACATGAAGACATGTCATGTATGTGCAGAAAGAGTACATTATGGAACTTGCCTCAGGTTTCCCGTGAACAGTGCATGCAAATGTACATGAAGACATATCGTGTATGTGCAGTTATTAGCAGGAGGCCTTGAGTTTATGGTCAACAACAATCCACTTTGGATGCACAAGAAAGGAAACTGCACATGCTTGAGGAGTTTGTAGATAAGGGTCATCATATAGAAACATTATTACTGAATAAGATGTCAAGCTGTTCAAGAATCTTATTTGGAAAATAAATACATATTTCATACTTTAAAGACACAGAAAACATTCTAAAATCTGAATAAATAATGCTCTCAAATTGTAAATTACAATAGTTCTCTTCTTCCAAGATTCTATTTAGAAAATGATGGAAAATATACAAATCTACTGTTTTATTTATTGTTTTATGGTACTGAAACTCTGGCAAGATAAAACCAGTGCATCAGTGCATCTACGTATGTAACCTTCAATGCAAAATGTTTCTGTGTATGTCCATGTGAAATGCTCTAAATATAGTATCAAACTTCAACTATCATGCAACTATCAGTAAAGTACTTCACGTTCCTTATTATGCCCTGATATATTACAAGCTAGCGAGGCAATCATCTGAAACATTTGAAAACTGAGTTAACTTAGAAGCCTCTAAAATGGGGCCAATAGGTCAGTGCACTCCTTTGTGCTGACACTCGGAATGCCTGGCTACTGGTATCTGGCCTAAGTGAGCGCAGCCCCTTAATTTACGCTCTGGGGGACCAGTCTCCCCTATCAGTGCTGTAACTCAAAACAGGTCAGAGCCATGTTTTTTCCATGTTGTTTTCAGCCGTTATCGCTGCCTGACAGATGATTCCAGTCGCCAGTCCCAAAGGCCGGAGAACTGGGATTAGGGGGTTCGTCAGTACCAAGGCCTGAGAAAACATTCCACACGTGCAGGAGGATTCCCTGTGCTCTGATTTCCTATCCAGAGGGGCACATAATGACACCTTATAGGTTTTGGAGAGGGGTGGTGGGCAGCTTAGTTATCAGGTGCCCACCGCCAGAGTACTTACTGACACAGCCAAAGTCTAGTATGGCAGTGCCAGCAGTATGAGAGGAGCAGATGGGAGTACATACTTCTGGAAACATGATTGCACCATCACCTCCACCGTTCCTCCATCTCTTCAAGGACACAGGATACACTCCCATAACTGCCAAGCTCTCCCCCCCACCCAAACACAGCCTGCAGGAAAGCACTTGGCCGCAGTCGGGAGGATCAGTCGACGCAGTGGGGTGGGCTTTAGTCAGCTTTTCCTCCTCTCCCTTTCTCTCGCGCCCACTATTTCACATCCCTCTGTTTGAGTGCTGTAAATATAGCTCGGCTGCCCTGGGCGTGTCTGGAGAGATGCTGGTCCTGCATAAATACAGAACAGGCAGACGCAGAGTAGATGCAACTTAGCTTTGTCCAACTTCTAAGAGACGGACAGAGGAACTACTCACAGAGGTCAGTACAGTGTGCACTGCATGTGTGTTTGGCATCAAGTTTTAGTCTCGTGTGATCTGTTCATCTGGTAAAATGCATGCACCTGGGGACATTTCTATCCGCAGAGATGAAACACTTTAGGGTTGAGTGTCTCTTGGTATAACTGATGGGAAAACATCAGATCGGCTGAAATATAAAATTTCAAAACATAAATCTTTCTTCAGAAATTTGTACTGGGTGTGAGTAAGATATGCATGAAAAGTAGCTATACCTCCTGGATTGGTAGGAAAACCTATTTAATGATAATTAGGTGGAGTGCAGAGACATATAAGATTCATGATGACGGGATCATAAGGGATCAGATGATAACTTCCAAAGGCTTCCAATGCACACCTGATATAGTACTGCAGTTATTAGATTGAAAACCTGCCTGCAGATCTAGATTTTAATTTAGTAATTTAACCCTATTTCTAATCAAGTTTAAGTGCCGACTTTATGGATTTCAAATCTTAAGGTGAGGTCAAAACTGGAGAGAAGTCAGGATACAAAACTATCAAATGGTACCTCAACATATTCAGCATACAAAGATGCATTAACAAAACATGTTCCAGAAATGAACATAAAAAGAGTGACCAATCTAAATGTGCATAAGGCACACTGGACAAAATCTGTGAGATCATTGTGGTCACTTATAGTGGAAAAAAGTGGAAATTGACAACTGACTGGTCCAGAGTTGACATTTAGTGAGGTGTAATTGAGTTCTTGCAGACTGTCATAAAATCAGCTAATGTCATGTGCTGCTAAAGCTGAGCTGAGACCTTGCTGTTAATGCGTTAAATGGTTGAGGCTCACGCCAGACAAATGAACCTGATGAAAATGAAACTGATAAAGATGAACGTGATGAAGATGAAACAGATGAGTGATAATGACAGAGGCTGTTCCTTGTGAATTTGACCTGCATTGGACTGGGAGGTTGAAGCCACTAACTAAACACATTTGATTTGCAATATTTTAAGATGGTTGGTTGGGAAACTGACCACTTTTAAAAGCATGTTCATGGAGTTCACTATTTTCAAAAGAGAGCTATGTCGGAAAGAAGAACTGTATATGGGGTGCACAATTTAAACCATGAAGAAACTTCAGATAAGCAGTAGAAAGTGATGCCATTTCTGAGCTATTGCAGGTATTCCTCTTTGCATGGTTAAGTGGACATGAGCTATAAATAAAGAGACCACAGGCTTTAATTGAGAAAGCTGAACCCCTGTGTCATGCACCTCACAGCTCACCACAGAGATCTTCAGACCACAGTGGTGCAGATTGTTGCCATGGACAACTACTTGGGTAAGCCCAAGACAGAAGGAAGGGCGTTCATCAATGTATGTTTAGTGACAAGAAAAGAGGATGCGAGGTGTGAAGAGGAGGATGTCAACGAGCAAGAGGAAGATGGATATCCGTCTGAGAGAGGTAGGTGTTGGAGCAGTCTACCGTTTGGGTTATGAGTTATGAGTGTGATGTTGACTTATGACCCTAAAAGCCATCTATTAAACAGTTGGCAATATGAAGGCAACTTGCCCTCAAAATGACATTTGTATGGAGGCTCAAATGTTGACATTTGAATATTAGTGGAGAAATCTATGTGTACTGTCTTCACCAAAAAACTGTCAAAAGTAATTACGGCCTATTATAAACTGCCATGACTCAATGTGTTATTACATGCAGCTGTGTTGTGGTCGTGCACTGGGTGTGTGTTACATGATAAACTGGTGGTGGGGTCCATTACATTATTAATGAGTGTCTGCCTTGTGACAGTGACATTGCTAATGTAGCAGTGGCTGTTGTGCATTTTCACTTGCCAAGTGATGCCATGGGAGGTAGTGGAAAAGAAGAAGATTTGGGAGCCAAGCTGTGAAACCTTCAGTTTTGCTGGTCAAGAAATTAACATCAAGACGTCTCTCGACTCATTTGGCGCCCTCATCTGGCCTGGGGTGAATATCACTTTGAGCTATATATAAACATGGGTAGAAATACAAATACGACCAAGTCTGATGAGTAATAGAAGATTTTTAACATTAGGTCTCATGTCTGTGCTCCTTTAGGCTCTGGCTCTTTGTCAATACTTGGAGAATAATTGTGAGCAGATTGATCTAATGGACAAGGCAGTGCTGGAGATTGGAGCAGGGACTGGTCTGGTGTCCATAGTGGCCTGCTTACTGGGTAAGAGTGCCTACTATCTGTAGGGAATTTACCTAATGATGGTGTGTGATGAGTTTGCAGTGTGTATAAGGGGGACAGTTGACACAACAGGAAATCCCTCCCCCCATCTACCTCATCCTTGGTCAATAGGTCATCAAAATGCACTCAGTCGATTCAACAGGTTGAGTTCTAACTGTAATATATCTGATTTGCAGGTGCTTGGGTCACTGCGACTGACTTGCCAAACATCCTGGGTAACTTGACGTATAACATCTCACGGAACACCCGTGGCCGCTGTCGCTACACCCCTCAGGTGGCTACTCTGGCGTGGGGTCATGACCTGAAGTGCGCCTTCCCTTCCTCCATCTTCCGGTATGACTATGTGCTGGCTGCAGATGTTGTCTACCACCACGATTGTCTGGACGAACTCCTGGTGACCATGGAGCACTTCTGCCGTCCTGGGACCACTCTCATTTGGTCAAACAAGGTCTGTTAAGCTACTGAGACAAAATAAAAATTGGCCCTTAAGGTCCCCTAAGGTCTTGACCCATCTTGAAGAACACATATGTAAGAGAAGACTTTTTCAAATTCTTCTTCCACTGTTCCAATTCACAGACAAGAAGCTGAGTTCAAAAGCTCTGACTAGATGCTATACTGCCTCTTTTTTTTCACCCAGGTACGGTTTGAGAGTGACCGGAAATTCACAGAGCGCTTCAAGAATGCCTTTGACATCACTGTGCTCGCTGAGATCCCACAGGAGCAGGTCAAGATCTACAAGGCTACTTTCAGAATGTGAGGGCTGACGTTCAGAACCAAGAGAGTGAGACTCGTCTATATAAGAGGGAGGAGTGAGATACTCGAAGAAAGATGGGCTGGTGTCAAATCACATGGGGATGACGCAACATTCCAAAAGGACAAGTGATGTCCAGTATCGCTTTAATACCTCTGCCTTTTTTGTGCTAAGCATTGCATGTCTGTTGCTGGTCAAGAAACAGCAATGAGTGTTTAATGCTTCGTATTATGGTTATTCGACATTGTATGATGTACTCTTCAATATTTGTACTATGACCACTAAAGTCTATAACCTTGAATGGTTATACTTTTATAATGAATAGAGTAACCCATTTTGAAAACATCAGGAACTCAGCAGTGCCAATGAGCCAGTCTGGTGCAGAGTATTCCAACTGCAAAAGGGATTAAAGCAATACTGCCCTCCTCAGTCTATGAAAGGATGACCAGCAATTTACAACAAAAGGGTTTGGGTTGATGTGACAAATATTTGTCTACAGCATTGCCAATTGCACTGCAAACACTACACATTTACAAGACTTTTTTTTAACATCCGCCAAGGTGGTTGTTTCTGTTGCCATTTGTTCATGTGTCTGTCGGCAGGCTTACGCAAAAACGACCTGTCTGATCTCCATGAAACTTCGTGGAGGTGTGCAGCATGGGCCAAGGAAGAATCCATCACATGGAGCACATCCAGGGATGTTGTTTCACTTTAACATTGCGATAGGGCATTTGGCCTGGGTAGTCTGCTCTCCCCCAAGTGCCCTTCAAGTTTTAAATGTTTCTAGACCCTGATCCAGTTCTGAGAGCATGCCTGAGTTTACCAATATTCTTGTGCAATTCTGCATCTTTCCCAGATATTAAGCACTGTATTATTCATTTTCCACTTGTTTACATTTTACAGGCCTGAAAAACAATAAAAATGCACACACACAAATTCATTTCTAAATATTGGAACATACCACTTGCGGTTCCCTCAGTATTATCTCATTATTGTACCTCGCTGAGGCATATATACTCTCGCCCTTAACCTCCAAATTCTTGTTAGCATATCAGTATGGCACACTAGATGCAACATTCTTTCAGTGAGAACACAACGCTGTGTCGTGGCTCTCAGGGGAGTGACCACTGGAGGAAATGTCTGCTCTTGTTTACAGCGCTGAAGGGTGTGGGTGTCCCCCTCTTCTCTCCAGACTGGAAGATACAACACAGTGGTTTGGCTACAGATGTGTTGCCAGATTTGGAGCATATGTCGAGTACCTCAAACCCACACGTATGGACTATATAAAATAGATTTTTATTGTTTTTCCATTCGATTTCATTTTGTGCAGTGTTATTGATACATTAGTGTCAGCAATAAACACATTGAATTCGACTTGTTAAAACATTCTCTATATTTAATTTCCAAACTTATATTAGATTACAGAAAAAGTTACTTGGAAGAGTCAGTACATGTGTTGTTCAGGTTTAAAAAATATGTTCAAAGGGAGTCAAAAAAGACCTATAATTACCCACTTTTTGGATACAACCTCATCATCATTTCGATTTTATTACCAACCTGAAGAGGACTCTACAAACTAGTCTTCAGGAGACCCAACACATCATTCACAAACAAAAGCTTTTTTGTTTTTCCTATAAACGCTTGTGGGTAATGGAGTTTATTTTACTCCCCAACCCCGACGCCCCTATCATTGGTAAACACAAAAAGGAATAACAGGCAGTCTGAGGGGAAGGATCACCTCTAAAGCTCTGACACAAACAAACAAACAAACAAACAAAACAAAAAATCTGCTCAACAGAGCATCCCCATGCCAGGAAAAAAAGCTGCCCAGAAGTCGGCAGTGAGCCAAACACACAGGGGAGAGGGGAAAACAATTTCATTTAAAAATCTTGCTAAGAATCAGCATTAAAAAAAAAAAAAAAAAAACGAAGTGTCCACACATCCATAGATCTGCCCAGCGGACGGGGCAAAATGGCAGCTGGCGCATCAGATTCTCCAATCCTTCACTCGAGAGGGTGACTGCCATCTTGAATTCAGATCACGTTGCTTGTTCAGAATAGAATAAACTTAAACTGGAGATAAACTATTTCACACAGAGGTCACTCTACACATTATCCACCACTAGTTGGCAGCCTGCGACAAGGGAAACTTAACCTGGAGGTTTCTCAGCTGAGCAAGAGTCATGGTGCAGAACAGGGTAGCTAAACATCCTGACAGCGTGCTTCACAAGGAGACGTTATTAATCCTTAAAACTACAGCGGAGCCCATCTGCTGAAGAACTACAACTCCCAGCAGGCAGTGGGGTATGAGATCCTGGCGTGGTATAGCTGGATTTTGGAACGGACCCCAAATGTAGGATCCAACGAGAACAAGATGAACTAGGCATAAGCCCTTCATGTCGACACTCTTCAATGCCCTTGTCGAGTAAGGTGGGGGGGTGGGGGTAGTGGAAGAGATATAGAGCATGGTAGAGTGAGCGCGATGGAGATACATCCCTTGAATATGGCCTTTTGGAGAGGTGTGCACTCAGGACTGATGACTGGGTGTGGTTAATCATCATCGTCATTCTCGTCGTAGTCGTCTTCATCGTCGTCGTCCCCCATGTATGACACGGGGGTCTCCACCCGGGAGCCGCTGTAGTGAGAGTCATTAGAGCTGGATGCCTGAGTGCCGTCTGCTCCACTGTCACTGCAGACAGAGAGGGGGAGATGAGGGTTTAAAAACAGTGAAATAATAAAAATGCTATAACAATGAAGAAGGGGAAAAAAAAAAAAGAGAGAGAAAGAGAAAAAGCCAAGTTTAAGCTCTGAAGTGCTTACCTGCCGACATGATAACGACCTCCATTGGAGGACGATGCACCAGTCATGAACACGCTACTGATGGGACCCTGGGCCATTTCTGGGGGTCAAGAGTCAAGAGTCAGTTTGAGTTGAAACAGACCAAAGACAGACAGAGGGAAGGGGGGGGGGGGGGATACATCTGATCTGCAGAGCCAGCACTGCGACACTGATGAGTCTAGCACTGGAGAGGCACAGGGAGCCCTGGGGAGCTCTGATGCAGGCATTCTGCGGATAAAGCTGACACCCAGACACGTTCGGCAACACCATCACATTCACCATAACGTCAGTTCTCTGTACGAGGAACATATAGCACTGCTAAGCAAAACAAGAGGCAATCATAGATTGCAATCCTCAGTGAGGTGTTGAACCGAGTGGTCATACTAACTTTGGAGAGGTCAAGCTTTATTCAATCATTCTACCATATGAATGCCTTCATTTTCATTGTGGGGTTCATTTGGATGACAGCAGTTCTATCATCTGTGTATTAGCAATAATGTGTGATTATTGCATTACTGCATTATGATTCATGCAGCCCCTAGTATAAAAGCACTTGTCAGAGTTATATTCATTATTCTACACTCTTAGGTTCTTTGGGGAGCTCAAAGAAGATGCAAGGCTGTTGTTTTCAGACATAAAAGGTTCTACCCTGGGTCTTTGCCTATGAGGTAATTTGCAGTTGAAAACTGTCAGAGCACAAAAGTGTTTGGAAATATTTAAGTGCACAGTAGCAGAGCTCTCACCTGTAACATAGGGCTCCAGTGCCTTGGGCACCAGGCCACGCGCCACCTTGAGGTCCTCAGGGGAGCACTTGCCCGCCTCCAACCCGTAGGCCATGCCCATGCGCTTCAGCACCTCAATGTCGTCATGGATCTCAAACATGTTGTCAAAGTTAAATAGGTACTCAAACCTGCAGAAGAGAACGGAAAAGAGAGATAGTAAGGGAGGGAAGGAGTGCACCACGAGAAACTAAATAAAGAAGCTATCGACACAGGCAGTCGTTAAAATTATGTCATGTCAACAATACAAAAGGAAGGAACTGCCACTGATTTCTGCAACATGTCAAGTAACTTCATTGATTGGCAATGCCAAAAATGCAAAATGTACAGGATGTGTTAATAATATATGTGCATTTAAACGATTGCACCAGACAGATCCTAAACAGACATGGTGACATGATACATACATGTGCATTTGTGACTTCATGACTGTTTAGCCCAACAAAGCAAAATATGAAAAACCAAAGACAACCATGATGAAAAAAAACCCTGATGAAGAGAACAAGCTAAGCTTCCTGACCTATGGTACCCTTTGGAATACAATTATAAAATCACACCACTGTAACAATTAAATACAAATATAGTTTTTGTCTTGAGCACAGAAATTAGCC
Source organism: Clupea harengus (assembly GCF_900700415.2). Classification (NCBI taxonomy): domain Eukaryota; kingdom Metazoa; phylum Chordata; class Actinopteri; order Clupeiformes; family Clupeidae; genus Clupea; species Clupea harengus. Next base: position 26,256,071 of record NC_045153.1, on the reverse strand, counting down.
TAGTCATGTGAGAATCCACAGCCTTGCAGGAACAAATGTAAAAGTAGACTTGTTAGAGTAAAACCTGTGGATTTATCTGAGGAACTTGTTGACAGACCAGGAATGTTCACAACTGGCCGTCCATTGACCTCATGACACTGACCTTAAACACCTCAACCTGCTAACTTGCCCCAGCGCACCCTCTAAACCGTGACACCTTCCCCGCACCATGTCAAACAAGCTATTGGCTTTCTCTGAGTTTTGGGATTTACTTGTCATTGGAAATGCTGCAGTCTATGACTGTCTTCTTGCTGGTGTTGACGATGATGAAGGGCAGATGGATCACCGAGTTGTGCGGTGGCTGCCGGTTGGTCTGCTGTTCCGTCTGACGGTTGCGCTGTACCAGGTTCTTGAAGGCTATTTGCTGCAGAGAGGATGTCAACACGGTCAGTGTAGCACATCTCATAGCATGCTGACACATTTATGAGACATTTCAAAGTGAAGCAAAAACACAATAAAAAGAGAAAAGACACAGAAGGCTTAGCCTTAGAATAGAAGACACAGTAAAGGTTTAATCAAAGCAGCACCGCTTTCAGTTGTACCTGTAAAATTAACTCCTGGAGTTGGGACTGTTTCTGCTTGATTCTTTCAAGTCGTCTTTGTCTCTCCACCTGAGGGGTGACCGTAATGTCGAGGTACATTAAAATGTGCTCCGCCCAAACCTTTTTTTTTTTGTCAAGACCACTTTGTTAAATAGAGTTGGCATACAGGATAGATTCTGAGTTTGTTTCCATCAAATGCATAGACTGGCAATCAGCATATCATCTCCTAACCTTAATCAGGGGAGTTAGGTGTTAGGGCAAAAGGCTCACACAGTGGAGTATTATATAATACACAAATATGGCTTCAGTTCTAAATTATTCCCTTACCTCGAGGTTCTGGCACTCCTGAGCTGAGTTAGTGGGTAGGCCAATCCACTTGATCTCCTTCTTCTCTTTAGAGATGATGTTCATGGCCATCAACACATTTAGAGCATCATAGACACGCCGTCTGATGTTCTTCTGATCGTACACATGCTAGAGCACAGACAAAGAACAGTCTTAGGCTATGTTCAGTCGGTCAGACAAAATCTGATATGTGCATATCGGATTGGAATCCAATCATAGCAAGTCCAAACAGCCAAAAAACAAGACAAAAAAGAAATTCCCATTTTTTCCCCCTTCAAATCAGTTTCAAACCACATCCGCATGTGGTTTGAAATACTATTCGAAACACATTTTGGCAAATCCATTTAGGTCTGACTGCTGTGATCAGATTCCAAGTGTTTTCATTACCATGTCATTACTATAGCAAACAAAAATGAGGATCACCACACAGACAAACCGTTCGAATCGGTTCACTTGCAACATAATGTGGACAGTCAATCAGAAAAATCGGATTCTGCAGAGATCAGATTTGGACTGACAGTGTGAAGCTAACCTTTCCACTTTGATACTGTCCTGCTGCCAACATGTCTGTCAGCCTTGAAAGATGACTGGTTCTGTTCAATATTATACTGCTGAAAATCCTCTCCAAGCCACCTGCCTAAACCTGATGATTAAGTTGTTTCTCTGATCTACAGTGAACAAACAAAAGTAAATGGCAATTTCATTCTTTCATTCTGATTAGTTCATGGCCGGTCTGACGCCAATCTACTCTTCATGTCAGCACAAAACAAAAACACATTGAAAGGGGTTAAGAGGACAGTGGTTGGCTGAAGGTGATTGACTCACTGAGTCATTGGGGGAAATGTGGTTGTCTGTAGAGCTGAATTCAGCCACCAGCTCATCGGCCACTTCATTGTAGGTGGTGACTCCCTTCTTCTGGACCTTTTCGCACACCTTCATTGAGAAATGCCTCAGCCCCTTCCCATTCTTCTCTCCCTTCTTGCTGCGCTTCCTGTGGACAGACCAAGTGCAGTTGTCAGAGGTCAGTGGCTTTCAGTGATATGAAGAATATCACAGACATGAAGCAATGAGAAATGACTTGATGCATAGCATCAGTAACATAGCATAACAACAAAGAGCTATATTTGTTCTGTAGTGAAACTAGTTTATATATAAAATAAAAATAAACAGAAGACAACTACATATAGCAGGTGGTCAGGACTGCAACACCATGCAAGTAAGTTATGTTAAATACTAAGGGCACAGGGTTTATGAGACAATCACTTAACTGCTCAAATGTTCCACCTTAGACAGCGTTGACAACTAGTACAGTCTGATTCTAGCTGGTTCTTTCTATGGGATCACTTTTAACTCAGAATTTGGCCTTATTTACACCTTGCCCATTCAAACTCCCTTTCACCACGCTGGTGTCCACGGGGGATGGCAGACACTCACCCTGTGGACCAGGGCGAGGCTTCGGACGGCTGGGTCTGAGTGAGGAACTGTGAGCTCGGCGTGTGGGGACTGTTCACCAGAATGGCATTGGAGCCACTGGGTCTTTGGGGTGTGCCAATCACCTGTGGCGAAAAAGAAAGTCAATAACGATCATTTAGGCATGCATTTACATACTTGAAGCGGTTCATGATGTTCTGCTGAGCCTGGAGAGTATTCATCTCCCTTCATTCCACTTGAATCTTGACACACCTTCCTTAATCAACCCAAAGTAAATGTATTGAAAAACAACCTTCCCCAGGTGCAGGGCAATGACTAAACCATTTGATAGCAATCTGATCACAGAACAGCAATGGTACATGACTGTACTTGAGGATTTCTAGAACTACATCTTACCAGTACAGTGACAGACAGATTAGGTTTGTACAAAAAGAGCAAGGCAATGATGCTCACCAAATGTGGGGCAATGTTGACATTAGACGGCCCAAGTGTTTTTGGCAGAAGTTGCTTCCCAATGGGAATTGTCTGTGGATGGACCGTCACCAAGGACAGGACACCTAGAGATATTGTTCCAGCACATGTTAGTTATCAACTTAAGGCAATGGGAAAGTTCAAGTAATTTCAGTAGACAAGAGCAAATACTCTTCCTGGTTTACCACAGAATAGTTATCTTAATGTGGCATGACAAATATATGCCAATGTCTCTGACCACCATTCACGCCAACAACCACAATAATGGAGTTCTGCAACTTGACTTACCTTTACCAGGACTCAGATTCTGATCAATAAAAACCTTCAACTCCCCATTAGCTTCAATCAGACCAGCCTGTGAAGTGAAGACCTGGTGTCAACAGTGATATAATCTTTGAGTAAACGCTGATTTAGTAGAAAACCCATTTGACAGAATATTTAGATATTTGGCCGTCTGAACAATGCAGCATAACCCTAAAGAGACTGTACTCACATCTTTGGCCATGATCCTTGGGGGATGAAATAATTATGGCTCGGTTTTGTTGGGAAACTGTGCCAGATCACTGAATCACCTAGGAGAGAAATATGAAAACATGTCTTAAATTCTGTTATGTACATATGCTGTAACAACTCAGTGTGAAGTGCATAGGACAACAGACATCAATTAGAATTCAAATTCACTACAAATATAATCCTCTAAAACTAGGTGGTAAAGTTCACATACACTCCCCAAGCAAACTGTTGCCAGTGCATACAGGGGGGGAAGGGACAATAAACGGACCTGGAGTAGGATTACATTGATACGGAAACAGTCCTAAATACTTCTGACCAACCTCTCAATCCATAGCCTCCTTCATTATAATCTGACTGGCTACCTGAGCCCCCGTGACAGTTTGCGCGTGGTGGGGGTAGCTCATGGGTAGGCCGCAGGTTGATCAGTGACTTTAACGATTTTTTTCAAAATAAGTAGTTACTTACGAAATATGTAACATTATCACGCCTCACCAGAAACGCAAAGAAATAACTCACATTTAAAACACTTAAATATCGATGTTGTGCATAGCTTGATTTTGTTCACAACCCAAGGCCCCACCGGTTAGCTTACAGCATCTATCTGCACAAAGCTAGTGCTGAATCGAGCTATGACTAATTTAGCCACCAAGCTAACTGTCGTTGCCTATCGTTAACGTTTGCATAATGTTTGAAGAACAAAGACAAAGTATCAATAACCCATACCTATAACTGGGACTGAACGAATAATGGGGTAGATGTAAATTCCTTTAAATGATGAAGAATCAACTACTTTGTTCCCTTATAACAACTTTTCGCAAAATCAACCGGGCCCCACTTCGTGTAGAATGGCTAGCAATGCCTCATCAAACTTAACTTTCAACAAAAAACAGGGTATGAGCTGGGAGGCACATTCATCAGCAAAAAGTAGCCTCGAAAGATATAACAGACGCCTCTACTAGTAATATTATTTGTATTAGTATGGTACACCACGCTAGCTAACTTAGCAAGGTGGCTTTGAAACACGTTTTGCACTACAACACGAATTTGTATGCAATTAATCGATGCTGAATTTCATTGATCTTATTCGACTTTATTGCTCTTTTCTGAATGCATAATACACGCACGGCCATACAAAGACAAATTAACGAAAAATTGTGGAGATTTTCCATTGCACTTACGATTGAACATTAATATACTGCCTCCTTCGAGTCCTGTTTTTGTTGGCATTGGGGACACGAGAGGAAGAGGAGGTCTAAAGCCCCATCACCAAACAGGAAACTAAAACTCTACAGAAGAATAATTTTGTTTTTGATACATCCAAGGGAAGTGAATGAATCAGTCAAATTCGCTGTGAACCAAATAACTGTCCTGTTCCTCTGTGTTTATTCACTCATTCCCACCCAACCGAGCCACTTCGACAAAATGGATGCTTTAAGAAGAACCTCGCTAGCTAGCTAGATTGATGATACTTAGTGCAACGTTACCTCGCGTCGTAGCGCTTATATTGCTTACAATGACTGAAATTGTTGTTGTTTGGTTTGCCGGCGGTAGTTTGATTGAACAAGTTTCCAAATAACTTCATGGTGGATATTGTACTTCCCAACTAACTTATCTACCTCTCAGAAGTCAGTCGTGCAAATGGGACAACAATCGAATGTAGTGCTGTTCTAATACGCGCGTGCTTCACAATTTGGTAGCCTGGGATTCAGAACATTGACCAGATACTACATATCCACCATGCACTTATAGACGTTATGGTCTTTAAGGAAGCAAATGATTTCAGTTGACAGTATTGCACTGGTACATTTCTTGGCTGAATGCAATTGACAAGTCAGCCATTTTACAAAGCTAGTATAGCTAGTACGATGCAAAGCTAACTGCTAGCTAAGTCAATTGCAATTTCCATTCATATGTCGCGAAAACCCGGCCTGTCAACCCGAACAATACTGACATTAGCTTGCTAACTTTATAGCTAATGTACTAGCGAGTGTAACTTCGACATATAGTTATCTAAAGACACTTAGAAATCATGTAAACGTGAAACACTGCACAGAGTATCACGTTATTAGAAGATGAAACAATATGCAACACATGTAAACATGATTAACACCAATATGTGATTAGCAACATGACCTACATAACATCAGATTATGTTGACACTGGGAAGTCCAGATGTCAGTTCGTTACCGTTAGTTATGAATGTTCCTGATTGTGTTTCAACAACTGAACGTTAACCACAAAAAAGTAATGTAAGCGTCAGTTAGCGCTGGCTAACAGCTTGGCTAACCTTATAATTAGCAAGCTTATACTTTAAGTCAGCCATATGGTTTAAAACGTTACGTTGGCAATCTAACGAGCTAGCTATATTTGTCAATTTTGTAAGGCTGCCTTAACGTTAGTAGCGATGCTCCAATCAGTTTAAAATATTTGTAGAGAGTTACCCAGAGTAAGTCACTCAATAAAAAAATAGTTAGCTTGCTAGCAAAGTAGATACCACCAGCTGTAACCAAACCTAGCCAGAGGAATTTGGCAAATAATAAGATACCTCACTTTATCAGAGCTGGCGCATGTTGCCTTTGATCGATCAAAAGTTGGCAGAATTGTTCCAAAGTCGGTCCACAGCATAAATATCTTCTCACAACGTTGAACGTGTATGTTCAAACTGCTCAACTTGGCTTTACGTTTGCTCACTGCGAGACCAGAGCCGACGCTTACTCCGTCTTCGTCCTTCTCTGAAACTGAGCTTGGCGGTGTCTACGAACAAGTGGTTATGATTGGACATTCAAAATATGACGTAAGCAGTGCAGGCCAACAAAACCACGCCTTCGCAACTATCGGGTTGGTTGGTGGCGCCCTACGGCTTCCCTTGCCGCCTAACGTCATTGGCCACAAGCTTTTTGTCAGCGCACACCATGCGGTACGTTCTTCCGGCTTATCAACAGCAAAGTACAAACAGAGAATGGTATGAAGACAACTACCACAAAACTAGGCATACTAATAACACTGAACTGTCAGTGACAATCAGTTTACACTCATGCCTGTACGATATCAACATACTTTTTGGATACAAGTCAAGTGGATCTAAATAGCTGCAATAATAAGATCTTAATTTATCACGCCCTTCGAAGTTTCTTTTAAGAGCCTTGATATTTCATCACACACGCTACAGTGGCAGAGAAACACAGCTGACAAAGACTGATAAACGCATTAGCCGTTCGAACGAGACTATCCCATCTTCGTAAGTTGACGATAAGCACTGCAGTAGACCTGCCGTGGCATCAGGCCTTATTTTGGAATTTTAGAATTGTTGATCACTGGCAGTCTTGCTTGAAGAAAAGTAGATGATTGAAATGCCCTACACAGTTTGTTGGACAGTTTGACAGTGTCATATACCAGTGTTAAATTCTACAATTCTATTTCTCTATCCACCACGTATCAGGACTGAGGCCTGCTGTCCTATTAACCTACTGAAAAGTCACTCCATACTCCAGACCTTCATAAAATGTGATCATATGGAGAGATTAGCAATGGGTACAGTGCCAGGTGTTGATAAGGTGCTTGCCATCATAGTTGTTTTACCAGCTGCTGGAGGAATGCTTTCCTATTGGGCCGTGTGCGGTAAAGGTAGAGGACTCCGCTCGCGTGAAATAAGGCAGTTAGGCTACTGTCTCAACGGCTGCTGGTAAGATAGTGGAATGGTTGCTCCTTGCTAGTCTGAAGAGGTGTTTACAATGTTGCTTCTGCTTTTAAGGCAAAGTTTAGTGCTGTTGCTTACCCCAACTTGTATAGTATATAACCATCTGACAAAGTTGTCTAAAAAGCTAGTTTACAGCGTAATTTAATGCGCTCTCGTGTAGCTAAACTATCAAAGTTCGAAAGGTCCATTGAGGTTGCACTTAAAGTTAACTGGTGAGGTGCTATTTCACATTTTAAGAAAACGATTAACGTTACAGTTACAGACTGGTAACTTCGAGCCAGGCTTCAAATACCCCCTTGGCATAACATAGCTTGGATGAATTTGAATGGATGAGACAGCTGTCAAAAACTTTGAGTTGGCTTTATTTAGATACAGCTAGCCAATTTTGTGTGACCTGCTGTCGCGCACAGGTGACCTTACCATACCGGTTTTTAATGTTTTGATCCATGTTTCTCAGGTCGAGGTTATGAATGGTTTCAAACTTAACTCTAGCCTCTCTTTCGGTCAGTCAAGGTCAATTGGGTCACGTTTTTGGTCTGGACTTCCACTGCAAAATATTGCCTAGCCTATGTAGTTTTTACTGTAGCTATGTAATTTAATTCTTCTTTTTTATTGTATTGGTCCAATGACATATGCACTGTTCTAAGTCATAGTGATCAAAAGTGCTTCCATGTTTTTCTTTTTATAATTGTTTGACAAAACGGCAGGACTCATGTGATGCTGCCCCTCCCTGCTTGGAGGCAGCTGAGCTGTCGAAACCTAGTCCGGTGGCACAGCCGCCGCTAGCGTAACAACTTTTGGAGCCTGTTGATGAGGTGATTCAAACCGAAAAACCCACGAGAAAAGGTCAGGTAGGCGTCTGACCCACAGTTGCATGTCATGTCATAACGAGCTGGACACACTCTAAGAGTTGTCATAGACCAGTGTATTCTTATTAAGCTTCAAATACCGTGTAATCCAATCAGTGGTTGGAAATAGCAAAGTAGCTGCTAGCAGACTTCAGTGGCTAACTTTATCGCTTCTAGTTGAAAGTGTTTCAATAATGCTTAGATTCTGTATATTCATCGTTTAAGACTTATGTCAACGTTCCTCTTCTCTTCGTTTAAAATAGTTGGAAAACACTCCCTGGAACGTAAAACGTACAAGAACGAAGTGAAGGCAACCAGGTTCCCTTTCTCGAAGCTGTGCTGTAAAGTTAGTCTGTGAATTCTTTGGAGACGTAGGTTATGTACTCTGAATCCTCGAGTGTTTTGCTCAACTGGAAGAGCAAAGCTCCTATGCGTTACTGAAGTGCCGTTTATGTTCTCATCTTATTCTCATACTTCTTTTTCACATTTGAAAGTTAGTTTATTAACAATAACATACCGGTTGGTTGTTTGTCATGTTGGCCTATAAAAACAAAAGATGAGCACAGGTGACACAGGCAGATTAAATAAATATGTGCTAGTCATGTTTTTTTTATACTTCCTTGGTCATTTTACTCCCCAAACATATCCAATGGGGTGCCAACGCTGCAAACATTATACTGTCAAGTTCATAGACATAGGAACACCTTCTATGTCTATGGTCCAATTTCAAAACTGTTTTTAAACTACAATTCCCTGCATCATGTGACTTCAATGCGCAAACTCCATGCTCCTCTAGCGCAGTCCCTTGATGCTGACGCGCAGGCGTACACGGAACTACTGAGTATCAAATTGGTCTAACAGCGGGTGATAAAAATGGTAGGTATTATGAAAATCATAAACCCAAACGGTAGATTAAACATCTACGAAGATGCACAACATCGGAGTTAATGTCGTGATGCGCGGGGGTGTCCGCTCGCTTCGTACATATGCTGTGTCCTTAGCCTGTGTCGCATTGTCACTTCATTTTCTGTACCGAAATTTATCAACGAGAGAGGGAAGGTCAGTTGTTGATATTTTGAGAGCTCGGTCCGCAGTCACTCCGCCGCGCGTTCCTTTCCCTTTTTGGCGAACTGTAACTTTGGTTGGGCAGAGGCGAGAGCTAGCCGCGCTGACGCGAGAACTGGGTCGCGACTCACTGCAGTGGCGAAGCTCAGAGGATAAAAAGAACAACAGTGGAAGTGGTTCATTTGACCGTCTTTCTGCACACCACACATTTGCTAATTTACGCTGGGACACTCACACAGACCAATGACCAATCTTTAAGAAAAATGCTTACCGAAATTGTGGATCACTGACAGTAACGATTGAAATCTAGAACGTTGGCTTGGTCCTTAACATGTCAATAGTCATGGTTAGCTTTATAATAAGTGTTATTTTTAGATAAGGTAAACATGTAGCTAGTAAGTCAGGATACTCTGATGTCTCCCAGGCCAACGTGTGGCTCTGATGTCATATGAACAAATGTGCTTACTCGACATGGTTGGAAATAACTCCCAACTTGCTTGGTTTGTTTGTGTGGGCTGCCCTGAGATAGCTAAGAGGTCCTCCTACTTGAGTTACATTCCAAGAGGATCTTTTTTGCAAGTGGCCTTCCATAGTTCAGCACATGTACTATGCTATAAGATAAGAATCTTCAACCTTTGCTTTAAATTCTCACATATCATGTGTTGTATCTCTGGGGACAAATTTGTATTTGTTTTGGGCACTTTTGGCAGTAAACAGGGCAACTCCTTTCTGTATCTGTTTGCCTGTTGGTGTGTGTCTCTGGATGAGTGTATTTTGGTCCCTCTGCATACTCGTCTGTGTCTCTGTTTGTCTGTATGTGCTGCTATCGGTCTCGCACCGTGTGCCTGAGCCTACGTTTGAGGGCTTCTCCTTTGTGTCCGTGCAGCACAAGCTGAAGTCGTCACAGAAGGACAAGGTTCGCCAGTTTATGTCCTTTACTCAGGCTGGGGAGAAGACAGCTGTGTACTGCCTGACGCAGAATGACTGGAAACTAGAAGTGGCCACAGACAACTACTTCCAGAACCCAGACCTCTACTACAAAGAATCCATGAAAACCTCAGTGGACAGGAAGAAGCTTGAACAGCTCTACAATCGTTACAAAGGCAAGTCAGAGCTGTTATTTTTTTCAAAATGATTACATTTTTTGTAGTGTTGTGCTTAATATTTTTTGTATTTGTGACAGTGGGTGTGTGTGTTTGCTTTAGGAGTAGGTATACGATAGGGATATATTTATGGAGTACAGACCTATGTCATTTTGTGAGAATGTATAGGATTGTGTGGAGGAATTTAGATAATTTGCATAGATAATTTCATTCTTGTGCTGTATTTTTTTCCCCTTTCCCCCGCCTCTTAGATCCCCAGGATGAAAATAAGATCGGGATCGATGGTATACAGCAGTTCTGCGATGACCTCAACCTAGACCCGGCCAGTATAAGTGTCCTGGTCGTGGCATGGAAGTTCCGTGCTGCCACGCAGTGCGAATTCACCAAGAAGGAGTTCCTTGATGGCATGACAGAACTAGGGTGGGCTATGATGATATTCTGAAACACGTGTCACGAAGTATCCATCTTTGTAGCTCTGGCCATGTTCAACATTGCATTGTAACAAAAGAGAGACCCCACATATTCTGATGACGATGACTATTGTATCCAAATTAATTTTGAATATGAAGATACAAGTTGGAATTGTTCCTCATTCAGTCACCGGGATGTATATTTAAAAGGTCATTGGACATTGTTTCCATTGGACTGATTTCTACCTATTTTTTTTATCTGTTCTTCTTCTAGGTGTGACAGTCCAGAGAAACTGAAGGCTGTTTTACCCAGATTAGAGCAGGAGCTCAAAGACAGTGGAAAGTTCAAGGACTTCTATCAATTCACCTTCAATTTTGCCAAGAACCCTGGACAAAAGGGTTTAGGTGAGTCAGAGAAACATTTACTGAGAGAGATTAAGGTAAACTAAAGAAAAGGTATTATCAAGAAACATTTTTGGCACTCATGCATCTTTCTGTTGTCCACTTTTAGATTTAGAGATGGCTGTGGCCTACTGGAATCTGGTACTGACAGGCCGGTTCAAGTTTTTGGATCTCTGGAATAGGTTTTTATTGGTGAGTGGTCACACAGTAGAGGATTTCCAGCATGTTTATAGTGGTAGCTTTGCTATTTATGTTCAGTTCAACCAAAATGCTCTTACTTGGTCCTTGGAGGCATGTACAAACCAAATCAGAGTTGGAGAGCTATTATAAACTAGACTACACCTGTCATTCTGAAGATGAGTTTAGATTATGAAGGAGCCATGCCAGTTTTTTATATGATGTTCTTCATATATTTTTTTCATGACATCATAATTATGATAGTGCCAGAGCTAAGCAATCCTGTCATAAATTATTTCAACCCCTGTGCCTCTTTTTTAATAGGAGCACCACAAGCGGTCCATCCCAAAAGACACATGGAATCTGCTTCTGGATTTCGGCAACATGATTGCTGATGACATGTCAAACTATGATGAGGAAGGTATGTAATGATAATTACAATACACTTTCTCACGTCCAGCAAACAAGCACACAGTAGCACACCATAAGCTTTCTGTAGAGTTAGTAGTATGTAATCGGACAGAAAAAAATATGATGATTTATTATTTCATTTATATAGCACTTGTAAAGTATAGAGGCACAAAGGGCTTCACAACCAATATAGAAATAAGTGAAAAACAATGGGCAAAAGGACTGCTCATATTAGGGGACAGAAGGTAGACACTAGGTAGGTAGAAACAGGGTTTAGAAGCTCTGAACAATATAAGTCCTCCTTTTTCGGTAATCAGTAAACCTCTAATTTGTTTGCATGGCATGTAATGTTTCACACGAATGTGTGCTCCTTAAAACTATTAGTTTTGGATTAAAAAGGTTGGTTAAAGTTGTGATTGGTTTAGAGCAAAGGTGAATCATGCTTCCCAGGTGTGTAATCAGAGAATCTCTCTCTGGCTTTCCCAGGGGCCTGGCCTGTCCTGATAGACGACTTTGTGGAATTTGCCCGGCCAATTGTAACAGGAACCAAGCGCAAGACTGTATAATCACAGCCCTGCTCTTCCAGAGGAGTGGGGTCTTGTTTTGCATTGACTTTGTAGTTTTTTTAAAGACTTGTACAAACATATAAAAACATAGAGAAAAGAAGAGCAGAGAAACACTTGAAGGCAGCAAGAGAATCCAGTAAAAGCAAGAAACACAGTACGCAGACCACCTGTCAAGGAAGTGCTACTGATGGAGACCTGGAGAGGAGAGGGAGGCGCACAGGAAACAACGCAAGATTTGCTTTTGGAGTCGCCATGTGCACATTGCCAGCTGTTGGCACAGGCAAGCTAATTCTAACCTCAGGCTCTTGAAGACGCCGTGGGGACCATTATATATAATCTGGACCCCTCTGCACCCTCCCTTGACCGCTAGCTGTGTTACACCTAGGGGAGAGGATGCCCTCTACCCCCCCACCATGGCCACCCTTAGAGTTGTGGGTGAGAAAAAGAGAGTGTGCAAAATCTCAGAGCACTTTGCTGTGTGGTGGGTTCGAGACTTTTATTTTGGTTGTTTTTATTCAAGTATTTCCTGCAGGGCTTGGGATGGTCGCACTAAACAGATCCACTTTCTGAGCCAGAGTCCTGGGTTCTGAGCAGCATGCAGCTTGGCTCAACTCACCAGCACAAACACTATTGTTACAGTTGTAATATACTGTATCTACTGTAGCAGTATGTACAGAGAGAATTCTATAAATAAATCATATTAAAACTATATAAAAAAAACAAAGCTAGGGAGAGCAAACAAAATGTGTTTTGCGTACAGTGTGTCAGCTCTGTTATCTGATGCCTCAATATCATTTTATTTCAGGTCAACCGTGTGACCATATCATCTGTTCTTTTGTCGTTTTCTTTTTTGGGTTGTAGAAGTTGGTGTGACTTTGTGCAGTTATGTGTTTCTCATCAATTTTGTTCACTTTTTTTGTCAGATTTATGTAAACAAATAAATTATAGCTCTTTAAGTAAAAACTGCCTTTCTTTCTCAAGCTGTCAAATATTTTATTTTAGAACAACTCTGATCAAATACCCATGGTGCAAATCATTTGTGTTGCTGTACATAGACACAGTAAATCATAATCATAGTAGAACAAATTGACCATAGTATAGTATAGTAGACCCCTATATACCATTAACAAATTGACAATAGTATAGTACACCCCTATATACTATTATCGTTGCCCAACTGTGTTATGTTTGCTGTGATGTCAAAGTGCCAGATAAACATTGTGTGTATGTATGTATGTATGTATGTATGTATGTATATATACTATGTGTGTGTGTGTGTATATATACACACATACACACACACATACATTGTATACTCATTTATGACGCCAATACATAATATCCTAAGACCGGAGTCTATTATTTGTCTGAGGCTTATACATTCTGTGTAAAGTCCATGTATTTGACCAGATTATTGACTTTAATAAGTCACTCATTGGTCAGTTATTATTTGGGTTAGTAAACAGAGGGTAATATTGCCTGAATCAAAATATTAATACATTGTTTATTGTTTTTGTCTCGGTACTTTACCATTGCTTTTTTTGTCATAGTTGAGTCATTTCTAATTCACGGAATTGCTACAGCAAATTTTTCAATGTATATACTTTTAAAGGGCACTTAAATAACAATTTAATCAAATAAGTGAATACATTAAAATAAGCGTTTATTTAACATATTTAAATGTGACGTATGTGGACAGATCATTATGCCAATTTGAGACCAATCTACCAAGGAACTAAATAACTTGGTGTTCATTGTATGAATCCTCTAGGCGGCACTGTCTACAGACCACTGTGACGTGGAGTGATTGAATGTTTTGTGTTCTGCCTGTAGGGGCTGGATCCCTTACCTGTGGGTTTTCAGTGCCCTACCTCGCGCGCTGAGTCACGGCATCATCACACTACACTGGCAGCATTGATCCTATTGGATGTAGTAGTCTACATGTTAACCAAGACGAAAATGTATAAATGAAAAGTTGCTAAAGTAGGAAATGTGTTTTACACGTCAGTCCATACAGACTCATATTCATGCATTATGGTTGGTTTGCCATTGTAAATTATCGTCAATCCAGGGCCTGGGTTACATTTCAGCTTGCCTTTTTTTGTGTAAGACCACAGACCTCAGTCTAAACCTCTTTCCAATAAGAAGCAGTTAATTTCCAGAAGGTTAAATCCTTGTGAGCCCTCATGTCAACAGGGCACACCCAGGTAAAACCTACAAAATTTTCATAAGCATATCTCAAAGATAAGTGCTGCAAGCTTCCGTATTGTCACTAGCTAATACACAGTTTGTTAGCTCAACAAATAACACAAGATCATGTCAAAGCCACAATAGCCACTTCTGTTTTGGCTCATAACATAAGAAAGAGAGGGCACGCGGCACATTATGTACAAAACAAACAACTGTGTGAGGACTTTGTTTGAATCCACATTTTACTGATAGTACAGTGAAATAAAAATGAACAATTTCAAAAGATTTTATTGCATCGTTTTTATAGCCTACAGTAAAGCAGGACATACCACATTCTGATGTATTTGAGTATTGGCCAATTGCTTATTGAAAACAGTTTTAAAGAGAAAAAAAGCTTTGTTTACCCAACTTTTTGAAGTTATTCATTAGGCCTTTCTTACACTAGTAATGGAGCATGCATAGAACATAGCCTAAACTCGATTTGAATACTTGAATACAGCCCATTCAACGTGTGCTCCAAACGGGAATGAATGATGTCCCCCTAGCTCGGTCTGGGGATTAGCATTCATGGAGGGAGGGTGAGTACACGTTAAAAGGGCAACGTGACTCCTCGAGCCGTCCAAGCAGTGTTTAATCTAGCATGTTGGGCAAAAAGTCGCGACGGATTGCTAGTCAAGTGGATCAATCGGACTCTTCTTTTCCCTCAGTTTAGTTTTATTTTACTTTTACGTACGCTCGAGTGGTCTTTTAAGTTGTAAAGAGTATTTTTTTTTCTCCGTGTTATCAAGGCAAGGCTTATAATAGGCTGACTGGGAAAAGCTTCTTTGGTTTACCTTAGCCGTACCTCCGGTATTATTGGCCTCGCAAGACTATTATTACGCACCTGTGATGTGGGTTGTCCATCGGAACGGACATTGGATACGGGACATTTGACACCTTGTGTAGATCGTAATGAACTTTGAAGCATTTACAGGCACAGGCGCTGGTCGTAGTTGAGGACTACTGCTCGGGTGGCAAAACTGACCTGTCGATCGACTCGATACTTTTTTGAATGAGGCTATAGACATAAAAAAGTGATCTTATTTGCTTTGACTGGTCCCAAATGGACCGTCAATTGAATGGATATCATGTTTCGGACGATTGTCTCAACAGCAACACGAACAGCAGCAGCAGCAAAGACACATCACAAAGGTAGGCTAGTGGACCAGATAACTTGCTTATCGACTTATAGGCCTGCTTAAAAGTTGACAGACAAATCATAATCGCTCGGACTATGAAATCTCCAGGTCTGCCTGCTTCTGAAACGCCGAAGACCGTTCAACCACCTACAAAATCCCCACCGAGAAATCACCTGTTTGTCAGGTGATCTGTTTGTGACATTACCGACGTCACTAACCCTTTGACCAGTTTTCCTTGTTTATTCTGAAATAACTTGGTCATAATTTATAACGTTATGGTCATTTTTAAAATCCCTTAACATGTTTTCATGACGTGTAACGTTAAATATTCCATGAGGTGTTGTGTGCTGTGACTTGCATGCAAGACTTGGACAAGTTATTTCTTGTCGTGGTGTGGGGGACTAACAGCTGTTATGTCAGAACTAATGGCTAATGTAGCTCAAATGAGCAGTTTCCCATGTATAACATCGCCCGTTTTGTGTTTAAAACGTCTTTGTATGGTAAATGCTGAGGGTCATATTGTGTTTCTTAAATTATACAGTCAGTTACAGAGACCATTTGCAGTCTCGTATCTGCGTTTGTCTATTCGCTGGAGAGTGCAGACCTACTCAAGTTTACTTTATCATACGATGGAAGTGCATTTTTAAATGTAAACCGTTTACATTTTTAAAATTTAAGTTTTACTACCTAGGTGTAGGCCTCTGTGGTATGACAGATTTAACAGATTTTATCTGACAAGTAACATAGAAGGTAAACAAACCTGTGTTAACTTGGTCTCAGTCTGCATTAAATGGTATATTTTAGTTTCTTTGAATTTCCTTTTTCTGTGTCCATTTTGTGCATTTCAAACCACTTGCGTGATGAACTATGAATTATTTGTTATTTTCATGACATACAACACCCATGTCTACGCAGGGTTGATCCCTACGGGTTTGAGAGGCCTCAGGACTTCGACTATGAGTCCCACGAGGAGATGATGTCTGAGTATCTTGCAGTGCTTCGAAGAAGATCCGTGAAGTGGTCCAAACTTTTACATGGAAATGTGAAAGTGGAGAAGAACATAAAAGGTCAGAGAGAGGGATGCGCATTCAAACACTTTACCCGGTGTTGCACTAGTTCTGCTGCTCTTGCCTTGTTTTTCCTCCCCCCTTCTTGTCTCTTGTCTCCTCTCAACTGTCTCTGTCTCTCTTCTCCTTCTTTCTCTCACGCACGCACACACACACACACACACACACACACACACACACACACACACACACACACACACATACACCATCATTTTCTTTTTAAATAGTTTGAATCAATTCACAACATGCATCACTTTATTCTATAAAACCTATTTAGTTTGAATACATCTATCTTGAGTGTTGCTATGGTCTATTACACAGTGAAGCGCTATGTGCGTAAAGGAGTACCCAAAGAGCACCGTGCTCAGATCTGGATGGCGGCCAGTGGTGCTCAGGAGCAGCTGGAGAAGCACCCAGGATACTACCACTCCCTCCTGAAGAACAAGCACAATGCTAAGCTGGAGGAGACTATACGCTTAGGTAAGCTTCGTGAAGGGATGGGCTAGACATGCAGCCAGGGGTCATAATCAGTATGAGTCTCTTTGGTAAGATGTTTATACTGTAACTGGAAATATGAGATGGGGCAGGATGGAATAGGGATTCAGGAGAACAATGAAGGAATATCCTTTGTGTGTGTGTGTGTGTGTGTGTGTGTGTGTGTGTGTGTGTGTGTGTGTGTGTGTGTGTGTGTGTGTGTGTGTGTGTGTGTGTGTGTGTGTGTGTGTGTGTGTAGGGCAGGGTAGATTGTACCTCGTATCCATCATCCATTGGTAAACAGTAAATTGACCTCAAAGTTGTCAGCCACAAAATACATGACTAAATCTTAACTTGACACTAGTTTGAGAGTTGAGGAAGTGAGGGAAAGGGGAACACACTAGATGAAAGGCTAGTTTGTTTTTGTGCCTGTTTGTGAGTATTTAACTGTGGTCATGCCCTTTCATAGATATGCACAGGACCTTTCCGGACAATGTCCTTTTCAGAAGTTCCTCTGAGTCGTGTCTACAGACGGCCCTGTACAATGTGCTCCTGGCTTATGGACACCACAACAATGATGTGGGATACTGCCAGGTACCCGTACCACCATACCTGCTTATAACCTTTTTGGAGCCAGTTGTCTGTACCTTGTATTGTCCTGCTAGCGGACAAGGGAATGTTTGTTCCATGTCTCCCGAAGCTATGCATAGTTGTACCCTCCCTCTTTTCAGTAATAGGCTCATTAAATGGGCTGCAGAAGCCTTTCAAAAGACAGGGCACTTTTTATGGATGTCTGCCCAGTTTCAAATCTTTGTGATCATTGTGTTTCTCTCTCGCTTTCTGTGTATGTGTGTGTGTGTAAATGTGCACCAATATTCATATATCTGTAGTGAGATTATGTATCATTTTGTGTTCCTGAGTAAGAATGATTGAGAACATGTTTTCATTTTTCTGAACATTAAGTGCAACAGAAGCTATTTCACTTGCTTGTTCGCAGTTGTGAATGTGTGAATGTTTTGTAGAGTATTTCAGACTTGCATGTTAAAATGTTTGTAAGTTGTTGCAGTAAGGAAATGAATGTCCTTCAAGACCATGTCTGGAAGTGTACGTTTTTAAAAAGGTCATGGGAAAATGGAGACTAGGATAAATGAGGAAATGACTAAGGGGCAAGGTGTAGGGAGAGTTCAGTTGCTTTCTCTGTAAAACCACCACATGAGAACATAGCATAGCCCATTGTATTTTGACGCTTGTCCCTCCTTGATTTTTTTTTGTTTTTTACAGTTGACTTTGGCACGTGATGGAACACTGTAAAGTGTTAACAGATAACGTGGCTGAACGATAGAGAATTACAAAGACAGATGGAATAGGTGGAAATTGACAACTGTAGCTTGTACTTTTCGTTTGTTTGTTCACATTATAAAGTTTCATAGAATAGTTGCTTTGGTGGCATATTTTTAACATTTGGTTGGAGCATTTTGCAAATCAAATGTGTTGTCCTGTCAGTGGACAGTGTTAGCTGTTTTGAATATGAAAAGTTGTAAATGTTTTGAATATGAAAAGTCTTCAACTTCTTCATATGTGGCTTTTTGAACAGCCAAATGTGATTGAGTTGATAAGAACAAAAACTGTAATTCCATAACAACATACGACACTACGAGTAAATGCTCCAAAAAATATTTAATATTTACAACATATTGAATTTGGTTGTATGAAAAACGCCACCTGGTGGTTTTAATGTGTCATTGAAGAAGAGGAGCATCTGTTCTTGGCAAACTCTGTTCAATTATACCATCGCTCTATAGGATCAGTTTACATTTTCATTCTGCAGTTGTGTTTCTCTGTCATGCTTGTCTCTGCCTTCCCTGGTCCTAGCCAAACCCACCCTTTAAACACTTACCTCTTGGGTGCACTATCTTTAGGATCCAGAGTACACATAGGATGGGGATAGTATTTCAATTACACAGATGCCAACTGACTCTGGCTCTGATTTTGGAATGTTGCCTGGGAACCAAGTTAGTGCGCATGACTCATGGCCAGTGTTGTATTCACAAGCATGGAATTCCTTTTGTGTTACAGGGGATGAATTTCATTGCAGGTTATCTGATCATCATTACAAAAGATGAGGAGAAGTCCTTCTGGCTGATGGATGCCTTACTGGGCAGGATATTACCAGGTCTGTGGCCTTCTACCCTTTTCCATCCAAATGGCCTACTTAGTCTCTGTGGAGCTGGCCAGTAATGATGGACGTTTGTCTCGTCTCTGCCCCCGTGTGACAGACTACTACACGGCAGCCATGATGGGTCTGAAGACGGATCAGGAGGTGTTGGGGGAGCTGTTGAAGGTGAAAGTGCCCGCGGTGTGGCACCTGATGCAGCAGCACAACGTCATGTGGTCCCTGGTGGTGTCTCGCTGGTTCATCTGCCTCTTCATCGACGTCCTACCAGTGGAGGTGGGAAGGAAGTCATTTCTCAAGAGGGTTGCATTTATGTAGTCTTTCAGTCAGATTTGTTTTTAATATTGATCTTCCTCCTCTGTTGCGTTTGGTCCCTTCCATACTCCCCACCACCAGACAGTCTTAAGGATCTGGGACTGTTTGTTCTACGAGGGTTCTAAGATCCTGTTCCGTGTGGCCCTCACACTGATCCGCCACCACCAGGCGCTCCTGCTACAGGCGCAGAACCTTCCAGACGTCTGCGAGCGCTTCAAACAGATAACCCACGGGGAGTTTGTAGAGGACTGCCACACTTTCATGCAGGTGAGATTTCAGGCCACACACGGCTTCTTTCCGCTCGATTTGTATTGGCATGTTACGTTACACTCGGTAAGCCATGTATAGGTTCCGTTCCCTTCTGAGCACAGAAACATGTAATCTCATGAACTCCCTGTCCCATAACTTGTTGATTTTGGCTGGTTGTGAAAAAAATTTCTGCTGATTTACCAAACCAGCATTGCAAGTTTACATGTGGATAAACACATTAATATTTGAGGAGTAGTAAAAACATTTTTCAACTTTTTATCAAACATCTTAGACATTTTTGGCCTACCTTGGACTAAAACAATGGAAAATGATTATATTATCTTAATCTGACCTCGATATTTATTTTATTAATACATCAAGTTCCAAAAACTGCTACACGCAGTATGTTTTAAACTGTTCACATACTGAATGTTCTTCCAGAAAATATTTTTGGAGCCTGGAAGTCTGTCCATGGCGTCGGTAAGGAAACTCCGTCAAACATGCAGAGATCGCATTGTGGCCGAGGAGGCTGCCCTGCGACCCTGAGATCAGCTCTTTTTCAACGTCTGCACACGAACATTCCTCACATGTATTTGTAACAAACAGGAGACAGGGCCTCCCCGTGACCACCCTTTGCACTGCCTCTGAACTGGAAATGGCATATAAATTCTAATGAAATAGAAAATATGGCATTCCGCATTAAAAAAAAGTTTTGTCTAATGAAGTTAACTCAGGTGTCCCCCAATTCATTTTAGCAGTTTTTTTTTGAACTGTTAAAACAGCTTAAAGGAAACATATTGTATTGTAAAGGCCCTTTATGCTGTACTATCTATGTCATTTCTACTGGTGTTCTATATGATGATTAAGTGCTTTTGTACTGTTGAGTGTGGCTGTATATGAATGTATTGAATATGGCTGCCAGAAATGAAAAGAAACTCTTTTGACCACATGGTGGCAGTGTGCTTCATTTAACCTCTTCAGGTTTGCACAGTAGTTGACCACACACACACACACACTACTGATAGATGCTTTGTATGTATGAAATAAGCCACACTACTTCTCGTTTGTCCCTTTTTATTGAAATCACAGCATTTCAAAAGTGATCCAAACATTCGCTATTAAAACAATTAAATTACTAGTAAGGGCTAGCAGTCATTCATGCCCTCAGTTAAAGATCAACTGCACTTCATGTACCTATACACCACTCTCGAGGCCAACAAGCTTGCTCTTGGAAAAAGCGAGAATCCAACCAGCAACACAGTTATGATGAAGAGTCCTGGCTTTGCAATGCGGTGACACACCCTGTACAGAGTAACAATATCTTACACACACTCACACAACTCTGCTTGGCCCGCCCACCCTTCAAACGTACTAGCATGTAACAGTCCCATGAACATTGTGTGATACCCTGCACAGTGTAGTAACATCAACTCCCTTTTCGTGATTCTAAATGCACAACACCACTTCAATGCCAGCCCAGTGAGGCCCACTGCAGTCCTCCCTCCCGTCAGCATCGCCATCCCTCTTCATCACCTACTTCCTCAGCAGATTCCAAGCAATGCACATGGTGCCCATAATGAACTCCGCGCTGAAGGCGTCCTGTGGAATTTACCCTCGAGGTCACTAGGTGTTAACCAAGTAACCACAACTAGATGCTGTCAACGGTGGACCTACCCTGATAGCAAGGCCCTGTTTTTTTTTGTTTTTCCTTTTCTTTAGCTTAATTGCTTTTGAATGCCAACCTGTAACAGATGGATCAGTGGACAAGGGGACAAACACCCAAAAAGCAGTTAAATAAATGTCCAAATGTCTTTTAAGTGCCAGTGCAAAGCCACTTGTTTACCAGTAAAGGCCTCGAACGGAGACCAGTTAAGTTTTAGCGTTAGGATTGTGTAAATATGTACACAAGGAAGGGGTGAGGGAGCACCTACATGTCCAAGGGACCTACATGGGTCAGACATCAAAGATACCAAAGTGTTTGTGTCAGTCAAAATGGGTTTCCTTTTTTTCTATGGTACTGAGAACACATCCTTATTGTCTATATGAGGAAAACAACACAGATGGACAAAATGAAGAAAGGAAAAAAATAAACACCAAAACGAGAAGGTATACAAGCTACAGCAGCAAAGAAAACAAAGTTAAAACAAAAACAATCCCTAAAGCATTCCTTCTATAAAACTCTTCAGACGAAGACCCAGACTGACAAAGGCGCGTGAGGGTTAAGCACAAGGTCTTCAGAGGTTGGCCACACACACACACAGGCTGACCCTCTGAGTCTGCTCAGAGCATGTCTCAATTGCATGTTACACATCATATTATATTCATGGTTTTTTTTTTAGTTTTTTTTTTTTTTTATACAAGAGGGCAGGAAGTCCTGGAAGAGCAGGGCCAACCTTGGCACGGGATTGAGGCAGAGCTGTGGGCTTGGGGTGGGGGTGGGGGTTTTGGAAAGGCAGCTGGGGCCCATAGCATGGGTACGAAGGAGGCCAGGCTCTGTGGGTGTATGGGGCAAGAGGCTGAGGCTAGCAGGTGATGGTTAAGGGTGGTTGAGGGTGGGGTGGGGATAGGGTGGTGGTTGGCTGTGCTCCCTGGCTTTTTAAGATAAGAAATCAGAGGGCGGTGCTCAGATGGTCTGGTAGCCAGCATGACTCCTCTTGCGGCCAATCAGGTAGGCCATGAGCACTATGAGCACCAGGCCGGACAGCGCGGCGCCCACGATGATGGGGATCAGCATGTCGTCCTCGTCCAGCTCACACTCTTCAGCTGTAGGGAGGAGAGGAGAGGAGGGGGGAAGGTGGGGGGACAGTTCACAGTTCATCAGATCTGAACACCGGAAAAAAAACTCTTCTTCTCAGACACTGAATAATGGGTGAACATGCTTAGAAGAGTAAAATGAACTGTGGTTGGTCAAATTAACACCATGGGTGCGAATAAACACGACAAAGCCAAAATCCAAGTCTTTTGTTTCGAAAGAGACTGAAAGACTGACCTTCACCAAACTGATCGGAGCTCACACCGAAGGGCTGCACCTGCAGCTGGTAGGTGTTGAGTGAGAAGTTCTGATCGACGCTCAGGGTCTGCTCCTCCCGACACATATAGGAGCGGCCCAGGGTGCCCCTCAGGTAGTCCAGGCCGGAGTTGGAGGCGCTCAATGGAGCTAAGGACATAAGGGACACAGTAACGTTTTAGCCCACAGGTCCGAAAACATTCATCTCAAAATGACGTCTGTTTGTTTGTTTTCTTGAATGAAGGTTCTGTTTATATACATCATTACAGCGTTTATCATACAAATGTTACACAGATCTCACCAGCCATATCAGGCCAGGATGCTGATAGCGCCAAGCTGCTCAGGTGATATTTCTTAGATGTTGTGTTCTGGAAAAAAAGCAAATGGCAGTTAAAATGCAGGTCGTGTACAGAATTGGAAAAAAATTAAATAAAACAACATTACAACATTAGCGACTATAGCTCCACCTAGTGGTCAGAGTTTTCTCTACAGAATGTGGAGCAGCACCTAACAATTACATGAGGCCAGTAGCTGCTTTTCTCCAAAGGGGTTAAGAGCACATCGCAAATCAACATTAAGATGTAATTATGCTCCACAAGTAGAGGCTAGCTTAATTTCTCAGAGTTTTTTTTTTTTCTCCTTGGGCATCAGAACTATACAGGAACCATCCTGCAGCTCCTGAACTCACCAGTAAGAAGGAGAAGGTGAGGTTGGTCTTATCCTCCATGAGGATGAGGGTGGCGGTGTCTGCGTCACAGGAGCCAGCAAACTTGGTCTGGTTGGGGTGCAGATTCACCAACTCCTGGACAGTCTGCAGCGTTTTAAAAAAAAAAAAAGAAAGAAGACAACAGGTTCAGGCGATGACCATGCAAACCTGTCAGAGCAGATCACATTACTGAAATCGAGTCTAAAATGGCAAGAATTTCAAATGACAAATCAGTCAAGGAACTGCAGAACTATTGCCTGTCTATTTTGACCAACAGGCAAATATTTGAATGCCAGGCCGTGCACACACATGCATACCGCTGTGTGGGCTTAGGTGCTAATTAAATGTGTGAGGTTAGCACCCATCAGCAGCACAGCACAACGATAGGTAATGTGAGAAAGACAGGGAGGATAATGATGGATCAAGTTGTGCCTTGCTATTTCATTAAGCAACGCTTCCACAGGTTAAGTGAGTGCAGTGAGTTTGTGAGGTTAAAGCACTAGAGCCTTTTTCTTAATGGAACCAGTCTTCCCTACCCTCCTTCCACATCCCTTCCTTCCAACCTTAAAGGCATTTCCGCATGCACTCATTTATTGATTTCTTCAGACAACGTGGGAAGGAGATATGGGGGGAAATCCATACATGGTGTTGTTTTTCTGCACTCGCAAGATGGCAAGTTTGCTAGTAGTGAGACGTGATCATTTTAGCCAGGTTAACTATTGAGAGGCATTTGCTTTGACATTTGATGTTTCAAAGAAAATATTCAAATTCAATGATAATTAAATCCTGAAGTACATGTCAATAAGTCACAATCCAACAACTCAGCCCCCAAGCACATCCTCCCATCCAGTGCTTCAAGAGTTTGGGAAAATCACGAGGATGACGACTACACAACTAAAAAAAAAAAACTAAAAAAAGAAACCCAAAAAATTAAAAGACTTGTCATACACAAGAGCACCCCTCATAAGGGGTCAAAATATTTTCATCATGAGACTAAACGATTTACACAACTTTCCTAATACTTGGAAATGGAGGAAGATTCAGCTGTTTACTGTAAATAAATAATCAGATACCATCTCCAAAGGCCAGAAGGCAGCACACTGGCCCTCTCTTAGGCTGAGGCTGAGACGAACAGCCTGCAAACAAAGAAGTGTGACTGAGGGTGCGCACCTTCTTGTCTGTGCTGAGGAAAGTGACGTTGAGCTGCAGTCCCATGCGAGCCATAAGACAGGCTGTTCCATTGCCATTGGTGACATTGTAGTTTCCCCTCTCGGGGTTGCCAGGAGACGCAGGGGTGGCCGGAGCGGCACTTGTCGGGGGGATGGCAGTGGTGGCTGTTGCCTCGTCAGTGAGGCTCTGATGCAACGTAGCCGCTGTGGAAACAGAATTGTTAGCATTACTTCCCATTTAATACACCACTCTCCTGAATGCATAAAATGACAATTGAATACAATTTTATAGGCCATGACATAGAAATGTTCAAACCCTTTGGCCATCAGATGAGATCAATTTTTGTACCAAATTTAGCCAATTCAATAAACAAAAACCAGAAGGGCCGGAAACAAACAATCATAAAGGCTTCAGCTTTGCTAAATTTCCATCAGGATCCATAACTTGAAATCTGAAAGGCAGTAGAGGCAAATCTACAAATATCAATGCCACATTTGGGTTTAACAGGATAACCAGTAGAATATAATGAAGGTCATCAACTTCTACAGCCATAAAACAAAAGTGTGAAACGGATGTCCTAAAGAACCAATTACGCTACATGGTTTACACGGCAAAACCGCCGTCATCAAGATATTTTGCTAAATAGGATGTAACCTAATGAAAACAGACGGTGACACTTGCCAGTGCCAGGCCAGCGGTTTGCCTCAAAGCCCTTCATAGGGAGAATCACGTGAGGGACAGAGACAATACATTTTAGCGCACTGCCAGCATGAGCGCATAGCAATGTTACCAAACCAGAAAAACAACCCCAGAAGATACGACAGGGGTCATGAACTACATTCGGTGATTGGGGAAATCCATTTAAATAACAAGATTATAGGGTGTTGAATGTTAGCAGTTGCAAGATTGGTTTACAACAAAAACACAATGCTGAAAATACAACAAATGGCTAGCTAGCTAACGTCAGCTAGCTAACTTTCCAGCTCTCCCGATGCTCGGTAACCAGCTCTTACCTAACACAACGATGAATGTTATGCCGACGGGGAGAGGTTGTTTGCGAATGTGAGGTATCATGTTTCCAGTCAGTTGCCAAAGTGAATCTCAGTGCACTCGGCTCAGAAGAACGCCAACAGGACGGCAAGAGGGCTAGGTAGACAAACAACGCACTCGTTTACAAACAGTGCACACACACAGCGTTCCGTCGAATTCAAGCACCTGCTGCAAACCTCACCCTGATTTACGTCCTTCACGCTCCTCTTGTGCTGAAATATGTTTCGATACTTGTGTCAGGTCACGACGCTTTTTACCGCTGCTTTTCTGTCATGCCAGAGATGATGCCCCCTCAGCTGCGCTTAGAAGAAATAAAATGGTCATGTGAACAGCCTTTTAGGACCACCCAGTCACGTGAGAATGAGTAAGAGAAAACAGTTCTCAAAACAAGGAGAGAGATGCTGCAGCCCCTGGTGGCTGTCATAACTATAACAGTTATTACACGTTTCGTTTAAACTCAGCAATATTGTAATCTTTATGTTCGATTATGACAAGATCATAATTATGATTAATTAGGTCAACATTGACATCACAATTTTTCATTCACTCATTACTCATTCAGTCTTTCCCCTTGGATTAATGGTTGTGGTTGTGCACGCGGATATGAGCCCGTGACGCTGGGAGGGGTGGACGCCCACGGCTGTAAAGGAAATGCGTGCGCTGGATTTATGACACATGACAAAAGGAGAGCACCATTGCGAAACGGAACGCATGAATCATTTCATCTCGATTGCATTGTTTTCAAATTGAAGCTGTAATTGAATTTCGATTATTTGCACAGCCCTAGTCGCGATTTATCAGCGTTTAGGTCTCTCTTTACAAATGTACCCTAAGTAGTAGGCTACTATAAGGCCTCAGGCATGAAAACAAGAGGCCTGACAGGAATCTCGTGGGTGCAAATTAATTAATCTCACAGTCTAAAATGTAACAGTTTAACAGAACAGTTCAGGTGTCTGAGGGAGATGGGTGAGGTGATGTGGTATATTCAATTGGATTTAGTAGTCTACTAGTTCTGTTGTCCACTAAAACAGTATAATTGGATGTCTTGTACATGTGCCTGATCCTAAGAACACTCGGAAAGGCCAATGTAATTAGAAGACATGGCACAATTGGCAAGAAGATGCCAAATGTTTACAGGAATATTCTGGAACGTCTTCACAAGATAATGCTACTTAGCCTTTGACTCGCTCTGTTGACCACACACCCTAGCCTATGCTTTGGTGTGCTGTTGTGCCATGCCATCACATTTGTGTCACCACTTGTGGAGCAAAGAAGTCTTTCTAGAACTTCTTGAAAGTAAGAAAAACATAGAGAGGCGATGTGTGGCATTAATTGAAAGGTTTGTGAACTGTAACAGCAATACGAGTAATTTCAGTGTGATGAACCTGACCGAAAATAAGCAAGTTATTTTACAATGAGTTATAAAATATTAACATTTCCCATGGACACATACTGAGTGGCAAAGCTGGAGACATGTGCTACTAAGAAATTGTATTAGGCCCATCTTGTGAGAAGAAGAAGAAGAAGAAAGTTGCTGTTTACCACTAGGTCAGTTCTATTTGAAATAACCAGCATATTTTTAGAGGTAGTTTGCAAATGCAAATGCAAATACATACCAAAAAAGGTCAAAGATTTGGTTTGGACAAACATACATAACAAACATACGTATACTTTTAGACATGGACAATCACAGGTTGTCACAGACAATGCAACTAAAGAAAGTACATTGTCTGTTTCATACAGTACTTAAGTATTTAAACCTAAGGCACACCCTACATATACTGATGTAATGAACAGTCTTTTCTGTACGCACATACATTTTTATAGTCAGTCATCAAAAATACTCATTTAGTTTGTATTTATTTGGACAAGGATACAGAAGAAAGGAACAATGGAAGGACTTTATGCACAGACGACATACATTTCTGTTTCTGTTAATCAAATTAAACTCTCACATAAGCCTTAATCGACTGCCAAAGCTCCTGGACAGATAGAGACTGCAGTCTCAGTGGGCTGGTGTAGACACATGCAGGCTGTCTAGGTGCACTTCAGAGTGATGCCAGCCGTGGTGACTACCCACAGTCTGCTCAGGATGAAACTGACATGTCTGACTGGCAGGCACATGTCGATCTTGTTAAGTAGGCATTTAGTGCCCACTGGCACTATAAAGAAAAATGGTCTCCTATTCCTTGCAGCTATGTCAGCCTTCTCCTACCTGAACGCTTGGGTAGGCGATTCTGGGGAAACCAGCAAGAGTAAGATAGATTTTGAAAGTATACAACTGGAAAATCCCAGCCCCTTCTTTCAGACCCCTCTGAAGCCGCTCCTTCAAAACACATGACTGTGCACTGCCTGACTACTGCCGGAGCACGTGTCCACGAGAGAGGGTTGGAGGTGAGCACAAAGAATCGTTGTCATTGCTAACGTATCCTACTACTCTATGTCTCATTCTCACAACTACAAAAAACACACAAATAAGCTAGATCACCACATCTGTAATATGTCAAGGTACATGTACAGATAGCTACATAGTCTACTAGCGTTGGCATTTGGATAACACATAAGCTACGGGGGAGGGGGGGGCGGGGCGTGCGTGTGCCCAAGCAGTGATTGACACTATGTCAGACACCCCTCCTGGCTCTGGTTGGTTGTTTTGATTTGGTTGCTGTGGATTCTTGCAAATGGCATTAGGAGCACTGGGTCGATTTTGGATTCGCAGATTAGTTGTGTTATGTACTACTGTCGGACCTCTTGGGCAATGCACCTTCTTACCTGGTGTCCTTGTCCATTTTCCTGACACAAACTTGTTGATGTTGCCGTAGCAACTGACTCCCCAAATTCCGTTGGCCCTGCGCTGACATGCTGCATAAAGTCAGGCAGGTGGTAGGTGACCTGCTCCTGCCTCATTCTACTGCACATACCTCAGGTTGACCTCCTTGCCCCTGGGGTCAGCTTTACCTGGCAGAAGTCACAGCGGAGATGGAAAAAACTGAAACAGCTGGACCCAGCAATGTAGTCAAGGGCATCTATTCGAGGGTTAGCTGTCACAGAAGCATCAGGAGCCATCTTTCTTCCTGACCAGGACAGTGGGTGCAGCCTATGGGCCTGCCTCAGCCATTTCTTAAATCTTCTGCTCAGCTGCCGCCCATTTTACATTAACGTGCAACATCTGTAACATTTATGTTTTTTGTTCATGTTTGAAAATTGTTGGGCTACAATAGATTGTTTTTCAGTAAATATTGACTGAAAGAAGAACACAGATTCAGAAAGAAGGTACTCATAACAAGTAATGTATTTAGTAAATATAAATTTTCGTTTTACTTCTGTATATAGGTATAAATGATCTGCTTATATGTCAGTATACTCAGTATACACAACTCTTCTTTTGTCTGTGTTCTCAAGGTTATAATGTTTGTACATACTGTACATTTGCACCAAGTCACTGTTGGAGAAATGAGTTCCTCTGTTCTCAGACATGTGTTGTCAGAATTTTGCTTCCGATTACTCTGATGGTGGTCCTTGTGGTCCTTGTCCGACTCCCCCTTTTAAGAGATAATTTAATCAATATGCAGATGTTGTGACTGTGATTTGGATGTGGTATATGGCCAATTGTGTATGTGACATTGTCATGTGGACTATTCCAGATGATCCAAGTCACCATTAGTCACGGGACCGTTGGTGCATGCATGACCTCTTAATCTGTGTCCTTGTAATCAGCCCCACACAAAGGAGTTTGCAGATTGTATGGAAGACTAATAACATTGTCTTAAAGGTTCTCAATCCCCACTGTTCACGGTGCAGATGCTTTGGCACTAAATTATTGAGCAGATTATGTACCAGGCAAAATGGCAACCAGTACAAAGTTATGGTGTTTTTTTCTAGGGTGATGACTCAGACTTTATGAACAGGAGTCATGGAACAACAGACTGACATCTGAAACCATTACTCTGTTGAAACAGACAAACATGTGATTTAAAAAAGAAAATTATAGTACAAAGGCCCCCCTGTGTGGAAACCCATGGAAGAGCTGAGTGTGTGCAGTAAGTAAGGTAAGACGTGTGGAATAAACAGGGAAACATTTAACATTTAACAGGGAAAGGTGTTCCTCTATTCTCAGAAATCCACTCTCAGTGGTTCAGTTTTGCCAACGCCAGTAAATAACTATCTCTCTCTCCACTGTTCGTCACATGACAGATCAGACACAGTGCAGATATCCAATTTAATCTGATTTCTAACTTCAAATGAAAGATTAAAATGAAGGAATGCTTCAATCCAAGCCATGGCCGGCTGCTATAGAGTGTTGTATCAAAGGAAAATCTTTCATATGTTGTTATACATTTTCAATTTGTTTTTACTTGTTTTTGAGCAACATGTCCAAATGCTTTAACTGCAGCAGTTGATGGCAGGTTTAAACGGCCAATGACCTTTGAAGACAATTATTCCACCTTAATCTCGGGTGCTTTTCTTCCTGTTGAGTAATAACAGAAAAATGCAGTCATTTTCTAAAATGAAAGTTAAAAAACAGAAACTGTAGGAAGTCATTTTCTATAGTTTCCTTACAGTTATAAAGAGGTAAGCACACACAAGTCTATCTCTGTGGTGATCTTTTCCATGTTGACACACACTTGACATAATGACCCCGTCAGTGGCGAAAACAAGTGGTTTACTATGATGCAGATGCTTCCCCATTGCACAGCCATTTTGCCAGTTAAAGCATTCTAACTCAATCCTAGACCCATCTCCCTTTAAAAAACTATACACCTCTGAGATACTGCTAACCCTGTGTATCAGCACCAGGACATCTATAGACTGATAGAGACATTACAAGAATGTCGGGGGGGGGGGGGGGGGGCTACCTTGCATAGGCACTTCCTGTTTGGTGGCACGACCAAGTTACTCCGAGAGAGCGGAGTCAGGGGTTTGGTGTGAAGGAGGAAGAGCATCAGCAGCAGTCAAGGTAGCAGAACATCCTCAGGTTCAGAGAGAGAGAGAGGTGGAAAGAGCAACGGCTGTGGCAGAATGACGAGAATGTGGAGGACCACCAAACTCTTGGCTCTGTCCATGATGACCCACACGGCAGGTAAGAAATGATCTGCTTGTCCATTGTCAGGTTTTTACCAGTCTGTCTGGTCCTTCTGTCCTCTCTATCTCTCTTATCCATCCCAGGTTTACCTCCTTGGATGCATCCCTCACTTTAAAAACAGACTCTGTGTGGATCACCATGTGACCCTGACGATGGTGTACTCTTAGTTTTGAATGAATGTGCTTTGGTGAGGTATATCTGCAGTACACGGTGTGACTTTCTGTGTTTTCCGCTGTCTGAAAGCTTGAAAAGGACTCTTAGCCTGTTTTCATGTTGTCTTCCGTGTCGCAATCAAGACCCACTGATGCGATAGAATAGGGCCTCTTTGTTTGTTTCTCAATTACTGAGACAGGTCTGTAGATGGTGGAGTTTTTTTGAGCACAGAATGAACAGCTTGAGGAACAATAATAGTAACCATATGCTTTACATGCACTAACACTTCATTCCAACAACAACTATTACCTTAAAGCAACACTATGCAGCAATTTCCCACTGAGGAATGTTTTTTAAAGAGCAACTACTTTTGGTATCATCTTCAAATTAATTTTAATGGAATATGGTCATGTGAAGGACAGATGAACACACTTGTCATTCCAACTAGCACTAGGCTATGCACTATATAGTTGTGTGGTTCTGGTTGGAACACCCTGCAAAAATTTAAGAAAAACCTTCACAGCACAACATTACCATCAATATCACCAAAAGACATCAGTTAGTATGTTAGTAAGCTTTTATCAGTGCTAGCTGGGCTGTTGATGGTGTTTACAAGGTTTTTGTATGTTTTTTTTTTAGGTAAGTAGCTTTAGACTAAAACTCCATAATGCTTCTTTAAGTTAGTCTTGGTAAGGAAAAAAAAACATAACTTAAATAATCAGGTTTAAAAACAGATTTCATGATCATTATTTTTATAATACATTCATTTTTGACATGGTACATTGTGACCTGCAACATTAGATGCCAGTTCCCTCTCTTTGGTGCAGTCAGTGATTCAGCTAGCTATCGTTCTGTTACACAATGAGCAGTTATGGACATTCGATGATAACCCAACTTTAATATTTCCCAGTTTAAAATTGCGCTCCAGACAGCAGTCTTTATCGGCCTATCTAATATCTATCTATGATGTTAACGTTATTTCAAATAGTAATAGTCTGACTATGAAATAAGAAACATTGTCACTGGCTTAGTGAACAGCACAGAATGCTATTTAGTTATTTCCATATAGTGGGTTAGAGCATGTTACACAAATATGGTCTTACGTGGCTGGATCTTTTTTCAACATTGCCTTCACATCTTCTGATTTAAGCACCCGGTTTCATTTACTGTTAAATGTGCAGGTGCTTGTGTTAAATTATCACAGAAGGCTTTCCAGTTATTTTTTCCATTCTCTTTTTCTAAAGAGAAAATGTTACTTGTGATATAATTTCAGTTTCAAGTTAATATCGCTCTCACTTGTATGAGGAAGTGAACAACTGTCTTTAAATACAGGGCTCACCTGAAGATTCTGAATTCTCTTTCCTCAAGAATAGATCAAGTGATAAGGCGAGTTACAGACGGCACACTTTATCACAGCTAAACATATAGATTATTTTCTGCTTATGAGCATGAATGGTCATACCCTCTGTAGGTAAAAGTATAGGTGTATGTACAATAGGCCGTGTTATCAATAGCTATGAACACATAAGCAGACACACTGAGGAGGGGAGAAACTGCAAACTGCAAAACTGTTGCAAAACACAACCAGTCTGCCACAGAAATAAACTGGGTTAAATACACAAAAGCATTACCACAAGTGAGGAGTTACTGCACAATATGACATGAGTAATTGGCCCCGGCAATAACCTGCATTTGGGACACACTGCTTCAAAATGTTACTAATTAGGCTACTAATTTCTGTATTTCGAATGAACCATTTCAAGAAAACAACGACAGTTACCCCTATGCACATAAAACACATAACCTACTCGTAAATAAAACTGCAGCAGCATCACTGGCTTCAGTCTGCAATAGAACTTAACTGCTGTGACTGTATAGGGAGCAAATGAAAAGGAGTGAAAAGGGGTTTAAACACAGCTCATGCATCTCTCACAGACTAACGCTGATTTAATCAGGGGCATTTTTATTCCTCGCTTTACTTTTTACAAACGTTATTTCTTGTCAGTATGAATGTATGTTGGAGTATCAGTCTCTTCGTGTCTACTGAAGGTGTTATTTATCACCACTGCAAAGTCCAGCCCTTTGATATCCTGATCTAGTCCATAAGTATGGAGATTTTTCAACAGACGGTCTAATCACATAGGACACAGAATAACTTGTCAGTGCCTCTTTTACACAAATATGTGTCATTTTTCAGTTTGCTGATATGTTGCCAGTTTTAACAATAAAATGGTAGCTCCCTCTAAGGTTTACCTCTCTCAGAAAGAACTAAGATAGGAAGTTTTAAATAATGTATATAGATAAACCAATTTGAATATTTGTGCTCAGTTGATTAATTACCCAATAACAGCAAGTCAGTAATGCCACAGAATATAATTCAATTTCTTTGAGAATGGTGTAATAACTAGACGTACCACATAGCGTTGCGTAATATGACCACCGCACAAAGTGAGAGAATGAGCATGGAAGGATTATGAAATCAAGGGCCGCTGGGGACAAAAGCCTCCTCGGCCATCCAACAACCGGGTGCGCACAGCACAGCAAGAAGCCACTCACAGTCCAAGCACCCTGTCTTTACGTGACATTTAATATCTGTAGATTGCCTACAGAGGTCATATTAAGCAATAAGCTAAGTTAATATATTTGAATTGCCAACAAATAGCCCATTAATGGACAAAATAAAAACCCTGTGTATAACCCATCATACAGGATTTACGAGACTAATATACCCGGCAGCTGTGTCTGTTCGTCTTGTACCTTGTATGCTATGCACATTGGTGTTGGAGAAAGAACACCATACAGAACACAGATAACTTAGGTTCTGCTGTGGGTTTGCTGACTGGAGACTCTGACCGCTACGTGTGGTGAGAGACCAGAGCAAAGAGTAATGCTGGGACATTGAGGAGTTATCGTAGCCTTTGAAGACAAGGCCACCACAGAAGGGAAACTACACTATGGACCATATCTCCTAACCAGCACCTCCTTCTCTCTCTCCATCGTAGCGTGTTGTGTGTGCTTCTGGTCTGTTGCATAGATTATGCCGAATAAACAGACACCCTACCCATCAGACCGGCATTCTATCGAGTTCTGCGCTAAAACTAACTTTGGAGCTAAAATAGAGTTCTGTTATATTATAGTATAACAGTGGTGTTTTCATGTGAAATCTGTCGGAACACGCTGCTCTTTCAGTTGGTGTTTCCACCCATCTCCAACGATCCTTCAGATTAGGATCCCTAACCCTAGGTGTTGATCCAATGCTCTTTCAGTTTCCTTGCCACTGACCCAGCCTGACCTTTCACAACCAATCTAACCTTGCTAATCTTACCATACTGTCCAAAAATTATGATTTAATTTTTTTGGATTGTGTTACATGATAAAAGATTATAGAGACATAATCTACATAATTATTGCATTAACAACATGTCCGATCTGATATTTCATTTAAAAAAATGCTTTTTCCTTAGATGGATATTCAGGTATGACCATGATACAACTAAGTAGTCTACAAAATGTTAATTTATCAGACTTTTATAGGGAAAAGGGTTATTCCAAATCTGAAGATCCCAATCACTACTAGAGGCCCTTAGAAACCATCATAATATAGCACTGAAAGATATCGTTGGAGCTGGGTGGAAATGCTCAACCGATTTCCCGTGAAAACACCACTGTTATACTATAATATAACAGACCTCTATGTTAACTCTGGCGTTAGTTGCGGTTGCGTGATCCTAGCAAAGAACTCGATGAAATGCCGGTCTGATGGGTGATGTCAGTTTATTCTCCGTAACAGACCTCGAGCACACACAACACGCTACGATGGAGAGAGAGAGAAGGAGAGATTAGGAGATATGGTCCATAGTGTAGTTTGTCTTCTGGTTGGCCTTGTCTTCATAGGCCGCGATGTCTCCTCAATGCTCCTTGGTCCATTCTCTCACCACTCGTAGCGGTCGGTGTCTCTACGGGATTCTTTCTTCAACACAACACACTCAGCATACAAGTTACATTTTAGTTACAGTCAATAGAATACACAATTTAGCATAATGGGTGTGTCTGTGGTCTGGTTCATGGTGTAGGTTGGGTGCATGCTGGGCATGGGGTCTACCTATATATGAAAAGGTGTGAATGTCAGCAGACAGGGAAGGTCTTGCTGGCCATTTGTGTGTTAATGAAGGTGGCGAGAATGTGATACATTCTTGTGGGGGAGGAATTCATACGCGTTGAAAGTATATGAAAAACACCTAACAGCACATATTGCAAAACATACATTTAGCTTTTGCCCAAAAAGCCTACCCCACTTCGGGAGGCGCTACCATGAAGGGACATGCCCACCTAGAGACTCAAACCTTAGATTTCGTATCAGCCATGTGGGGGCTACAATCACAAGTTTCATGTGGATAAGTCTAAGTATACGATATTGTCGAACATAAATCAGTGAAAAAAAAACAAC
This sequence comes from Clupea harengus, assembly GCF_900700415.2. Classification (NCBI taxonomy): domain Eukaryota; kingdom Metazoa; phylum Chordata; class Actinopteri; order Clupeiformes; family Clupeidae; genus Clupea; species Clupea harengus. The sequence goes on along the minus strand of NC_045153.1, from coordinate 26,220,789 downwards.
AACAAAAAAAAACTAAACACTATATGGTCTTAATTAGTATGTAGCTGTGATTTTGCAGCTTAGGAGGTTAAGCAACTCACTGAAACACAAAATGTTCCCACTATTCTCTCTAGTAGAATAATGACATATTGATACCGTCCATTCAACTCCACTAAGCAGGGATTCTGAAAGAAAATGTGTTTAAAATGTGTCTTTGCTATTTAGTGATATAACCAACATTTGTATCCTTTGTCAGCTTGTCATGGCATAAAAGGATGACACTCGAAAATAAACTGAACATGCTGCTCAGTGAACTGAAACCGCTATTTGTCTCTGCTGCTGCTTTTGATGTGGGTCCAGTAGGCCCTGAAAATTCAGCCTGCCAAGAGACACAAAAGAATCTCTCTAAACTCACAGAGCATAGTGGAAACTGAAGGAAGGAGGGAGGGAGAATGTAAGCAAACTAGAGAGATGAAGAAAGAAAGGAAGAGAGAAGAGGGACAGTTTGAAAGAAAGAACTGGAATGCGATTGCAAGGGCTGATGGTATCTTTTTCAGAGCTCAGAAATGTTCACATACAGAACTATTCATTTAATTTTTGTGAGGCTATTTTGTACACAGTACATTTTATGGGGTCTGCATATTGTTTATAGTGGACCGGTGCACTGCGTGTCTTCATGTTTACCCTCTTTCACACTCTCTCAAAGGCACCCACATACACAGAAACACACAGACCAAGAGAAAGGAAAGAAAAAAAAAAAGAGAGAGAGAGAGAGAGAGAGAGCTGTTAGCGCAGCAGTTGTAGGAAGGCAAAACTGAACTAGATACTGAGCCCCTTACACAGCCTGACCACAGAGTACCACGGAAGCCCGGTCCTCTTCCCCTCTGAAACAGAAATAACCTCACCTGCAGGCTCCACCGCACTGTGCACAGGGGCTCACTATTCTCTGCATACGGTCAGGGCGTCCCCTGATAGTGATCTGTGCTGAAATAGGCAGAAAAACACAAGGTCTGGGGTGTTGGATGCTGAGAGACAGGTGTCTTGAGTTTGGAAGCGTTTTGGTATAACTCCCCGTAAGTGGCTTTAAGTGCCACTCTTTTGTAACGCTTACACATCCACAACGAATTTAAATCAAACCGAGATGTACACATACGGCACAAGGCATTGGTAGAGCCTAATGCTATACTTTGCTACAGTAGCTTATATACATAAACAGACATCGAGGAACTTATCCCCTGCAGTGGTACTTGCTGGTGGAGTATATACATATTCCTATGCCATTAGCAGTTCTGGTTTTATGAAGCAACATGAATGCATCTGTGTCAGTAAACTTAGTAAATGTTGACAAATGATGTCATTATACCAGCACTTCAATATCAAGAAACTCAGGGCTTCATTGTGTTTGTTATTTGAGTGAAACATGCAAGTGGCCAGTCTGAACCTTTCATTTCAATTCTCTGGGTGGTTCCCAAAGTGACCCGCTTTGGGGTATGATCTCAGGCACGTTTCATCTGACAACACAGTGACCAACAGTGCCAGAGCCATTCATCTGGAACAAACAGGCTTCCCACTCTAAGTTAAATGTCAAATACAATGACTTTTCCTTGACTTTCACTAACAAAAAAAAGCTGAATTTCCATGACCTATAATGAATGTAGAAACAGGCCGCCTTTGTACTAAGCAGACATAAACAAACCATAGTATTTTAAATCCATCAGGCCACATTTACAAAAGGTGCTTAGCCTGCTTACCACTGAGTGATGAGTGCAAATTAAAGCAGCAATAAGGAGTTCTGTTCCAAAACTAGCAAGCTAACTACTTAAAAGGCATACAAACACCTTGCAACCACCACCAACAGCCCAGTTGACACTGATAGAATCTTGCAAACACAAACTGGTGTCTTTTGGCAGAATAGCTGGCGATGTCATGCTGTGAAAGCTTTTCTTCCATTTTTGCAAGGTGTTCCAGCCAGGAAACACAGAACTACACAGTGCATATCCTGGATGGCTAGTGGGTAAGACACAGGTGTTTATCTGTCCTTCACATGACCATATGCTATCAAAATGAATTTGAGGATGGTACCAAAACTAGTTGCCTATAAAACCATACCTCAAAAAGTGTCAAGTTGTTGCGTAGTGTTACTTTAGAAAGATGATCATCACATGTTTGGCTGCCCACGTCTAACTTGGCAAATCACAGGATCATCAGTGTTCAAAAAGAGTCACCTGTTGCACGGACGCCATTCTTGGCCTACTTTACAACCTTTCAACACGCATGTGAGTAAGGTTTGAAGCCTAGACTGCAGTTCAGACGTTTCCAACATGTCTGATAAAAACGGAGTGAAACTTTAGACATTTTAAATTTGTATTATTTATAAATGGTATACGTTTCAGAAGCCAGTGAAATTACTCTTTTGAAATCCTATAGACCCATCACATTACAAAATCACTAAACTCTTCAAGCATACTTTTGAGCAAACTCGAATAGGCTATTCGCAATTAAACCATTTTGCCAACTGCCCAGACTACGACATTATACATCCGTTAAACAAGCCCCCATGGATGAACTTTTTCCATTTTCACTTTTGAATTGTGACCCTTCCTGATTGGGTGATTCATTTAGAACACCTGATCATCATGCTAAGTTATAAAACACCCTTAATTGGCCCATCATTTGGGAGTTTTCACTGCATAAACATACAACAACATACAACTAGGCTTAGTACACCCTTATAGGCTTCATCTTGACTGAAGTGATTGCAATCATGCAGAATGGGGATAAATAGGCGCTGAAATATCAAGTAACCATAACAACCACTCATGCAATACATGTTACATGTGAAATAACCCGATAAAGAACATTTTAAATACTGCATGGAAAATAGGCCTATAACATTTTGATTAATGGCAACTAAAATTTAAACACGCTTCAAACAACATTCCCTGATATTCCATGCCATAGATAAAAAGATCAGATCCCCTGACTTTCCATGCCTGGGGAAATTCTATGAACAACCCTAAACAAAGGTGTAGGAAAACAACTAATTTTGGAGTGTAGGAAAATGATGTCTATGAGTGTGAGGTGATTACTTGTGTTTCGATTAGTAGACTAGATTAGGCAGTGGTGAACTTGAAGTGGAATATAATATTGTTAAAATTCAAAATGAAAGAAATGTGGTTTAATTAAACTTAATGCAAACTAACAAACAAACAATCAAAAAACAATGGAGCCTAACGTAGCCGTCACTGAGTTAACATAATGATGCCCAGTATAGACTTGGCAGATTTCTAGCTGGAACTCTGGCGCAACAACTGCACAACTATGCAGCAGGGAATTGTGATTGTGAATTGTGATCTGTGCACCATCCTAAGAACGATAAACATCATCGTCATCATCAGGGGGACATAAACATTCACAAAATAATTAGGCCTAACAGGCTGGAGCCCCCCCAAAACTAATATTTATTTTTATTTTGAGATCGTCAAATTCACACCTTACAACCGATTTATTGAAATTATTTGGTTTCATTTATAGAGTTAGAATAAAATAGTCTCGAGTAGTACAGGAATACCGCCTGTTTGAGACTGTGGTGGCAAGCGCACGGCTCTGTTTGGTCGTGAGTGAGCCTCGCGAGCGTGCAGGCAGACGGTGATAACGTCTAGTAAAGTGATAACGTCCTAGACTTGGAGCGACTGTCCGGCCCAAGCTGGTGAAAGCTGTCATAATCAGCTGCTGGATATAAAGGTATAGCACATGAAGTTTAAAATAGTAAAAGAAACGAAATGGTTAAATCATCACGAGTTAATTATAGATGTCGTGGCTCTCTTTTATCATGCCGGTTCATTGATTATGTGGGTATGCTACCCTACTCAGTAGCTCCGCCAGCTATAACTAGCTAGTGAACTCTAGCCTATAACGTTAACCTTCTCACTTGAGCTGCAAATCCCTACCATGCTACAGTATAATTAGCACCTATCTCAGCAGATGTCTTCAATATGTTTATTGTTGTGCCATATTTAAAATCTAAATTAGTTAATGTCTCTTCCTAAAACCCACCAGAGGACACTATTTAAAATTATATTTTCAAAAATGTCTTATAGGGGAGCATGCCCCCAAACCCCCCTACTTTTGCTGGGTCACAGGAAAAATAATAGATTGTATCTAGGGCCTTATTGGGAACCTAGATTCGCCCCTGCTACCCAGATAGCAAGCATATCAGTCCTCCTGTGGACTTTGGTCGGCACCACACATCTGGTCCACTCTCGGGCCACCATTATCTTTAGTTTAACTGGGGTGGATACTAATAAAATAAAATATAATGCTAGCAATTCCTTCTAAATCGTAGTATATTAAAAAAAACCACTAAACAGAAGAAGTCAAGGTGAAAAGTGACGTGGTCAATTAAAGACGTTACGCACTAGTTACATCTACCAAAATGTTGGTGCAGGGTTGGTGAAAATGACCTAGGAACTGTAAATGAGTATAGAAAAAATATTTGGAAAGCGAGTGGCAAAACGGTGGGTCATTTGCTTGTAAATCACAAGCGGACCGCCCGAAAATCGATGAGCAAAAGGCCAGCGGACCAGCCGCTCTGCCCCCAGTGGTCCGACAGTGGTCCACTGGCCTTTTGCGATCAGGGAAAATATTGGTGATACCTGTCTCGACTGCCTCGGCGGAAAGGTCATTCAGCTGCTTGAGATGTTTAAAGACACCTGGTGGACAGTAAGCTATAAGAGACACACTTGACTGGATTGGCTCTAATGCTTTTCCTATTCATGAAGACCTTGAAATCGATTGGGAGAGAGTTTTGAGTGAGTTTGACGCAACAGGGACCAGGAGAGTCCATTCTTAATTAGGTATGATGAGTTTAAATCTTTTAACATAAACGTAAACATTTTAAACCAGGGTTGGGTTACTGTTCTGGTGCACATACGGTAGAGCTATAAGCTGGACCGAGAAAACACACTTGCCTCAGTATTCTGATCGACATTTAGCCTATTCTTTATTTCAAAATAAGCATTTTGGAATTCGGGGATGTTTGCTAGCACTCCGTCATTGGGTTCAGTGCTAGAAAGTTGGCTAGCTGGTGTCTGAGTGATCTAAAAATTGAAAGACAACGTGTTTACATGGTGGCTACAACGTGGTTACGTTTATTAACTCAAAAACTACAGCCAAATCATGTTTTGGCTGGAGCACTCCTTTAAACTACCATAAAGTAGGCCTATGCTACGTTATATAGGCTATATATCAACCGATTTGTTTTCAAACATGGCTTGTTTCGCAATGCAGTTTTTGTCACACTATCCCATGCGCTCTCATTCACTTCTGATTTTTAACATAAATCTTAATAGATGGTTCCTGTATTTACAGAAGATTAGCTGCTGCCACTTGTAGATTACACGTTTGGAGTGCATACACCATGAACAGGAATCCTGCGGGCGACTTTATATGTATGTGTGTATGTTTCCTACAGAGGCTTTCGAAGTGACCGACCCAGCAATCTGCTACATCTTAGACGCCTTTCTTCTCCTCTATGGCATCGTCTTTACGGCGCTCTACTTCAGGGAGAAGGTCAGAGTTCACGGCAGGTCCATCACTGCCCTCACGATAATGTAACCTTACTGTGGACTGTTAATCATCAGAACAGAAGGCTCGTTTATCTGTCTGACTGTCCCCCCTTGCTCTTCTTGTAGTTTTCTAGAAGTCCACCTAATGACCAGGGAGAGAACAAAGATACAGTAAGTGTCACAAGAGGAATCCTGAAGGATAGCATCAACTATGCATCCATTAAGCATTCATGATTTTATTTTATATGTATATTATGTGTTTGCTTTGCATGTTTAAAGTACATTGACATGGAGGATTATGACAACCATGCTATAGCCACTTTTAACAGTTGGTTTCTTTTTGTATTCAGGGAAGGCGGTAGAAAATTCTGTTTTGCATGAACATGTGAATAATATCTGCTACATAGAGTTATTCTCAACAAAGAATTATTTATTATTAATATTCATTCTTGTTCTTCTTATTAATTATGATAAATTAATTTTCATTCACACATAGTAAATAGGCCACTATAATAAACTACAGACAAACAAATGAACCAAAGCCTAATTTTATGACTATTTAAATACTAAAGTTAGTGCTTTGATCCCAGTGTTAATACCAGCACTTTTACGGATGTGATAAAGTGTATGTGTATGTAGGCCTATGTGTATATACGTTCTTCTGAGCCTCTGTGTGGTGCACTTGTGTTGTTTGTGTGTGTGTGTGTGTGTGTGATCTAAAATTGATTCAGCGTGTGATGATCAGTTGCGTCTCTCATCACCTGTGGACATTTGTTCCCAGCAGGAGGCAGTGGGCGCTCAGAGTAACCCAGAGAGCGGGGCGGTGCAGCGAGTGAGTGGCATCTGTTAGATCATATCTGTGTGTACGTGCGTGTGTGTGCGCGTGTGTTTGTGTAAGAAAGAGAGGGTGCGAGTGAGAGTTAACCCAGGTAGTGTGAATACTTCAGTCAGCTATCAGTGTATATAAACCATATTTTCCAGCTGTGTAAGATGTAGAGGTGTTGTTTTGTCTTGTACAATAATAATTATTTTATACTACTTATTTTCCTGTTTCTACAAACTTTTCTATGTGTGTACCTGCGTACACAAAACTACATAATAATTTCTAATGGAAACTAAGTTTACACCATAAACTGAATGTACTGTTCACTCTTTCAGCAGCAAGGCCATGCAGCAGATGATCACTATGCGGTGAGTTTGCCTACCACAGCCTATTAGCCGTATGTCATCAGCAGCATCTCTATAACCACAAGGTGTCTAGGCAATGCTATGAAGAAACTTAAGCGATCACCCAAGTGTATGTGGTTAGACTTAAAAGTGATGACTTTAGCGATCACACAAAAGTGTAACTGGTTAGACTTTAGCGATAACACAGGAGTGTAACTGGTTAGACTTAAAAGTGATGACTTTAGCGATCACACAAGTATGTATCTGGTTAGACTTAAAGGTTTGACAGGTGTCACTGGGCCTTACCATACCTAGAATAGGCCACCTGTGTTTGTGTTTTTGTGAAGTAAAATCATTTGTAGTTTCAGGTCAACTAGAAAGCTGGTAGGCGGGGTTTTTTAACGAGGGAGGCTCATTACAGTTAAAACAATGGAAAATAACAGCATGGCCAAATCTAACACAGGTGGGGCTAGATCGTTTTAGTTTGAAAAGCTCCATATGTAGAGGGCTTGGTGGAGATTAAGGTTGCTATTAGTGCCCTCATGAGGTCGGCTCAGGTACTACACAGAGACTGAAGGAGAGAGGGAACTAATAGAGCTGTTTGTTCGCCATAGGCTCTTCAGCCCCGGACGGCTGACACCTACTCACATATCGAGAAGAGGAAGAAGAGGACTAAGGATGTGAGTTCACTCAATCACACTGGTGGAAAATTGTCAATTCCTCTCTGAATTGGCTTCAAGTACAACTCTGAAGGGGACATAATTACACACTAAATTAATCTCATAATGTGTGAATAAAAAGGGAGAAATAACTCTCGGACAGGAGCCCCATATCTGGCCTAAAATGTGCTTGCAAAGCCTATAAGACAACTCTCGAGCCTTTGTCCTCTTCCTTTTGTCAACAGGCCCAAGTGAAGAAGAACGAAGATTATGAGGTACAGTGAAATCGACTCAATCTGTCATTGCTCATTGGCAGCCTAATGGTGTCCTTACTTCTATAATTGCAAATGACTGGAATGGCATTTCCACACCTCATTTACTCTTTCTGCAAATGGTGTCAGTGCAGTGATGGGTGCCTGGCTGCGGTTCCATCAAACTAGTCGTTTTGACCCGTCATCTCTCTGTCCTTCTCTAGTCTCTCAACCAGGTAACCGCAGATACTTACAATACACTGGAGATGAGGCCTCTTCCCCCGCGGAATCGTCCAAACTGAGCTCGTCTCCTGCAGTCGTCCCGTCGGGTTCCAGGTGGCCACTTGGTCATCTACTCTCAGTTCAGAAACATTTAGGCTACTTTATTAATAACCGCAAACAATCCTGTTACACACTCACCCCTCTTTACTAACTTAAGGGATGAGTCGTTTTCTGGAAGTCTTGTTTTTATTAAAAACCTGTCCTTATATTTTGAGGCCTCGGTGGCTCTACTTAGTTAGATCCCTGGTGATGAAGTTCTAAAACCATCTGGGTTACCAAGTTTTAGGAATAGTTGCTGAGAGTGTTCTGAGATTGGTTCTTGCAGAATTCTAAGTGTTCATTTTTGTCTTTTATGCTTTTTCTTTTTATAAACTATGGAAATTAAAAGTGGCCAATTATTTGAAACAAGTATCTTTTTAAGTCTTCTGAAATAAGAACACATTTGTGAACCTTTTCTTTTTATTTATGCGCGAGTTGGCAGCTGCTATATGAAGAGCTGGGGGAGACAAAAAAATGCAGCTCTAGCTGGCTCCAGAAACTAAACAAAAACTGAATCAAAATATGAGCGCTACCACTACTCGGCAAGCTGCCATACACATAGCCTGTATCAATGCTCTTGATGTGATCGAATCTCAAGGAGTTTCTGATCAAGTAATTCAAGGCAGTAAAATTCCAGACACGTTAAGACACAGTGCTGATTACAATATTAAAACACTTGGAAAATGGTTTAATGATGTTTACAACAAAAGAAAAAAACTGTACATCTACAGTAAAAGATTATCTTTATATATATATTTATATATATAATATATAAAAAAGGAAAAAAAAAATACAGCAGACCAAAAAAAAAAAATGCATCAATCTACCATGTATTCTGATTCACATACTTTAAAATGTCTACACAGTCATTCAGTACTACGCCACCATGTTGCAGCCCATTTACAGTCTGGTCACTAATGTGTGTCCCCATGGTAACCAAGAGCGGGGTGGGTATCCCAGTGCAGTGACATCCGGGGGGCCCACAAAACAGCGTCACTATGACAACAGTGAGAGAGAGAGTTCTACAGAGAGTAAAGAGTAACAACTTTAGAAGAGAAAGGGGCACACATTCCTTGAGCCATAGTTGCAGGAGATGAGAATTACAAATGCTTATATGACGCATTTCTTCTTTTTGAAGAGTTCCACTGGTGTGTTATGTACAGGTTTTTATTCCCCCCTCATTTTTTTTCTTTTTTTCCTTGTTTTGGTAACTTGGGCAGTGAAACTGATATCACACACATGGACACACCCAAAAACATACAAAAATACTATTTCATTTACCTACCAAGAGTAAGACAGTTCTGTAAGTAACTCCATGCGGTGACAGAAAAAAGAGCAATACACCCAACAAACGAGAAATTGAAAACGACAAAACTTTTTTTTTTTCTTTCATCTTTCACGTAAGTATCTCAGAAAAATACCAAAATATACATCTAAGCTTTGGAATTACTGAGGTTAGAGCTAAATCGCTTGGGCTTGGTCTCTTAACACACTCACGCTTTGGAAAAAAGAGAAGAGAGAGGAGAAAAATAAAGGTCTTTGGTATCTGTGTTTATCATACATGTAATATTTGGATTTTTGCTTTGGGATAGAGCTTGTAAATTCCCATGACCCTCCACTAATGTGTACAGCCGTTAGGCGAGGGGGGTCAGTTGGGGATCCATTTGGTGAAGCCGCGTCATCAAGACTGAGTGGAGGACTACAATGCATAGTTGCACAGCTGAGTCTAACAAAAAAAAAAAAAAAAAAACACGACGGCAAAGGACTGCGACACAGACTGAACGGAGACAATTGACAGACACGAAGAGTCCAACGTCACAAAGATATGGGGGGGGGGGGGACCACATGTCCCAGACGTCCACGTTGTCCATCCATAGTACTACTGCCTTACAGTATAGGGCGATGGCTGTGGAAACCACATAATGTGGCTGCGATTTAGCACGCTTGACATGCAGGCCCTCCCCCGAGTGTGTGTGTTAAGAGACCTTCACCCAGCTCAGCAAGGGTTCAACATGTTCGTTAGAGAAACCAGCCCAGTCCTGCCCATCTCCACACAACCCCGAGTGTTTGTGACTACGTGTGTGTGTGTGTGTGTGTGAAATTGGATGGTGCAAGTTGAACCAGGGTTGTGCTGAGAGATGGTTTAGTCCATACAATCACTTTAGTAAGTCTTTGGTTACCATGGAGAAGAAGTGGGAGACTTGCAAGTCAAGCCAAGGAGAAGGCAGACACTACTGTTCCTACACTCCACACAACACATTACTCGCAGCTACATTCAGATGTGAGAGAGATGGGAAATCTAAGACATGATTGTCAAATCATAATAAAAAAAAAAGAATAAAATGGGAGATTCATTAGAAAATTTGAAATATAAAAAACAACGTACATAAAAATAACACTGATTTCAAAACAGATGATTAACAACTCAAGAAAACAGAACAAAAAATGGGATCTTTTAAATACATGAGACAGAGATTCAGCACTAAAGACCTTGCTGACATTCATCAGTATGAGCATGTGTGGTCGTGTGTGTACAGGCACGTCTGTCTCTCCTTGGCCCCCTCCAGGTCCCACACACACATACACTCCATAGACTAAATAGACATGAGCTGACTTCTCTCATTTTTGGATTTTTTTTTATTTACTTTTTTTGTTTTAAAAGTAGATTAAAGCAAATTTGACTCAGTCTTGAGTTAGAAATGAGGTATACAACAGCTGCTTTCCCCAGACCAGCTACCCCACTTTCCTGGTGCGCCACCTGTGTCCATACCCCCCCACCAACGGCACCGGATAGGACTCCAAAGTAGGCCATCCACTTCTGGCCAACAACATGATCACTTGATCCAACATTACCCAAATCAAGAACACCAGCAGCTCTACTCCTAACCAATCACAGACTCAAGCATTCAGCTCTAAGCTTCTATGTCCTAGACCAAGCGCTGTAGAGGGGACGCAAGCGTGAGCAGAGGTTAACATTTTTAAAAAGCAGAGTGGTCACCGTGGTATTAAAATCGCTCTCTTGATTTCTCATTGACAGATAAAGAACCTTATATGCACAGAGAGATCTCCTCCCCCCCCCCCCCCCCAACCTAATTTTGTTTTAATTTCCAAGTGCCAACTGGAAATTCGACCTGCTCCATTACAAAGAAAATGCACCATGACTACGGACTAAGGTCAGCTCGTCCACTTGGGGCTTATTAGTAAAGCTTTTTTTTCAATCTTGCTGGTGCTGCACCAGTACAGGTCACACCACTAAAACCATAGGTGGCAACACAATCTGAACACACCATAAAGAAATCCAAAACAACTCACAGCGTCATTGGAGCTTAATAATGCATGATCGAGTGAGTCAGACATACATGCATGCAGGGATGGGTTTCTCTTTCCCCACACTCGCACACACACACAAACAAACAGTTTGCTACAAATCCTAACAAAAAACAAAACAAAAACAGTAAGGCATAAATGATAAGGGTAATTGTTATGTTTGCTTTGTCAAACTAAGAAAGCCAGTGATATTGCTCCCTCATGCTATACAAACAATTAAAGGCAAACAATAAAATGATTGTTAAAAACACAGCAAAATCAAGTCTGTAAATCAAGAACTAAACAAACAAGAAAATAAAGATTAAGATCAGGTGCTTTAGAGTCTGTTACCCCAGCAACAGTAAAAGATGGGGGTGCTGTCTATCAGGAGCACCAGAGCAAGCCCCTCCCATCTGCTAGGCCACGCCTATCAACAGGAGGGCACTGAAGACAGCAACTCACCCAAGGGGGTGTGGTTTCATTTTTGGTCTTGATAAAGATTTGAGAATTGCTATCATTAAAAGAAGTTTTTTTTTGTTGTTTTTCTTTCTTTGTGAATAAGCATGACAAAAACACTACATTCAATCTTGATAATAGTTCAAATATAAAATATGAATATCTTACATGTGTGTATATATATATAGAATTTAGAAAAAAAAGTCCTCTCTAATCGTTAAGTCGTTCCTCAGATAAATATTTCAGTAACTTCCCATGGCCCCTGTGCTGACCCAGATGACCATGCTACTGCACTAAAACTTAGATAACACAACCACAAACGAAACTACAAATCCCATGAGGCCGAGCTGCAACCTCAGGACAGAACCAGCGGAGTGAGCAGCAACGAGACATCAACCCAGCCGCAGAGACAAAGGCTTTTTTTTTTTTTTTTTTTACTTTGGCAAGTAGGATAAATAATCATTACTGGTTAACCTGGAATCACCCTAAAAGTAGTAGTACTTGAACTAGCAGTAGTAGTTTGTCTTGACATTAGTTCCTTCTAGCAGAGGATATTTGTTTTGGTGGTGTTTTTTCATAATAGAAAAGAGGTTAATATTTGATTGGCGGGTATTATGTTGTTTAAAGTGAACCGTTCTTCTAAGTGCTGCTGAGGTATTTAATAAAAATGTGATGAAACACAAAAAAGACAAATAATGATAACTAGAGATGAGCACTGCAGAGTTGCTTAAGGAGGCAAGCGGCAGTGAGACTGCTGTTTGAATGTAGGGGGGACGGGAATGAAATGAGACGTAGAGAAACGTACATAAGAAGCACTATGAGATCTAGACAGGCACAGTAACAAAAAGCAAAAAGTTGGCATCTTTTATATTATTAGGCTCCAAAACAGTTTTCCCAATTACCAGACCACAGGGCCTTGGTTCCTTCTTCGGCGAAAGGAGCGAGAACGATTATATTTGATTTAGGCGGCTGCCTTACTGACTACAAGATGGCAAAGGTACTAGCAAAAGGGTGATGGCAGATGACAAACATGACCCAACCCACAGCAACCCCAAACCACTCAACAGCACTTTAAGAAAGCTTTGAGATTCTTCTGACGCATTCATATCAAAAGCTTGAACTAGTTAGCATTGTTTAGGGTTTTTTATTTATTTTTATTTATCCATGATACTGCGCAAGCTCTAGTCATTGAATAGCTTTTTTTAAATTCTTCCTGTAAAGCTGTAAAAATTAGTTGGAAGAGAATTCTTCTCTCTCAGCAAGTGAAAAAACAAAGCAAAACAGGGTTATTCAGTCAGTAGTGTGTAGACTAGTGAGCGTGTGAACAGCCTCAGGACTGTTCTACACAGGCACAGCAGCTAGTGAGAAAACGACTTTGGTTCAAGCTTTACATCATGGCTGAAGATCAGTTAGAAACTTAACAAGGAGAGAAAGAACAGGACCGCTCCTTTGGATCATCTTAACTCCGGTCCCTAAAGCCTCCAGTACTGGGTTATCGCCGGTCTGCAGAGGATCACAACTCACAGTCTGCCGTTAGAAAAAGGAAAGGGCAAGGGGGATTGGGGGGGGGGGGGGGATATGGGGCTTAAAAATCCATACTAGCACAAAATGCACGAAGGACCACCAAGGACACCCCCTTGCCCCGTAAGGTAGGAACATCCTGGAGTTCTCTCGAAGCCCCTCTGCTTGCGCCCACACACACAAACACACGACCCAAATATATTAACTTTTTTTTTTTTTTTAGGGAGAGGGTAGGGCAAATGCACCAACGCCTCTCCTCTCGCACTCATAAAACACCTCAGCAATCCAACCCCCGGTGAGCCAGCGAGGCCTCGGGCCTCGACCCAGGTGACCCGCGGGACCCAGAACCACCACACTGCTGCTGCTGCTTCTCTCACTCGCTCTGCTACAGCGGAAGGGTCCTGCTCACCCTAAACCCGCACCCACCCTCCCCCCCAAAGCCCCAATCTTTTATTTTTGGTTATCTGCGTTGTCGCTACAGAGAAGAGCAGGGAAAGCCTGTTACAAATTAAAAAATAGGTTTGTCTTTGGACATGGATCTTCAAAATATTGCATTTTTTTTTTTTTTTTTTGAAATCTCCTGCTGTCTACCAAGAGCCTTGACTCATAAATATTTAGGCTTAAGCTACACACTACAATGACAATATACAGCAATAGTTTAACAAATATTTTTGGTATATCTTGGAAAAAAAGGCCAGTTGAAGACCTTGAAAAGAACGACCTCAGCGTGCGACAGAAGAAGTTTCTCCTCCAGAGTAGGCAGACTGCAGTTCTCTAGTCCAGTTTTTTGGTACAGACACTGTGCACAAGTAGAAAAATAAACAGAACCCCCTAAAAAGAACTTGACCCAAGCAACAAGCACTCATTTCGGTAACATCCCACCAACTTCCCCAGAAAAATCGAGGCTGGTTTGACATCAGCCTTTTGAGCTCCTGCTCCAAGCCACAATCGAAAGAAAGAAAAAATATATATATATATATTTAAAAAGCCCACTGACTGGCCCTGGCCGATTTTCAGAGCAGACCAGGTTACAGTATTGGCTGTGTTTGAGAAGACCACCAAAACTAACATTCATGTAGAAATATATATATATAAAAAAAAATAAAAAAAATAAAACAACCACCACATCATCCGCTAAGGTCTCAAAGGTCATCTGTCCATCTCACAGCAAACTATGAGACACAGCCGATGGCCTCTGTGCAGGACTCCAATTAAGCCATCACTATAGGTCTGGCATCCTGGAGAGGTTTTACACCACAAGTGGTCAAAAAAACCAAAACAAACAAACAAAACCAAAATCAGTGTTCTCTGACAGACAGTTGCACATTTCCTTAGAACGATGAAACCATATATTTGCCACTTATTACTTATTTTAAAGCCTTGTAACCACAATTATGTGATGTACAACTTAAAGCTGACTTACAGTTAGAGAACCAAAAAACATAAAAAAAAGAATAACGTAAAATTAGATATGAACAACGTAAAAGGCCTGCAATACAGTACCTTCCACTGGGAAACGATAGTGGACCTTACACTAGGATAAGAAGTGATCATTCAGTTGTTTAAAAAAAAAAAAAAAAAGAGAGTTAAGATCGCACATTTTTTTGGTTAGAAGAGTCTTCAAAAGCAGCTCTGAAAAGAGGAGTGGAGGACAGAGTTCAGGGAAGATGAAAAGAAGTTGGGTTGGGGAGGGGAGAGGAGAGGTCTGTCTTCATTTATCTAAAAACACCTCTTGCAAGTCACCCAGAGGGGGCACCACTGAGTCAGAGAGACACTCTCCACTCAGGTGTGATGTCAGTAACCCTAAGATGACACCTCTCCCCCCCCAAAAAAAAAAAAAAAAAAAAAAGTAACCAAACTATTTTTTCACCCCCTATCTCAACATTCTGGAGTTAATGCAAGGTGAACACTTTAAAAAAAATCCTGTCTTTTTTTTAGTGTCATTTTTTTTGGATGGCAGCAGAAAGATTAAATAACGAGGAACGCGCAAGACAGCGCAGGGTGCAGAATAGAAGCAGACAAGGGAAATGAATGAATGAAGGAAGGAAAGAAGGAGAGAGAGATGATGATGATGATGATGATGATGATGAAGGCTCGGAATGGCAGGGCTCCGCCAGCTCCCGCCGCTTCACTGCGCCTTGGAGGCGGTGCTTATGGTGGAGGTGGGCACTGCAGCCGTGGTGACCACGCTCTGGTGGGCGTCTTGCGTGAGCTGCAGGTTGGCACTTGACACCAGGCTGACGGGGTTGCTGGCGAGCAGCGACAGATTCTGCGGGTTGAGGAAGAGTGGCGTGCCGCCCGCGCTGGCGTTGGCAAACAGCAGGTTACCGCTTCCATCCAGAGAAGTGATGGGTAGAGTTCCACTAGAGGCTAATGCTGTAGAAAAGAAAACAAAGACAAGTAAATAAGGTCACCAAAACACTGATATTACTTGAATATGCAGTCAGTGGGTATGCTACACTTCCATCACCTCAAGGAACAGCAGCAACCAGCTTCATTATTATTAAACCACAATTCTAAAGGGCTTGGATGAAATGCCTCTCTGGGGATGGGTTACGGTGGGTTTCCCAGGGGGATGTGTGCAGATGTAGCTACTGTTTGTGTTAATGCAGAAGGGTTGGTGTACTTGCCGCTCCACACCCCTTGGATCGTGGCCAAGGTGCTGTTGCTCATCAGCGCTGGACTCAGGGCACTGCCCAAACCTCCTGGTCCCAGACTCAACAAGGCCCCCCTGCGGAGGACATTTAAAAACATCAGTCAACACAGCCCGACATGTTGGCTTTTCAGTCCAATTTTTGACATTTCTAACAAGCATGCTGAAGTCTTGGTTGGGAAAGCCACAAACTTTTCTACAGAAGTGTATTCAAACAGTTGAATTAACAGGCAAGATATATGAACAATTGCCTTTTTGAATTTTGGGCCAACAGCGCGCGCGCGCACACACACACACACACACACACACACACACACACACACACACACACACACACACACACACACACACACACACACACACAGGCCCTTACCCATGGTTGAACTGTGAAGAGGCCATAAGTCCAGGGTTGAGGCCCGCAGCGGCGGCCATGGCAGCAAGGCTGGCACTGGTGGAGAGCCCCGGCCCTGCCACCATCACCTGGCCCGAGCTCAGAGCTGAAGCCAGTGCGGAGGCAGAAATAGGGGTCTGTGATACCAAGCACCCGCCGGACCCCTCCTGGGGCCCCCCGCCCGACTCACCGGCCCCGCCACCAGATGTGTGTAGTGACGGGGAGGGGCTTAGCGAGGTCGGAGGGGCAGCGGCTACGGTAGTGACCATGGGCGTGGCAGAGATGACCGAGGCTGTGTTGGTAGAGGTGGGTGCTGCCGTGATGGTTGTGCCTAAAGACGGAAAAGCAGTCGAGTTGTTTACATTTTGGGGACACTATGTGCAAAACAAACTGTATGATGGGATATGAACACACTCAGAGGAAAAGAAAAAAAGAAGAATGTTTGGAAAAAAAGCTGCATTATAAACTCCCAAAACTGGGGCTAGTGCACAGATGTCTAATTCTAACTCCTTCACCACTCCTTATCCTATCCTGTACTTACCGACTCAAGTGATTAAATGAATGAAAACTGGATGGCTAACTAAAGGGGATGCACTCCAATGAACCTTTTAGCTTACAAAAAAGGTTTTTGCCTGGACTTCAGAGTGTATGTGTGTGAAAGAAAGAAAGAAAGAAAGAAAGAAAGAAAGAGAGAGACTACTGAGTGAAATAGAAGCAGTGAGTGGGTCATTACCAGTGAAGCCGAGGCTGGAGACACTCGTGCTGGTGAGAGGCAAAGCTGAGTTTACAGTCAGTGTGGTCGGTGTGAGGCTCGTCGTGCTGGACACCTGAAATAGGCGAGGCAAAAACACAGTCGGACCACACAGAACGGACCACACATTCAAACCTTACAATCATGAGGGCTCACAACTATGTGACTGTATATGTGTTTGATCCCAAAACCTTAATCATCCTCCTCTCCTCGTCGGCTCTTTCTACCGACTATGAACCTAAATGTGCTCATAAAACAAGGTTACCAGCCTGGCTGAGAACGAAAATAACAATCCATTCCAAGTTGTACCAACTGGACACAGTGTCTGGTCAGTAGACTAGAATAATTAACAGTAAAAAGGTGTTTCATTTTAATCATTTTGAATTTTAAAAAAAGGTACTAAAATTGAGCACTTTCCAAACATTCCACGAGTATACTTCAACCAGCATGCTTCAAATGACTATGTGCTTCTTATTTTGAGTTGGGAAACGGCCGTACCAGGGGATTGGAGGAGGAGAAGATCGTTTTGATGGGGGTGGTGCCCATGCCACCACTGCTGGGAGGGTTGATCCTCTTCTCCTTCTGCCGGCGGTTGCAGAACCACACGCGGATCACCTCCTTCTCCATGTTGAGCTGGTCGGCGATCATGGTGATCTCCTCAGAGGTAGGTTTTTGGTTCTGCTGGAAGGGGACAAAACGCGTCGGGCAGGAAAGCCCTTTCAGTACCGGGCCACTGGGAGAGGATAAGCTACACTGGCATGAGCGGTCTATGGGGGACACCAAACGGTGTATGGTCTATGGGGGACACCAAACGGTGTATGGTCTATGGGGGACACCAAACGGTGTATGGTCTATGGGGGACACCAAACGGTGTATGGTCTATGGGGGACACCAAACGGTGTATGGTCTATGGGGGACACCAAACGGTGTATGGTCTATGGGGGACACCAAACGGTGTATGGTCTATGGGGGACACCAAACGGTGTATGGTCTATGGGGGACACCAAACGGTGTATGGTCTATGGGGGACACCGCTCAAAACACACATCACTTTCTTCATTCCTTTGACTGACAAACACCAGCTTGTTCTGACAATAGCTGGTTGAACGGATGAGGGGTATTTTATATTTCATTGATTCCAGTCCACATTTTCATAATTACAATACACAACATAAGATGCACAATATTAACTTACTGAAATGCATTAGCTAGAATCATAAAATGCTTTCCTAGGTGAAAAAAAAAAAAGGACTGATAAGGTCTGCTGAAGGTAAGATTCTGGAGGTCCTTTTGTCTCTCACCTCTATAAAGCTCTTCTCTAAGGCCACGCGGATGTTGGTCTCGATACTGGTCCTTTTCTTGCGCCGGCGGTTCAGCCCCTCTATGCCCAGGCCAGGGGAGCCCAGGGAGCTGGGGCTGGACAGGGCCTGGTCAGACGTCAGGTTCTCTGCACACACAGCACGAACACAAACGCACAGGGATGGAGGTAAGGATCACGTTTTTTTTTTTTAACCATGACAAACAGCAGCCATGAGGTGAGAACGTGCTGACTAAACACAGACGTTTGGGGCTAAAGTGCTTTTTCTGCAAAAAAGATGCTTGAAACACCAAAAGGTGGATTTGTGCTACCAGACTGACTAGGGTAGAGGCACAGGAAACTCATCACACACACAAATATGCACACATATACAGACACATCTGACAAACATCTGTCTTAACTAAAGATGCACCCGCAGAGAGACACACACACATACAGAGAGAGCAGCACTACACATTCCATCTAATATTCTGGCGTGTTTGTTCTCCTGTGTGAAGCGTAGCCAGAGGAGAGACATACCTGCATCGTTGAGCCACTTCTCTAGCAGAGGCTTCAACTTGCACATGTTTTTAAAGCTCAGGTTCAAGGCCTCAAATCGAGAGATGGTGGTTTGGCTGAAGTCATTGCCATAAAGCTTTCCCATGGCAAGGCCAACGTCCCCCTGATAACACACAAATCAAGCTGAGCGTTAGTTCAGGCAGGCCAATCAGCTGATTCACCAGCGCCAACCAAAGTTGCTGTACCATATTACACACTTATGCTTACTAGTATGAATAGAAGTCCCCTTGAACTAAGCCATTCTGGCAAAGATAACTGTTGTACACTTCTCAGTAAACTAATCAATTTTAAATTGTTACTAGACAAGAGTAGACCTGACGAAAACAAACACACACAGCACATATAATAAACAAACAGGGAGATGCACCATGTTTGTAAGTGTGTGTACCTGAGTGAAGCCCAGTTTGATTCTCCTCTGCTTGAAGGTCTTGGCGAACTGCTCGAGCTCCTCCAGGTCACTGGGCTCCTCCAGACTGGGCGTGTCCATGCGCTTTGGTGTACTCTGGGTGTGGGAGAGGGGTTGGATGGGGGTAGCTGCTATCGTGCGAGTCGGGGTCGCGGGCTAACAACACAGAAATACAGCAGAGTAAAAAACCAACACAAATCCATTTGACATGGCTCTGTACAGCCAAGTATAAGTCATGAAAACAGCTAGACTATGACATTTCAGTCAAACGAAGAAGGAACATTTTGAGAGGGGTTGAGAGGAGAATTGTGGGATTTGTAGTCTCTTTACCTGGGTGGCGAGGGTGATGCTAGGAGTCTGCAGGAGGTTGGCTTGGCTTTGAGGTAGTTGTGTTAGTAGGTTGGGGGCCTGCAGGAGACCTGAGGAATGAGCGGGAGAAAGGTAAACTGTAGGCAAGGAGGTTATAAAGAGCCCATCATCAAACAGAGTTAACACAAGTGAATGACAGGGGGGGGGGGGGGGGGGAGTATAACTGTATGTGTACACTGTAGTACTGAGTCACTGTACATATTAGTCATAGTGACGTACAGTATTTTGAGTGCTATGCATTTTAATGTTCTCATATCTTTAGCATATCTGTCAGAAGTTAGCATATCTTTAGCATATCTGTCTTTCTGTAGATCTTCAGTGGATTTTGAACGCAGCGGTGCAATGTGGTGCGGTGTGGTGTGGTTCGTTGCGGTGCGTACTTTGCTGGCCCTGCGGCGTCTGGGAGATGATGAACTGTGCCGGCTGCAGCTGCTGCAGCTGGGTGGCGATGGGCAGCCCCGGCTGCACGAGCACAAACTGCTGCAGGTTGGGGTTCTGCTGCTGAAGCTGCTGCAGCTGCTGCAGATTACAGACACACGCGCACGCACGCACAAACACACAAACACATATGCACATATCAGAAAATAATTCTCTAAGTGGGCAAAGTAAAACATCAATAAAACCAAGCATGTCACAGCACTAATACAGACTGTCAATTATATACAAGAACCATATCGCTGAGAAGATATCTAGTTTAATTGCTTGTCCAATGTGTGACAATATATGAAAATCTTTTTTTGATCCCAGCATGATAAATAGCCATCTCTGCCTTTCTGAAGTTTTAGCAGCTGCCTTCCTCTGTCATCTTTCCTGTCCTAATTATAGCCAAACTTTATCACATCCCCGTTATTATTCTTGGCATTATGCAATCAGCTCATGTTAAATGAATAAACCCTCATTATATGCCAGGGACAATCTGGGTCATCTAAAATTCATCTCCAGCTAGCACATGAAGTTTTCAAACTCAGTAAGCCTATGAAGCTCTGAACAGAGAGGTGGAAACACTTTAGGCACAGCGAGTGGAAGCACCTGTGTGTTTTTGGCCCTCTCCATTCACTGAGGCGAGTCATTTCACTCATTCACTCTACAGCATTTCCTCGTTCACAAGTTTGGCTATGCAAATGAATATGGACACAAAGCGCTCAAGTGTTACATGGCCTACTATGCTGGGAGGCAAGGGGAATTCCGGGGCAGTTAACGACCGGCTTGGCTTTTTTTTTGTTTGTTTGTCTTTCCCACAGCAATGTACAACGGTAGGAACACGCAGATACACACAAATCCTGTAACTATCTAAAAATCATAAAAAGAACACAATACTTTAATGGAAACCCTGCAGTTTTTCAGGACACGCACCATTTGCCCTGGAACATTGAACATCTGGCTAACCCCACCACACCCTCCCCAGGATGAGAGGTAGGGTAGCGGAAGGGAAGCCTGACTTACAGGCGTGATCTGGATGGGTTGGGAGAGGGGGATCTGGGTGATGGGTGTGGCCGCGGAGGCGGAGATGTTGGCTCCGCTGGTGCTGCTCTGCTGGCTGGCTGAGTGCTGCTGCACGGCCGCCGCCAGCAACTGAGCCTGGGCCTGCTGCAGCAACATCTGCTGCTGTGCCGGAGTCAGAGTCAACTACAGAGAGAGAAAGAGAAAACAAGAGAGACAATGAGAGAGGAGAGGGTTATGAGCACATAAGCCTAGACATCAGGCACAGAGTTTGTTTATTGACGCGTCACGATCCCAATCAAAGAAGGCAGATAAGCAGGAAAAAGGCACAGTACACCAAGTGAATGTCATGTTTGATTCAGGCATATACAGCAAATGTCTGGATGACGTATGTGGAACCTTCCTGTGCTGATCTACGGTGGGGGTGGGGTGGACATACATGTGAGTGATCGGTGGCACGCCTTCACAGTGATTCCTTGGACCAGACACAAACACATGCGATCATGACACACAGACTGACTTCTGACCAGTGACTCGCACCATACAAAGCAGAGGCTCGGGCTGCCCCGGGGCAGACTTCTGCCTTATAAAGGCCTTGAGCCAGTTTAATGCATGACTGGCAAGGGCATGCAGATCACATGGCACTCTGATGACAGATGGAGATGAAAACAAGCCTCTCTCTCCTCTCTCTCTCTCTCTCTCTTTCCATCTCCAGTCATAACCCAACATGGTCTGCAACACCACCACGTGACCCAGCATTACAAGTGCTTAACCATACACACAACGAGCTAGGTGGTGTGTACTGTAACCAGACCAACGCAATTAAGTTAAAGTTAAGGCTAATATTTTGTCATTTATATTAGCTACTAAAGACATGTTAAGTAGGCATTTGCCAAGCCTTCTGGACAACTGGCTATGGAGGCTTCTAATCCTGCAGAAGCCTCCGGAAGGCGCCTGGTGGACGGCCTGGATGAGTGGCTCTTTTCAAGTGCCACTGGTCAGTGAACTGAAGAGACACAACAGGGAAGAGATGAGCTTTGAGGCTGGGTCTTCAAGATGGAGCCACAGTCATGAGCGGAGTAGACTCGGGGCTAATCCCATTACTCGTGCGTGCACCCCTGAAGTGCACCTCACTGCTCCATTGAGAAGAATTGGACGGGTGGACAACAGATGTGAGAAAGAAGTTGGAAGGGTGAGGGATTGAAAAGTAGAATGAGCCGCCTCGTCTGGCTTTCTACTAAGTCACAAAACTGTGCCTTTCAGGGATGCAAAGTCGCGAGTGTAAGAAATGGGATAAGGCTTTAATGCGCCCCACTCAATTGCTGAACTGGAACGGATTGCTTCCCGTTTACCAAAGTAAGGACTGAACACGAGAGAAGCCGATCCTCCTAGCACTGCAGTTGAGAGGGCTTTCCAGAGGTGTCCACTCCTCCACCTGAAGATCTACAGTTCTACATGGGGTGCAATATAAGGTGTTGGGTGATCCAACCAAGTTCTACAGGAATATCTGAATACTAAAGACAGAGGAGATGCATACTTTTTACCGTCAAGTAAAGAAAGTTACAAGATTTCCTGGAGGACTTGGACCATCAGCCCTGGGTGATATTAGTAATGTCACATGTGGAAAGACAGACACACACACACACACACACACACACACACACACACACACACACGTTCTATTTCCAGGCGCATGAGCAGGCAGCATGGGGCAGAATGCCACTTACTCCAGCGATCTGCCCCCCGGCCAACATGAGTTGGGTCTGAGGCAGTGCCTCCGCCTGGCTGGTGGCCATAGGCTCGCCAGCCTCCTCCGTCTTAGACTAAGAGCAGAACACAGTGCAGAGGTCAGAGGTCGTGGAACAGAGGAAAGGGTCAATCTCAGCAGGGTGAGATCTACTCAGGGTCAGGGGTTTCAAATTCTCAAGAAAAGAAGAGTAAAATAACACTCAATTACCCCATGACCACTGCACACTCAACCATCTTATTTGTTCAGATTAGGACTGCAACTAGAAAGAGTCAATCTATTAAACAAAACTCTTACAAAGCACCTAACACCCATCTTTTTTGTATAGGTTTCTGAAACAAACAAATCAAATCAGAAACAGTTGTTTTCTTACTTATAAAAGATAAGATGCACCGATAGGGATGCACCGATACCAGTATCGGTGCCGATACTTCGTTAAAATACTCGTACTCGTTTTGAATTGCCGATACCAAGCACCGATACCACTCATCAGTATTTCACTGCATCAAACTGGCCGGGCTATGCTGACACAAAATGTGATTTATTGTCCTACCTGTCCTACCACTCTCTGCCAGACTAGTAAGTAGCTTATTTGCCGTCTTGTGTTGCATTTGCTTGATGTTTGACTGTGTTAGGAAAGTTTGTCATAGTGTCAAGGTATTTCAGTATACAGGTTTCGCTAAATTTAGCTGCTAGCATCTCGTTAGCGATTAGCAATTCCGTTGAGCTGCCTTAACGGCGATTTGGGCTCATTTTAAGATAAATGACGACGACAGGAGTAAGGCACAGTGTAAGATCTGCACTGCTACGGTGTGGAGGGGCGGAAAGGAAAGTACTTTGTTTAACACAAGCAATTTGATTAAACATCTGAAGACGCACCATAGTGCTTAGTACACAGCGTTCACTGATGCTAGTGGGGCAAGACCGAAGCAACCAATCTTAACTGACGTCTTGCAAAAGAAAAAAATGCGCACGCACACACAGAGAGAGAGGTAGAGAGAAAGACTGTGCCACATAGGTTAAGTGATTGTTTGTGTACTTGAGCAGGAGATTCTTCTGATCCTTTTGTAACTGAAATGTGCTCTTGTGCTAATCTAGTAATAGTTCTGTTCACTTTTTGTTAAGCAGACTGTGTTGTTAACTATGCAGCAAATTTAATTGCCTTTATATTTGCCTTTATATTTGCATTTTGTCTCATGTGATGATATTGTCTGTTTGAAGGCTTTTTTGTGTGTTAAAACCAGAAAGCTCTGTTTATTTTTGGCTTGGGATAGCCTTCTGTTAATTTTGTACTATAGGCTTGACATAATCTGCAGAGGATAAAATAAAATCTGCCTCCAAATTAATTGCACTTTCATGGAGACCAAATCTAAGAAGTATCGGTATCGGTACTCGGTATCGGCAAGTACACGAATACAAATACTCGTACTCGTATCGGTTTGTAAAAAAGTGGTATCGGTGCATCCCTAGTATTTTTTGCTACAGAGCTCCCCTTAAAGTTGGAGTGTAGTTCACTTTTACACCACCAATAGAAATCGCACTTTGAGACCCTCCTAATGGACAGTGGTACATGTGTATTTGTTGACAAGCTGAAGGAAATGGAACACCAGAAGCCAAAGAAGCATGTAGCCTGACAAGGTAGAGTAATATTACAAGATTTTACAGAAATATGACTGCCTAGTTAACGTACTGTGACATCGTAGATGAACACATGACCAAAAGAACAAAAAAAAAAAAAAAAGTGAAAAACTTTATTTTGTGGAAATACTGCTCGCATTTTCAGGCTATATACATTGTTTTCTAAGCATTTGAATGTGAAGTATGTGTTATCTAATAAAATGTTGTTGGCGATATGATAAAAGGCACATATTGTGCATAATACATTGGACAGTGTAATGTATAGCTAGCAGAGTTAGGTTTTCAAGGTTGCAAACTAAATTATATCAGTTATAGAAAAATGCCAGTTTATTCAAACGGACCAAGCTGTCACAGTGCCTCTTCCGTCTCATTAAGCTCAACAGGTGATCGCCCTGAGGGAGAACAGCCAAGCATTAACATAATGTACGAGTTGGAGTTGTGAGACCATGTTTGTTTGATGCAGCCCGCATCAGTCTTGACAGGTTGGGATCAGTAATATCAGGTATTGTTAACTGTTAAGATGAGATCAATTTGACATTGACCTTTCTTCTTCAGAACACCTTCATAACAATTAACACCACCATATTGTTTTATCTAGGCTACACTAAGTGTACATCACGTGGGAATGCGTATGAAAAAAAACAACAACTGTATTTTCATTCAATGTGCCTACATTTATGACATTATTAGCTGGTTAATTTGAGATGATACAATCTGACCTGACAATTTGATTGCTCGTTCACAAACAGGCAGACTAATGCAGCTCCATCTAGCGGCACGTCCTTACATGTCACTGAAAACCAGTGAGCCTTCGCACCCAAAGATAATTAAGGGTTCGTTGTAGCAGACGCCTATTTATTTCTGAAAAATATATATTCAAGACCCATCTTCTGGAATATTCTGATTATCGATAAATTAAGTCATGTAGTCTTACTTCTGCTTGATTCAGTGAAACGCAGTCAACCATGGAGCCCTTTTGATGTTCTCATTTTGGCTAAAAAAAAAGCTGCTCCGTTTGCATAAATTCTTCAAGATGTGCCTCAGATCACCCTGGAGCAGGAGGGGTGGGGGGTGGTATGCTCCTCGCTGCCCTGTGACACTGAGGCGCGACACTTTGAGGGGATTTAGCAAGTCCTCTTTGGCCCAGCTCACATCACTAGGGCTTGAACACGCCGACTGCTTTTGATGGGGAAGAAAATCTTGTTTGGATTAAGGCTCGAACTGAGGGTTAATTAGGTTGCCATACACTGCTACACAGGGCTCCACATTTCCTTTCACCTCAGGCAGGAAATAGTTGAGGAAGACACTCCAAACATTCTGCGCCTCGGCCATATTCACCAAAAAGAGTGAAATGTGTGGCCTTATGTAAAAAGCATTTTAAAGGGATGGTGCTGGTTAGGAACATACTGCAGCCAACTGAGACTCGAAGAGGAAAGGAGGGGCAGGCTATGTTAATTAAAGGAGAGGGGGAAAAAAACTAAAAGGAAGGTGGTAATGCAGCACATGTAATAATTCTGCATAGATTTGCATATTCTTCACCATCTGTTTCCGAGCAACTGCGGAGCAGCTAATTAGCATACAGGGCTGATTAATTTCCCTTGTTGCTGGGTGATGGCAGGCGCTGCTGCTACAGCGCTCTCTCTCTCTCTCTCTAAAGTCAGCCCGAATCCGCTCAGTCCTTCCTCTGAACACTTCAGACCAGCCCAGAAAAAGCACACACACACAAAATACTCGCAAGCAAAGCTTCTTCCTTCGAATATTCATGTCCACACAAATATGAATATGCATATGCGTGCGCGCACACACACACACACACAGAGCCCCCAACATATGCACAACCGAAGCATCTTTTTTTTAATGTCCGTATAAAACTGAATATACATGCGCACGCACAGACACACATCCATACACACACACACAGGGGGCAGCTGGGAGCCTCCTAGAAGTATGATAATAACATGGCAGTTGTTGAGCTGTGTGGACAGGATGTGTCATGTCAGGGGAGAACAATGACGACCCCCCCCCCCACACACACACACACCTCCCCGAAACATCTGCACATTCCTACAGGCGTTTGAACAAAGCTTTTGTGTGTGTGTGTGTGTGTGTGTGTGTGTGTGTACTACCTGCCAAAGCAGGGGTTTAGCGTGAGAGCGCATGTGAGCAAACATCACTTGTTTGAACAGGGCTTTTTGTATGTGAGCACAATACCTGTTGGAGCATGATTTTTGCATGTGCCTTTATGCATGTGTGAGCACGCTCTTTACCTGTTGGAGCAGAGCTTGTGCATGTGCGTTGGTGATTGCGTTTGTTGTCTGCACTGTCTGTCTCTGAAAGTCCAGTCCATTTGTTTGGGCACCTGGAGGGGGATGAAGAGAAGGGAGGGGTAAAGATCCACACACCAAGTCCTGCACATTAAACAGCAAAAACACCCCTTGTCTACTCAAGGCATTCTCACTCTCGCACGCCCTTCCACACACACACCTAACTGATAATGGGCTTTTAGGGTATATAATTATCTAGCCCATTAGAAAAACCTTTTCAATATAATGAGGTTTTTTTTTCTTTCTTTTAGATTTACATTTTAAGCTAACAAAAGCACACAAGCTGAGCTTGAAAATGTGCACAATCCAATCACTGTAAACACACAGGAGAATATAGCTCACAAGCATTGAGCAGTTTTAATCACGACACAAGAAAAACAAACAGATAACGCCGGGACAGGTGAATATCTAGCAGATGGCAGGCAGCAGGAGTGGGGGCTATAGCAGTGGTAGTTGGTGGGGTGGGGCCCAGCAGGTGAACTCACCTGTGTTTCCGTCGCCACTCTCCATTGCACATTTACTCGATTCAGACGGATTACTCATTTTAGAATCTGAAATGAAGGACACAGGGCACAGACTTCAGCTGAGCGATCACCAAACCCCAAATCCGAGTTCATTTCCATACAGCACCCATTCACCTGACCCAGCCCACCCACAGGTGGCACGTCCCCACACCCCGAAACAGAGCCTCTGAGCCGCTCCAATTTGGCCCCATTAGTGCTCACTCGCCGACTACATGGACCACTTCACTCCAATGACTCCAATTTGGCTCACAGACATTTTTTCTATTCAAACTGTCCCAATCTCCAGCAATACCGCTGCATGCACCAATAGCCAAAACAGGGAGTGTTGAACAAAACGGACGCTGGCAATTTAACCAAAGACATACAGACAGACTACCATCCACCCAGACACAAACAAATACAGAAGAAAGAAAATGAAATAAGGTGAAAAAATAAATAAATTAAAATAATAATAAAAGAAAAAAAAACTAAAATCACTGTATGCAAACATGAAAACACAGGCTGAAGCTGAATGGCTGGAGGGCAGAGCGTGCAGAGATTTAAATGCCTTAGCACACCCACACCCTTTCTTCGACTCACCCGCCAAAGCTGCACCTGCACTTTCTAGCATGGCTTTGAAAGACGCCAAGTGGCAGCACAGGTCTCCGTTAGATGCAAACTCAAGATAGGAAGGGGAAAACTGGTCCGACAAGAGGGCCTTGGTGGTGGGCAGAGAGTCCGGGATGCAAACACAATCCTCCCAACTAACAAACCGGCAGGATGTCCACAGTAGGGTCTTGTGCACACGCTAAAGTGGTACAGTACAGTAAATGACTGCGACGCAGCTCTCTCAATCGCTACCGTTTTTCTCTTCTCTGCCTCCCTCTCTTTTCGTGCCATGATCGTCACGGCAACTCGAGTGTGAAAAAAGTTCCCCTTCTCCCTCTCTTTTTTTTTCAGGTTTGAAGCAGAAACAAAGAGTGCAGCTGGCAGCAGCCATAACGAAGCGCAATCAGTATTCAGCTGATTAAAGCCATATGCAAATGTTCCCCTGCCTCGTTAGCGGCGCAACACTTTGAAGTCCTGCGAGCAATTCATTTCACACAGGGCTCTGAAAGCTTTCTGCATAATTTAAAGTCCCCATAAATATTTATCAGCTCATTAGCATATTAATTGGATGGCTTTGGAGGGAAAAGGAAGAGAGCAGGGAATGAGCGAGGGAGAGAGAGAGGGAGAATGAGCTAGTGGGGGAGGTGGCACGGGCCCAATTACTGGAAGAGTGAAGGCATTATAATTAGAAGCACAGGTAAGCAGAGACATTCCCAGCATGCACTGTACAGATAGAAGGCTCACTGGAGTCTTAAGCCAAACTGGTAAACACTTCGAGGTTTCGGGCGGCAGATTTTTATCCCCGTAATGTACCAAAACCCATACGACTGCAGTGTGAAAGAGAGGAAAATGAGGGGAGGGCAAATCACTTTTCATCGTTAATAAATACCTTGTCATTAATGCACACTGAGAGAATTTTAATGACAGGACCCCCTACTGCTCAAACCAGGCAGCTCTGTGCGTGTGAGCTCTGCCACACACACACACACACACACACACACACACAGTGACTGTGGCAAGATTAGCATATTTAGATTAACTTTAGATTCCATTAACTTTTTTTTTTTCACTCACTGAAATTAATTCAGCCTTTGCAAACTGAGCTTTGGCAGTCAGCTGAAAACCAGACAAAGTGTCAGAAGCAAATGCAAAGTTAACTTGCTCTGAAGTTGGCTCTTTTTGTAAGCCATCTCCAAAGTGACTGTTTCAGCTTCCAACATTCAAACAATGCCAAATCGGTATTTTGCAAAACTCACGACCTTGCTGGCTTACACAAATATGCTAAAAACGACTGAAGTCACTCTAAGCAACTGACAGGTGGCCAAAAGCTGCCATCTGGTCAAAACAGCATACAGATTTCATTCCAAAATTGGGCCGTTACCTCCTCAACAGAGGAGCCAAACTAGAACAGATTGGACAAGTTTACAATCGTGAGGCATTCTGCGGTTGTCAGGGACCGTTTGGTTTGCCTGTATGGACAGTTCCTTTCCACTCAAACTGCTGTTTGAATACAAGCTAGGTTGGCAACTTAAAAGACAATCAGCCATTTCCTGACTTTTTTTTCTCTCAACACTTTTAAAGTAGAAAACACCACAACAGGTGAGAGATGGACAACAATAACAATGTCTAAAACTGAACATCGGGCTATGTTAGGTGTGAACAACACCTTACTAAGAAGATGGAGGGAAAGAAAGAGAGAGTGAAGTAGAGCACATTTCCATTTTTGCCGCTGCTACGGTTTCATAGGCCTAAACATGTAACAATGTGTTATGCAAATATTTTACTTGGGTGAATTTTAAACAGGGGAACTGATTAGCACTGTTTTATTGAAAGGGGTGACTGAACAGCGTAGGGGAAGATTAAGTGGTTTGAGAGAGTTTGTATTTGAGGGACCACAGTGATGATGAACACAGAATATTAAGCACTTCAACACCCGTTTAAACATCAATAAGCTAGGTATTTCTAGAAAATTGAACTACTTATACAAAACCTACTCTTACTATTATACAAAGACTATTAATTACATACCATGTTTAATTTAGAGTTTACTACACAGAGGGGTTAAAAAATATAAGTGTAACTGAGGTACAGAGGTACCAGTTACTGTCCAGTACTATAACATTTCCATAACGTTGAGTGGAGCCAGAAGCAGCCTTTCCTGGTACAGCCAACTGACAGCCCATTCCCCCCCCCCCCCCCCAGTTTGCCTGTTTACCTTTACATTGTGTTTGTGTATGACCACTTTTCATAATGTATGATTTTTTGTTTACACTAATGAATATTCAGTGTTTGTTGGGCTTGAATGACTACGTGGGTCAGGAACAAGAAGGTCTGATAAAAACAATCAATACATACATGAAATAATGATGTACAGCTTATCTCTGGATAATTAAAATTTCCTAAAAACAAGTTAGTCTCTACCCCGTTTCTGTTACTTGAATGGTTTTTTGCCAAAAAAAGAAAAGAAATTGGCATTGCCAGTCCCCGTATTCACAAGATATAGTAAAGATAAATTGGATTTCGGTGTGAAAATAATGCGTCAAACTAGCCGGATTCATTTCAAAGCCTGTTTAGGCAGATGTCTGTTCTCCCGTCTTAAATAAGCAACACCTCCCTGAATTAGCCATTCTAATGAGTTCCCTGTAATGTATTCACTTGTCGTAAACAAACACCACCCACATACAGCTGCGGTATACAACAGCACAAGTGATTTCTGGAGGGAACTGAGTGAGCAACTTAAATTCCTGAATTCACAACTTTTGGTACGTCGTTTGAATTGCCTAAAGTACAGAAGGAAGGCGTTCGACTACAATGTTGTTTTAACAGTTCCGCCGTAAACAGTACATGGTAACGATAGTTGGGGGAATTATTCAGCACAAACACTGCACCACTGAACATTACTAAGAATCGTGCATCTAATATGTTCGAAGTTTTGTTGCGAACACAACTTTTGTTACCACCTATTTACAACTTAATAGGTTAAGTGTGGTTGTTACGATTCGAGCCCTTTGTTCTAGTCAAAAAAAGCTAATTTACATTGGGGTAGCCAGATACGGCTTGAAAGCTACTTCTGCTAGCTAAATGGCCACAGGATTCGTTTGAATGTCCTGGCAAAACAATGCTAACATTACTACAGACATAAAATAGAAGTAACGTTAGCTATACTCAGCAAGCTACATTGTTTACCGTGAGGTTACGCCTTTCTTAACTTGTCTGAACACACAGGCGAGCAAATACCTTGACCAAAGCAAAAGAAACAGACGGGCAAATACATTCTAGCTAACGTCAGCTAGCTGACCAACGTATCGTGATATGCTAATGTTGGTCTATATGCCTTGTGAAAACTGTTATAGCTAGCTAACGTTTGTTGACTAAACTTATCCACCTCGTACAGTCTTGTGACGTACTTAATATCAATTTCAAAGCATGAAATGTTGCTTCAGTTACACACGATTATTGATAACATTATAATACTGAATTTCCTTGACTTGCCCGCTCAAGAGATTGGTTGCAGACCAACGTTACCTACCTAGGATAGCAAGCTAGTGCTAGTGTTGTTAAACAATCTGACTGTACCTATATTGAACTAAAAAAAAGTAACGCAGCTCGGAAGAGAACGACATGCCACCAACAAAGGACATTGATTTTCTTCTCATGAATAAAAAATGAAAACTAGGGAGCTAGCAAACAACATTCACATTCAGCTATGCGACGCGTTAAATGGATTCATTCTGATAGAATATGCTGAACACCGCATTCTCTGGTCTAGAAGGCCCACATGAATAACACAACAGGCTACACGCCTGCAACGAGCACAAAAGGCTGATCAGAATAGGCATAAAATAACGCTATACTAAACCTTCCAACTGATCTAAATCCTGTGTGACCTTTTTGTTGTACCGAGTTTTTTTTATTTTAATTGTAAACATATGCGCAGGCCCTATCCAATTGGATGCGAATGAATATGCAAACCTTTATCGGGGAATGGTCCATGACACAATACGAAAACACAAAGCCGCTGTGCCTAGCGTTAGCAAGCTGCTAGCTAGGCACCTCTAATCTAGCAAGCTAGCTCGTTATGATTCAACACCGATTTTCAACATCACCTGAATATGGCCAGGTAACAAACAAAAGTTGTCTCACAGATTATTAATAAAATATGCTAAATCGCATTTGCTCAGCAGCGATATGAATATGTAACGCGCTTAGCCCTCTAATCACACAAAGAGAGGCAGTTTTTCCCCTTTAATTTGCCGTCGCAGTGCCTTGCCAGTTCCCCCACAGTGAATTATTCGCTTGCGGTGGTTAATTCAAATCCTACAGTGCACAGGCATTACATAAAAATATTTTTGTTTACACTCATCCTCCATGCTTATCTGGCTTGAGAGAAAGAGTGTTTGAATATGAATATGAATATGTAAAATGCTGTAATGATTACCTGGTCCTGAACTCTCATCTTGACTCGCTGCTCCTCCGTCCGCCATTTTGAATATTTAACCCGAAATCCCAACCCTTATACAAAAAACCCAACACCCTGCCCTACCACCAGATGTAGGTTACTTTCCGTTGCGCTCTTCCCGATAGATGAGACATTGTGTGTTAGTTGTGTTTTAACGTAGAACAAATGCTCGAGCAATAGTTTAGTATTAAAGTTAGTAGTTACAACTTTAACTATATAGCAAGAGCGTAGGCTATCTACCTGAGGAGACATCTGAACTTCTTGATCCAGTAAGACGTAGCCTAGCTCCGTGGCTAAAAAATAACTGTCCTTGTCCCTGTGCAAAATCTCTCACTCAGATGTAATGATGTTATAGGGGAGCTAAGTCACATATTTGCTTTTAACGCATTTAGCTCTATATGATCAAAGACTCCATACAACATCTTTTTAAATGTTCAGGTGAATGCGGGTAGCCTACCACACAGTGTAGGCCTAGGTTGTGGGAAGGAGACTCAGGGATGGATTGTAATTTGGCCTAAATGTGACCCCCTCCCCCTTTTAATACTGAAACTATGTAATATGAATATATCCCATGTATTATTCTTTTTACATTTCTGTTTGCTTTTGGTTTTGGGTAGTGGACGTTTTCCCTTTTCTCAGAGGTGGACGTGCTTGACTTACTCAAACTACATTAACCCTTCAGTACAGTCTGAAAAAGGTAATCATTACAATGCACCGCATCATTTCAATATGTCTTCATTGGGGGTATGTAATAAAAAATAAAAAAATTCACAGCTTACAAAAGTATTGCCTTGGCCCATGCCGTTTTGCACTTTCCATCTTGCCACTTCCAAATCAAGCAATCAAGCTGCTTTTCTTTTTATACATTAGCTCATATTATCTCTATGCATCACTGCTTCTCACCATGTCCTAAAGATAGGACACATTCTTGAACTAAAAAAGTGGAAGTATTTAAAATAATGTAGCCAACTGCAAAGGCTCAGATGTGTACTTCCTGCCAATTGTGACAATCAGTTTGCTGTAACCAGAAAATATTGTAAGCTAACTGAGTAAGCAGTTAAGTCCAATAATAAGGCCACTTTTACAGGCTGTGTACTCTCTCACATTTAGGTATAAGATGTTTTAGAGTATTCAGACACACTATCTCATTCATTGGTGTATTGTACCAAATTGTGAAATGTATTGAAGTGTAGGCCTCTCAATCCCAGCATCTGGCTGTGTCTTAATAAGTCTTGTCCGCTTTGGCTTTGAAAACTGCTTGGTGTTTTCCACTATGTCCATTTGGGCACAAAAGATGGCTTAAAGAAGTTTGAACCTGCAGGCCAATAGCAGCAACATCATGCAACTACAATGCAAAACAAGGCCCTAGAGATCTGCACAGAGCATTTTTCTAAATATGACTCGATTGGCAGCATTTCATCTAATAATAACGCAGTAGCTTAGCAAAGGTAGAATGTTACAGACTAGTTTCTCTTACTCAAATACAAGTTGCTAACATCTGGTTATATTTCCTGAATCTGAGGCCAATGTGCAGTAAAGGCCCAGTCAAAGAGACCTATTCGGTATTTGTGAAGAATATATTATATATATATCTCAATTTAAATACCAAGTGAATACAAGTATTTCAAATGCTTTACTTCTTTTATCCTAACCCTAACCCTATGTAATTAAAATAAACCTGTGTGCTTTAAACTGCGTGTACTTTAACCGATTAATTCTACAGATTGCTGTCATTAACAGCTAATTTATAAAGGCCCCAAATTAACTGCACCAATGTGCGTATGGCTTAACATGCAAATTTGTTGATCCAAAAAAATATAACATTTGGCTCATACAAAGCGGGATACATACATTTATAGATCCAAATTGTTCATGGACATTGAAGATCATGGTTGTTCTTCACTCACTTTTGTATGTTTGTGGACAGTCGATTCATGATCTAACCTTAACAAATAACGTAACTTGTTAACTGTGATAAAGTTGTTTTTTCCTTTTTAATGAAATGAGTTTTACAGTGCACAATATGTTTGATAACACATGCCAGTACTGATCTTGTACAGAAGGGGGCAGTAAAACATAAGTAAACGCTTGCATGATTGAGGCTTTTTATGAGGAGTTTTTGTGATGTGATGTGATGAGAATAAGCAGCAGACAAGAAAGAAGGGGGTGGCTTTAATGTATGTAACAGGATGTCAAGATGACATCCAGGTTGAGAAGTGTTTTTGTGTGATATCAACTGAACAACATGTCAGACACAATTTATTGTCACATTGTCTGTAAAGTGCATTTATACATCACAATGGCTTCATTATCTGAATCAAAGTTTTGTACATTTAGCGTGTGCAAATTTAAACATTTCACTGTCCAACCAAGCAGTGCTTCAGCTTCTTCTGTGGCCACCCACATAGCCTTTGCCTGAAGCCATGAATGTATGGGTAAACTAATAGCCTTCCATATCTTCCTTCAGGTCACATTCTCCCATAATGTATGTCTTCTTCAGCTTCCTGAGGATTTTGTCTGTGATGCATATGATTGACTTTCAATCATAGGCTATAGCCTTTTCCCTGGGGACAGGAGTTTTTGCAGTATTTGTATTACATTTGTCTGATTTTAGCAGACTAGATAAATGAGGCAGGTAACAGTTTCTTGTTATCTAAGATGTTTGGGAGGAATAAGTTAAGAGAGTAGGACCAGCTGTTTGTTTCTTGAGTGGTTATTTAATTTAAATATGTGTGTAACTTGACACAGTTTCTACCACAATTCAGAGGAAAGCAAATCAACAATGCAGTGTCGTAATTGTACAGCAACTTTATGAACGATATCAATCCCATTAGAGAAATTATTCAATCATTTTTTTCTGAGAGTTTTCAAGCCACTAGTTTCAGTTAATTTATTGTCAACTAGAGAACTGTGTTTATGGTTCTTGTCTCCTGACATCAGGACTATTTACCATTTTGGATTTAATGAGGGCGATGGTGGCCTCTTAGCAGTATTGACGTGTTGGACCTATAATTATAATATCATCAGGTGAGGTGCAAGCATATGACGGGGCCTCAAAGGCACTGAGAGACTGTTCTCTTGGGTTCTTCCACTTCCACGGTTTCGCACAAAAGTTTTGACCTCTCATCAAGTAGCAACATTTATTCACATTACATGTTTTATTTAAAAAAAGTACAAAACATCGCTGTGAAAAGGATAAACATTCACAAGTTCAGTCACACAAACAGATTTATCTGAGGTTAGAGATTATTCATTGAAAACATGTATTAAATACAATGTCTTAAAACCACTTTCATAAACAGCTAGCTAGTTTTGCATGTAGACTGTCTATTCTCAAATATTAAGAATACAACCATTGGATAGAGAGGCTCTTTTTACGTCCACTCATATGACATTAGATTTCACAGTAAATGGACGTGATAAGATTACAAAGCACTCGTTTTCAAAATGTAGTCTACAAAAATAATATCTATTGTTTAATACTCTACTACTGTTATCTACATTTTCAACGGTTGTAACATGACCTTTATGGTGTATTTTGTCCATTATAAAATGTACAGTGTCACAGTATTCAGTCAAATTTTGAAATAACCTACAACACTAACATATGCCATAGTGCAGAGGCATACAGCAATGTTCAGTGGCATACGATTACAGAGCAGCAATTATATCAGTCCCCCTATGAAGAGGTTTGACCACTGTGCAGTGACACAGTGAGTTGCAGATACAATTAAAAGACAATACAGGAAATAATGTCACAACTGAAAACAAGTAAGACATAGCAAGTGATGATATGGGTCCATTTCTGTGACAACAGAATTTTAACTACTTCTGGATTCTGGATATCTAACAGAGCACATACTTATCAACAATAAGAAGTTCTGTTGCTGGGGGACAGTGTAATTTTGTCCTCTAACTTACAAACATTCAATCATGTACAAAACAGTGCTGCCATACACACATATTTAAGGTCCTCTTTGGTGATGTAGAGGAGGATGACTTCACTCACTGAGAGATTCACACGTTCCCATTTTCATACTTCTTCTTAACCAACTGTAGAGAAAACAAGTGTCGTTACAAAATCACAGGACTAATGTTAAAAATGAAAAACAACACTTATTCTAGAGGAATGTAAAAGTCTGTGGAATACCTGTTCGTCCATAGACACATAAGTTCTTGCACTCCTCTTCCTTCTCAAAACGGTTGTCATTGCCACCACAACCTCCATACCAGAACTGTGCACAAGCATTGGCCTGTTTGTCATAATACCAACGAATGACATACTCTCTACAGGTGCCCTGACTCAAAACCATTTCACAGCGGGGATCCGTGGGGAGTTTCTCTGGTCAGGAAGAAAACAGATGTAGTCAGCACACTGATATATAAGGTTTAATAAGGTTAATTGTCTTTGACTCATTTAGATAAAAGTTTGAAGTGGGATAGGAATGTATGCAATGTGAGCATACTTACGTTGAACCACAACAGGAGGCACCTCTGGCTGTAAATATGCTGTGGAGGACCCTGAAACTCCTGAGGAGGATGAACTGGCTCCTGTGGAGAAGGCATCTCCCCTCTCAGATGTGATTGGCTGTGAAGGTTGAACCGACTTGTTTACAATGGCAATGGTGCTACTATGTCGTGGTAGGTCCAGATCTTCTCCCTCATAATAATCATCCTCTTCTTGGACCTGCGGATGAGATATCATAATCTAATCAGTTCATCAAGTCCAACAGTTATCTTTTTTTCTGAAACCTGACCTATTATGAGGGGAAAAGTGTATTTGTAAAAATGATTAAGATTGCCTTCTGTCTGACTGTTGTAAAGATGAAGTATTGTGTACCTTGGCAGGGGCTGGGCCAGCGTTGATGGGAAGAGAGAAGCTGTCACCTCGGCCTCTGCCATAGCTGTCAGGGGCGATGACGGGGTTCCTTTCCACAACCTCTACCTCATACTTATAGTTGCTGTCTTGGCCACTGTTCCCATGGATATTATACCCGTTTTGGCCATTGCCATTGGTGGCATGACCATTGGTGGCATGACCATTGGTGCCATAGCCATTTGCGATGCTGTTGTAGATGAGGGCACCGTTCTCATCCTCACAAAACTTGCTCACAAGCTTAGATTCCAGAGCTAAACAAAGAAATAGAACATCAGTGTTAGTAGTAACGTCATCATTCTTGTACGTGTAAGGTCATACTAATCCTGAAGGTTGCATGAAGCAATGTGCTAGCTTTTACCTAGGAAATAATCTGTAAAAGTAGTAATTATACTACAATACCTGGCAGGGTGTTGAAGTCATCAATGAGGTACATGTGCTCGCTGTCTGGGTCTGACGCAATCAGATTGAGCTCGCGCAGGAACTCAGCCTGTGTTGGGTCTGAGCTGTTGACAATCCCCAGGGCATACATCTCAATGTTGGCAGCATGAGCCTCCCGCACAGCGATGTCCAACTTGATGGACTCTCTCTTGTCGGTCTGTCCATCCGTGATAACAATGGCCACTTTCTTGACGCCGTTGCGGGAGCTGTAGAACGCCTCGTGGGTGGCTTTACGGATGGCAGTACCAGTGTAGGTGCCCTCGCCCATGTAGGGCATCTTCCTGATGGCCTGCTTGATATCCTGCTTGGTCATGTACCGTGCCAGGTTGAACTCCAGCTGGACGTCCAGACTGTAGAGCACCATACCAATGCGGGTTGCATTCCTTCCCACAGTGACGCGGTCCACCAGAGCCGCAACAAAGTCTTTGATGATCTCAAAGTTCTCTGGGCCCACACTCTCTGAGCTGTCAATGACGAACACCAGCTCCATGGGCATCTCCTTGCACTTGATACCACATCCTGAAAAGATGGATCCCAAAGGAGTGTTTTATTATCACCAAACTTAATGTGAAGGTTTTTGTATGGATGTTTTTGTATGGATTTTTTTAATCTAGATGAGCCTCACCACAGATCTCCTTGATCAGTTTGATGATATCTTCCCTCTGAAAAGAATGGTTTTACAGAGTTGGATTTTAGGAAAATCAAAGTAATCCAGACCTTGTTATAAGCATAACTGCTTGCAATTAATAACTTGAAGAACTTACAGTGAGTCCTGCTTCTCCCTTGGTTCCTGGTGTTCCCTGAGATGTCAAGCGAACACGTCAGTACAGTATTAGGTGCATCAGTAACACAGAAAACAACCAGTTCTTAAGAACTGTGATTGCTGAAACTATTTACATGCTCTGTTTTAATAACTCACAGGCTCGCCAGAATGTCCATGGTCTCCCATATCTCCTTTAAAGCCTTTGTTTCCCCTCTCTCCCTGCAGGCCTCGATCACCCTGCATAGACCAGACACAGCAGGCACCATTACACAAAGATTAAAACCAAGCAGCATTCCGAAACAGCTTGAGCTGGCGTTCGCAGTCAAAGCTCTCACCTTGGCGCCTGCGAAACCTTCTCCTGGTGCCCCTCTTGGCCCAGTTACTCCCTGAGATCCCTGGTCACCCTAAAACGATAAATGTAATGTTTATTACTCTGTCCTCCCTGTTTACATGGAGTTCACATCTAAATGACATGAGGAGCATAAAGGTCATAGGTCATGGGGCATATTTCTGTGTGTGAGAAAAACTCTTATTAACATACCTTGTGGCCTTGCAAGCCTTCCCCTGGGGGTCCAGCAGGCCCTGGAGGACCTGATCGTCCAACATTACCCTGAAACAGCAGGTGGGCGGAATTAATGAGAGAATGAGGAGACAGCTTTGCTGCTGCCATGGCGACGGAGATGAATAGTAAAACATCTAAGACCTTCAGTCTCCTCACAGCTGGACATTTCCATAAGTTATTACTATGATGACAGAGCTTTGAATGTTGTTATTTTTTGTCACAATTTTGTCAAACTTATCTTTGACAAAAATGAAAGAAAGAACTAAATCCTGACTGACATACCTGTGGTCCTGGCAGTCCCTCCCCTTGGGCCCCAGGTAGACCTGGCAGGCCTCTGAAGCCAACATCACCCTTTGGACAGACATCACACATTATTTCCCCAATGCACAGAGCACCCACAAATACTCACTGGTTGAACACAAAAAAAGTGGTTGGATTTCTACCTCCTCTCTAAAGTAATATTACCTTAGGTCCTTGAATGCCAATTCCCTCAGGCCCAGACTCTCCTGGAATACCAGGAAGACCAGGAGGGCCCTGTAGAAAAAGCATGTTAATTGTTTGAATGCGTCTTTTTCTCATGTGGGCTCTGATGGCAAAGAGAAACGTTTAGAGTGTCTCATGTAAGAGCCCTGTGCACTCACCCCTGGACCAGGAAAGCCCTCTCCTTTGGGGCCAAATGGACCAAGTGGGCCAGGACTACCACGATCACCCTGGCGTTCAAAATAAAATAATCTTTTCAGTCAGTCATTCACCTGGTATGTTTACCTGTTTGTCCATTTTACTG
Organism: Clupea harengus; assembly: GCF_900700415.2. Classification (NCBI taxonomy): domain Eukaryota; kingdom Metazoa; phylum Chordata; class Actinopteri; order Clupeiformes; family Clupeidae; genus Clupea; species Clupea harengus. The sequence goes on along the minus strand of NC_045153.1, from coordinate 26,180,970 downwards.
AGACTTGTCCATTGTCCATTTATTTAGACAAGCTAGTTTTATCCAGACTCCTACCTTAGGACCTGGTAATCCGTACCCGGTCTCACCCACGGGCCCAGTAGACCCTTGAGGACCGACGTCACCCTACAGTAGGAGAAAGTATGATATGACTTTCACAATCCTCTTTTCCAGTGAAGCCTACTGAGCTCTGTCAAAGCACTCTGATTGTTGGCACCAGGCCTGTGAATTGAGTGCTTGCTGACATATGTATTGCAAAGGCTGGATACCGAGGACAGGCGCTTGTTACCTTAGACCCTGCAATGGCACGTCCTGGAAGTCCTGGCATTCCAAGTCTTCCTGGCACACCAGGCTCTCCCTGCAAAATGGCCCCGCACAGCTTTTAATCTCATGCATGCAATCAGTAGGAGAGCTAAACAGTTTCAAACTGATAGATTGCTGCTGCCAAAGTATTACAGCAAGAGGCAGATGAGAAGATAAATTATTTGTCATTCTTCATTATTTCTTCATGCCTCACCTTTGGCCCAGAGGGGCCATTTATCCCATGTGGTCCAGACAATCCTCGGACACCCCGCTGCCCCTGGTCTCCCTAGGAAAATAATACAGAGCACATCAATTCACCAAGCTACCTGTTGCTTTTTAGAGCACATCCTTCATAAAGTAACAACATGAATCGTGGAGGTTTCATACCTTTTCACCTTGGGTGCCAATTCCTGGTGTTCCCTCAAGGCCTCTAATACCAGTAAGCCCAGGCTCACCCTATAAAACATACAGTTAGATATGAGTTTACCATCCTGTGCTAATTGTAAATGGACAAAGTGTTGCCATATCCTTTTATTTACTGTGAGAGTGATCAATCCCTTTTTACTACATTGTGCTTTACATTTAACTATCAGCAGCAATTTCCCTTTGCTGAGAGTGGACCACTTGGGGGTGTCCTAATTAGGGACAGATTCATTTTCAGGAGGCCTATTAAAGAAAACTATGATGTGCAAAATCGAGGTGTTTCAAATCTACGGTGGAAGTTGTGGTATCAACACTCACCTTTTGTCCAGGAGCTCCATCTTCCCCAGGAAGCCCAGGTAAACCTGCTAACCCACCAAGACCTGGATCTCCCTAAATGTCAATAGGAGGTTAGCAATCTCGTATGCGCCTTGAAAATCAACTAAGATGTGAAATTGAATTGGCCAATCCACTAGAACTGTGGAAGAGTGTTACAGACAGCTGAGGCTTTACCTTTGTTCCTGGCTCTCCAATCCCCCTCTCTCCCGGAGCTCCAAACTCTCCTGGAAGGCCCGTGTCACCCTATCGAGGAGATGACACCCAGAAAGGCTACTGGATTACGTGAGCACTATTAACTTTATAGTTTCTCTTGTGTGCCTGTACGTGTAGGACAAGTGACTGAAGATGACAAAGGAGTTCATTACTAGTGATGCTAGCATGCATGTGACTGATTCTCAACTGCTCTAGGTCCTAACACATTTACATTCAGTGTTACACAAGACCATAATAAACTTGGAATACAAATGTTACCTTAGGTCCAGGTAAGCCCTCTCCTTGTGGCCCTCTGCCACCTGGTGGACCTCTGGGACCCTGTCCACCCTATAACCAGAACAACAGGAGTGAGGATTAAAGCTGGTGGTTGATGAATAGAGCAAGCAAGGCCTCAGCCAAGCACTGAAAACCTGTTGTGAGCTCAGTTTCCATGTCAAAGTATTGTCTGGAGACCCTTATTTCCGAAACTACAAGCAACTGACTGAACTTTGAAGAGTGGTTTAAATGATGATAGAAATGTAGCTGGCAATCACCTAGTTATGTAACATGGCTGCAAGAGGCTTTGGCATCAGTGGCACAATTGGATTTATGTAATGAAAATATGTAATCTAGATAAATTAGTTGAAACATGAGTAAAAAGCTGCAGTGTGTTCTTCACTGCAATGAGAAGTGTCTCTTCTCCCCGCTGAATTCTGTGCTAACTTCTTAAATCTGCACAGTTTTTGTCTTGGGATATTACATCATAAGCTATTACAATTTCCCAGTCAACAATTTCCACATTCAAATATATATCCATGAGAAAAGTTTCCAGACCACAATGAACACATTTAAAAATGTCAGATGCAAGGGCAGAAAAATCTTCTGTTCAATCAAGCCTCAGTTTTGGAGGTTGATTCAAATTATCAGTTGCATTTCATGTCTTTTTCTTCTGGCAACCATAATAGAATCCCACACAAACTGTTACCAAATGCAGTAGAGTATGCAAGTTGACTAGAAGTATTAGCATTTAACACTGCCTGGTTCCAAAGAAAAAAATCCCTTTCACAGGTCGACGAAAATAATGTCAGCAAAACAACGTCAGTAGAAAACCTAAGCAAACTGTTTAGTGAATTTCGGGGGATGCCTTGGAGATCATGTCCCCTGGCCCAAGGAAGACACACTGCAGGCTTGGGTAGGGGTGTACAAATGTAGCATTACACTGCAGCTACATTACACTCAATCTGCTTGGGGTGCGGAGTATGAAACCATTTAGCCTGTTAGCCAACAGCTAGTCAGGCTTGCATATAGGCCCTTTAATATAACAGGTAGGTAACTTGCCTGTAAGAACTTTGCCTGTAAGAACTTTGCTTGTAGGCTGCTAGAACAAGGCACACATGTCCATCAAAAACTGAGATGTGCTGGGTAACTTTCTAACTGTATTAATATGCAGCTAGTAACATTACTGATTTTATTGTCTCAAATGAGGAGTCTGGAATTAAGCGTTTCTCTGCTTTTCAGACGGAAACGGTGTTGCTTTCAAAACACTGCAAAATATAACTAACATTGTTTAAATACTAAAGTGCATGGATTAATTCTGACAATTAAAAACTGCAAATTGCACGTTTTAAACTAAAGGTTAACCTGTTGAAGTCACACTGGAAAGCATAACGCTGTAAGGATCAAAGGCTATTAGCCTGCTACTTGTCCATGGAAAGCAGACCATCAATCTCAATCATTTTCACTTTCGTTTACTAGGAATTTTCGAACATTTACACACTCACCTTCTCTCCTTGGATTCCAACACCAGAAAGCCCTATAGGCCCAGAAAAACCAGGTGGTCCAAACTCTCCCTGCACATCAAACACAGAAAAGAGGGTCAAACTATGGCAGACAGGATCAGACAAAACAGTCAACTGATATTTTCTGACATGTCTCAACAAGACACTGCACCAGCTATAAGACATTACAATAGCTTGCTTATTCATACATAAAGTTACAATATTTATAAGCAGTCCATCACATGAACTTGACTCTGTGACAGGGACTTTTATTATGCATCATTGTTCAGTTAGTGTGTGTTATCTTACAGGTAGTCATAAACTTGAATTATTCATTAGCTTTCCTTTGTAGTGCAAAATTAAAGAGAGCGTAAACACATTGTATCATGGCTGATTGACAGCACATATTTTTCAGTTTAAGTCTATTTGTGTAAACCTAATATTTCTAGTTTACTTAACTGTTCATCAGACTATTAAAGTCCCCTCCTGTCTTTTGTGACCAGTTTTCCAGTTTTGTATCTCCAAAGATGCCATAAGGCCATTGCCAGTACAGAGGTGTTGATGCCTATTCCAAGAACCCATTTCACTTAAATGTGCAGTCAATGATTCTAATGCAATACATTTTTGGTAAAATTCACCGAATTACCCCTCACAGTCCTCCATTCAGTGTGTGTGCTCAAATATCAACAACCTTTCACCAAAACTAAATCGCTGACTGCATCGTTAAGTCTCATATGCTGATTGCAGTTTGTCTCAAATCTTAGTAAACTGAGACATTAAACACTAGTCCAACACACAAGAGTGAAGGATTAAATGGTTGCACTTAGCCTAAAACCAGTATGCAGATGTTGACAGATTGTCTAACAGGTAGTGAGACTTTCCCCTTCTTCAACACATCTTTTCCCACAGCAACCAGATCCTTCCCAGATCCTTCCCAGCCCTTCCCAGCTGCCCGAATCCCATTCTCCCAGCAAACTTCCTTAGGAAGGTCCCATGTGTAATTGCAGGCTATTCATTACTTCATTAACCCTTTTGTGGAGCAGACATGGCCTGTCAGTGAGAATGGCATTCATTAGTTGATGTATTTACTGCCCACCTTTTCTCCTTTGATTCCAAGGCCCGTCTGTCCGCGGGGCCCCCTCGGTCCCTCCAGTCCACGGTCTCCCTGCCAGACAAAAGAGGGGTCGTCAGCTTACTCTCAACCCCCCCACCCCCCCAAACCAATGGCTCCTGCTTACCCAGCCATATGACCGTACATCTCCCTTGCCCTGGTGATTGTGTGGGCCTGCTCAGAAATGTATTTGCTATTGTTTGCGTAAATTGTATTGTTGTAAAACCCTGTTATCATTTGTCACTACAAATCTGTCTGAGCATGGGAAGTCTGCATTCCTATTGATAATGGCGCACTAAGGCCTACTCTTCATCTCCTCAGGCTGTGTGTCACACTCCACTCTTTGGTAAAGGTGGAAATCATTCAAAACACCACCAATGGTGGAAGAGGTTCTATTTACTGCTTCTGCAGTGTTCTGAAATAATGGAACCTAGACACACAGATGGTAGCTGGCTAAATGAGAGGGAGTTGACCTTGCCCATAGAGTTGCTCGGACCTTTTTTTTGGTGCGCTAGGGAAGAGGAGTTCCCCAGAAGTTGTGGGCTCAGCCCTGACAGATGTTTAGCTGCCCGAGGACTTTTTGGTGTGATGCTTATGTTTCCAACATGAGACTTATGCCAAGTGTTAAGCACAATTATGGTAAGCAAAGATGTGTAAAAGCATTCCCGAGGAAGCACATTTCTCTTTGAAGTAAATGAAAGCTTATTATCCACAAATTATGTGAATTCGACAAAGATGTGAGTATTAAATAGCTCTTGTTCTGAGATGGGGAAATTATACCAATTCACCCATGTCCAGGCATGCATGGCAGTATAAATGACAAGAGAGTATCTATGGGAGGGTAAACATTTGTAGAGAAGTGTGAGCTAGCCTCGACAGATACAGCATGAATAGGAATGCAAACTACTGAAGCTAAACAACTGAAGGAAGTAATTCAAACAGCCCAGTCATTATAAAGTGTATGACCTCCGACTGTGTTTCTGACTTCATTTCTAGTACTGTTGTATAGACTGTAAGGATGAAAGAGTCGTATTGAACTGAATTCCGACCCATTTCATGTTTCTAAAAGGATTAAGGTATTTTTTACTAACTAAATCGAACTAAATCAAAGTCAAGTCTAGTCACTATGATCAGTTTAATAACTGTGTTTTCTGGCCATCCTTAGACCATACCTTGATTTTCAACTTCACTGTAAAAATTATTTCAATGTTTTATTTATTTATTTGACATTGTCATTATAAAAATGAACGGTGAGAAACCCTGTCATAGTATCTTTCCACATCCTGCTTGAAATCCCTCAGTTGAATAGTTCATAGTTCAATAAGGAATGTGTCCTGTATTTGTGATTTGCATGAACATTTTTGCATGACTAGCTTTGCAGTACCTTTCCTCCTGGGAATCCCTCTCCCTGAGGTCCTTTTTCGCCTCCAACACCTTGTGGCCCTTGAGGCCCCTGAAGAATAAGTCACATCACATGAAGTAAACAGGACGTTTAGGATCAGCAAAAAGAAATGGATTCTTTAGAAGTCAGTAACTTTAGAGAGGACTGAACTGTGTACTGAAAGGACAGCAGCATCAATCTCCAGATGCCAGGAGGCAGAGGGCATGATCACTTACAGGTAGGCCTGGCTCGCCAATCCCCTGAGGCCCGGGAGGTCCTGATCTCCCCTGGAAACCTTGGTCACCCTATAAATACAACAGACACCTTTGTAACGTGTCCACTAACAGGTGTATAAATCACAATGGGTGACTAAATCACATTTGAAAACAAATGATGTCCGAATATGGCGGGAAAATGTACCTTAGATCCAGGAAGACCAATTCCACTCTCTCCTTGAATTCCAGCTGGGCCAGCGGCGCCTCGCTCACCCTGATTGGAGGGTCAATTAAAACATAAGATCAAAAATCTGAATATAACAAGTTAACCGGCACAGATGTTGATTTGTGAACATAGTGTAGGATTATAACATTTGCCTCATAAATAGTAACAACATGTTGAGGAGAGAGATTTTATATTATCTATATGCATATGCTCTTACATTGGATTTTATTTTAACTCAAGCAACTTTCTACTTTTTTTTTCACATAGCATACAATGTTTATCCATCAACACAGTATCCATTGTTCTCTAGCTTTCAGAGAAGTTGTTGAACAATGGGTGAATTACAGTGTGTATGCCCTGGAGGTATAGGCGTAGGTGTAAAGTTAATGATATATTTGACACGTCCTTTTAAGACAGGATCTCTAAGGTATGTAATTTTGCATGTTCATTTAAATAGTAAATCATTCTGCTGTTGTGTAGACTGTTGACATCAAGCTTCGCACAAATGTCTACAAGTTAGAACAAAGGCCTATGAGAGAGTATGAAATATATCATTCCATCCAACATGCAGCAATTTTAGAAGCGTAGAAAGAAATGTTGCAAAAGCATCAAATGAATATTTGACCTTTTGGTAGCAGTAGGTACTATTGAATAAGATGTATGTAATTGTCATTTCAAACATTATCTATGTCAGATTAATGATGATAACATGTTTAAAAAAGGCTATTAAGCTGAAAAATGAGTAGTTGTAAAATAGCATTTTCCAAATTTATCGACTGACTAAGGACTATCTTTTCACTACCTTAACACAAACACCGTATGCTATAGTCTAGTACCTTGACAGTTAGTTTGTTAGCATTTAAGATAAACCAAGTCTATGTTGAGTTAGGCCATAATTACAATGAAGGCTGGAATGCTGATCTTTGCCTCAAACATGCCATAAAGCAGCCTCTATGCTGTGTTATATGCTAGCTCATTTGCAGCTGTTAAAACAGTAACTCAACTGTGTTACATAATTATGCAAATCAGAATGCATTCTGTAGAACCCAGGATCACGGCAAACAGAAGTGCCCTTATTTTACCAGCATGTAAGAGACTCTAAAGCATGTGTCACATAACCATTTGTTTCCATAATGTTTTTTAGCACAATCGTGTCTTTTTCTTTGACTGAAGTTAAAGAAGATTACATTATCCACTGACAAGCAGTCAAGACTGAAATCTTCCCGACCAAAACAAAAAAGTAATTGAAAATGCCATGTCAAACCCCAACATCACAACGCAAAACTAAAACGATTTGACCACTGTAAGTAGTGTAAACACTCTAGAATAACAGCCAAGTGCCAATCCCTGCCTGAAAATCCCAACGGGTCTCAGTTTTCTCCCCTGGAGGAATACTAACACTCCCATGTCTCCTATAGCGGGCTCTGAGCTGATTCCTGAGAGCCCACAGCCCCTGTTGTCTGAGCTGAATTCCAGTTTTAGCATGCCTGACAACAGCATTGAGAGCCTGTGACAGCAGAGAACCTGCGGCTAAGAAACATTGCCACTTAATGTTGTCCGAAACAAAATGTACAGGCTTCTTCTTGTGAGTATGACAACACGGAACCTGGAAACACATTTACTGATTTCCAGCACAGTCTTGTCAGTGGTATTTTATTCTGTGGTATTATTTGTCTTCGGAACACCTGCATGCAATCGTGTAGAGGATATGCAAAATGTTTTTCTCGTAAGGACAAGTTATGGCCATGACAAACGGCAGGCAATCTTTTTGTGACACCCTATAAATATGAGGCCGCTGCTGCAGGCACTTTCTAACTTGTATACACACAGAGGACCCATGCCTCTTGGGGATGCGTCAATCGTAGACCCATGAAGTTCACATTTACTTTTTAGTGTTCAGTTAAATGAAGGGGAATTGTTTTTGGCACATAGCCAATGCATTTCAAAGGTGCCTATTAGAAGAGACTGGAAATGAACTTCTAACCACAGCACACAGGAGCTTCCGTTCCCGTGCTGGGGCAGCGGACAGCCAGCATGCTGCAGTGTCTGTTTCCTCTAAGTGCAAGGTGTTATTACTGATGTGTGGCATATGAGGATGGAAACGTTAAAAATACAAACCACAAACCTTCTTTCCCTGTATTCCCTCAGGTCCAGTGTCACCATGGGGGCCGGGTAAACCCTGTACAGGAAAGAAGTATAACTTAGATCCCAAGCACCTGTGTAGGTTCGTCTCTGCTATGGTATTCTCATCAGGTTGCTTTTTATTTAACAAATCACATCTAGACACAGTTTACTTTCAACGGGTTTGCATTTATATAGTATATTTAGAGAGATATATCTGTACATACCTGTAGTCCTCTGGCTCCTCTTGTGCCAACTGGTCCCACGGGTCCCTGTGAGCAAATGTACCTTGATGAAATCTACAATGCTGCTCGATGCTGTTTGATCAAGATTTGAGAATTACAACAATAAATCAATCGTTGTAGAAGTATACTCACTCTGTCTCCTTTGATTCCAGGAGTTCCACATTCACCTCGCTCCCCCTGCAAAATTCAATTTCACATGTAATTTTAGATAGAGAACAATGAGACAGAGCATTCATAATGATGTACCATATGGATGTACTTCAAACAAGGAAAAAGACTTATCACTGCTCAAAATACATACACTCTCTCCTTTGTAACCAGGTTTGCCCTAGAGAACAGACAGACAGCAACATGAAACACAGATTGATAATTCAGTTAATTCAGAGAAAATGCTCCTTTTTTTAAAGAGAAGATATTTGTTTTGTGTCTGGTTGGTGACCAGCCAGACATGGTAGATTTCTCCTCAGGCATGTTGAACTCTCACCTGTCCCCCTTCTCGACCAGAAAGTCCCGGAATCCCACTTTCACCCTAAGTGGAAAAGGAATCAGATTTGTTGCACGTGAAGTCATTTATCATGGTCATGTCCATCTTAATGACAGGCCAGGCATGCTGCTGCACCGGTGGCCACTTTTCGGCTTTTTACCGCTTCAGGACATTCACAAAACAATAAATGACAACAATGGTCTGAAATTCTACAACTCTGGATGAATTTACAGCTGTAATGGAGAAGGATTAGTTACCTTATGTCCTTTGGGTCCAGGGATGCCATCATCTCCTGAGCGACCCTTTTTACCCTATGGAAGCAAGAGGAGAGGCATGAGCAGATCTGAGGAAAAACAAAATGACTGAAATCTGACAGTCGTCTATGACCATTACCTCATCTCTTCATAATGTGTTGACGAAATCCCACAATGTTACCTGACCTCACATTTCCACGTATGATTTCTCTCTCTCTGAGGCATATCGCTGCAATACTTTAAGAAGATTAGACTGACAGATAAAGCTCCCTCATCAATTTCCACTTATATTGAAAGATGTTTATTTGATGTTAATTTACTGTATTGGTGTCAAGTGGGAATGAGAGCTGTATTAATTATATGGCAAAATCGGACTATTAATCAAGGCTATCCCCTGGCAACCTAGTAACAATAACAATAATCTTCAGCTACGACTCAGGTGGGAATGCAAGCCACTAGATTGCCATCTTTAAGATGAGCAAGGAGGAGGAGGGACTTCATTATCTATTGGACCAGAATAGAACATTTCCTATAGCAACTTCACAAGATCGAGCTTCAAAACTTAATGATTATAATTTCATGCAATCAAAACTGTCAAACTGGCTTGCTTTCAAACATAGACGTGAAAAAAAAAACTAAAGTTTAGCTGTTTTTGATCAATATCCTGAAAAAAAGGTAGCCTACATCTTGCATGCAATAACGTACAGCTATCCTGTCTTTACTCTGCCAACCAATCAAGATTCTTTTAAAAGCAATGGCACTACGAGATGCGTTAAATCCCAGGCTATACATCGTTTTTGTCAACATTAGCAAAATGTGGTTTGACCAAAAAGAACTTCCTCAGCAAACTGGATTCCATATTATGTCTAAGATTGCTAGCATGTACTGTTATTCTCGTTGTTTAAGACAAATCCTTTGAAAACTTTGGCCACTGATGTTTTTTATAGATTATGCCTGCCTCGTAGAAATAGAACACTTTGATCACCATGATGTGTCTGACAACCCAAATTAGATAGTGTAGGCTAGGCTGTTTAGGTGGCGATCAGCTGATTAGATAGTGTAGGCTAGGCTGTTTAGGTGGCGATCAGCTGATTAGATAGTGTAGGCTAGGCTGTTTAGGTGGCGATCAGCTGATTAGATAGTGTAGGCTAGGATGTTTAGGTGGCGATCAGCTGATTAGATAGTGTAGGCTAGGCTGTTTAGGTGGCGATCAGCTGATTAGATAGTGTAGGCTAGGCTGTTTAGGTGGCGATCAGCTGATTAGATAGTGTAGGCTAGGCTGTTTAGGTGGCGATCAGCTGATTAGATAGTGTAGGCTAGGCTTTTTAGGTGGCGATCAGCTGATTAGATAGTGTAGGCTAGGCTGTTTAGGTGGCGATCAGCTGATTAGATAGTGTAGGCTAGGCTGTTTAGGTGGCGATCAGCTGATTAGATAGTGTAGGCTAGGCTGTTTAGGTGGCGATCAGCTGATTAGATAGTGTAGGCTAGGCTGTTTAGGTGGCGATCAGCTGATTAGATAGTGTAGGCTAGGCTGTTTAGGTGGCAATCAGCTGATTAGATAGTGTAGGCTAGGCTGTTTAGGTGGCAATCAGCTGATTAGATAGTGTAGGCTAGGCTGTTTAGGTGGCGATCAGCTGATTAGATAGTGTAGGCTAGACTGTTTAGGTGGCGATCAGCTGGCTCACATCTTATGCAGGACCTGATATTTCTGCATCATTTGCCCTCTCAATGAAATGTTTGATTTCAGGCTTTATATTGACAATGTTAATATGTTAATATGAGTCACATCTATGTAGAGACACATTGGGCAGCGACACATAATACTATAATCCCAGCGAAAACTGAGATGTGAGCAATAAGCCAGTGGGACCAGGCTGATATAACTGAGCCTTTCTTTTGTAAATAGGTGCTGTGGGAGGGGGCTTTAGTGTCACCCTGCCCCAGCTTCTCTTAGTTGACATCTACACCCTGGAGTGTAATTGCAGGTCAGTGAGAGAGAGGAAAAGAAAGGCAGTCCAAGCAGCTTGTGTCAGTGAAAGTGCAACCTCTCACTCCCTCTTTTCCCTTTAGAGACATTTAGAGAAAGTGAGGATAAGGACTAGGTGCGTGAGTGAATAAGTGAAGGTTTGACTTGAGAGGAACGGGGACTAGGCATGTCTCTGCCTGGTAAGGAGCAGGAGGTCAATAGACTGGGCTCGACACCTGGGCTGACCACGACAACCATAATCCATCATAACGGTTGGCTTCTGGCTATTAAAGTAACAAGATTCAAATGGCAGCCTGTGAGTTACTACGCTCAGAATGTGAGCCAGAATTCTTTTGCGAATGCACCTGGTCGATAACCATGAGGCAGTGTTGTAGAGCTCTGACACAAGTGATCATTACATTGACTGGTCTTACATTTTTACTCGAGGCTAGAGGATCCGTATGGCGTTGCCTTTAGATGGCATATCACACACCACCCCCAGCCAGTTTGAACTCTACTTTGTTTCTTTCTTCTCTGTAGCTGTGGGAGCAAATAGTGACAGCCGTAGTGTTATTTATGATGGGAACAAAGCCTGGTTTTATTGGCGGTGGAGACCTTTACTAGATGCCCCCTCAGTGTCTCCATGGGGTATGCATTCTGCTGTGAGTAAATGTATAGCCCTCGGACCAATGAGAAGGGAACTTTGGAGTTCTTACTCTGTGGGAAGTAGGGAAGTGGGTAAATCGTGAAATATACAAATTCCCCCTATATCTAAGGTTATATTTGTAGCCTGTATCATGGAAAAAAGGATGAATCTGGAAGTTCTCTTAAACCTTTCAACCGGCATTAATGTGGAGGGAGCCAGTCTGGGCTGGGGTGGTTGGGGGGGGTGGTGGGATCTCAACAAAGACAGCAATTATCCTGACTTTCACAAAGTATGCACTTACCTCTAAATGTCAGACCCTAGTCTTTGAAATTCCTCAAAGAACTCATGCCTTTGGGCAAAGATCACCCGTCCTCTATTGATTCCAATGAGAGGGAATGTGATGATTTAAAAAGAAGAGAAAATTCTTTCATTAGGAGATTAACTTACCGCTGGACCATTGGTTCCCCTTTCTCCCTTTTCACAAGAACATCTCTGGGCCGCAGGACACTACAAATATTAGAAATTTAAATGATTGTTGATAAACATTGATATTTTGAAAGTATATCATATTAAAAATATATCATATACAGATTTTATTGAGTTTCTAATAAAATACGTACCCCTTCATTAGCCAAATCAGCCTGAAAAAAGGAAATACAACAATTAAAAATAAAGTACAATTTATCAGATCCATGCATACACATTTACATAAAGGAAACAACTGACTGATTAATGACAAACAATATTAATACATTCAATCCCAATCCCAACGAGTATGTGGTGGTGCTGTAGACCCTCACCATTGTCTGGGAATCTACCTCAGACATTTCTCAGATTTTAACACCCAAACAAGCAATTTGTGCTTGCAAACTTTACACAGCGCCCCTACAGACATGTAAAGTCCTTTTTAAATGTCAGGTGCAGAGAGATGGAGCCCATAGCTTAAGAGGTATAAATTCAAAAACAACAGTGCCAGAAAAAACCCTATACACGTGAATGGCAGGTATTTTCGGCTGAAAAAACAGTCTCAATGGGCTTGGTGCAGGTATTGTGTTATAATTGCAAACCCTAGGGAATGTCAACAAAACTCCATCACACTGCTTTGTAACCAAATACACTACTCAGGAATTTCTAGCTGGACTATTACAGTGGTGATCTTTGGATTTAAATGACAAATGCACGTTTAGGATATCCTATGTATCCTATCCATATACTTCATTGTTGCAGCTACCTACAAAGGTTAAAGAATGTGGAAAAGTGAACCAAATTCTACTCACGATCTCTGTGAGGATCTTCTCGATGAGGTCAACATCCTGCAAGTTGTGGAGGTAGCGGGAAGCTGGCGAGCTTGCCAGCAGACGCAATTGTGCCACGTTGGTGGGATCATTGGCCGAGCGAGTGATGCCCACCGTGAAGAACTTCACCCCTTGGTTTTTGGCATCAGCCGTGGCCGAGAAGATGTCCGGATTGCGGGGGTGCGACACTCCATCGGTCAGCAGCACTGCCACCTTGATGGCGGCCGGCCCCGACTCAGCCTCGTACATCTTGGTCATGTTGGTGATGGCGTAGGTGGTGTAGGTGCCATGGCCGATGTAGACGATGGGAAGGATCCGGGTCCTGAAGTTCTCGAAGCCGCGCCACTGTTTGAAGGTCTGCTCAATGAGCACGTGACTGCTGTACTGCAGCAATGCCACCTTCCCGCTCAGGCTACGGCCCGTCCTGAGCTGGATGCTTGGTAGCCTCTCTGCCACGTCGATGGCGAAGCGTTTCTCCTGCTCATGGTTCTCCTTGGCACTCTCTGAGCTGTCCACAAGGAAGGTCAGCTCCAGGCTGCAGTCCTCATCCAGTATGGCCGCTGAGGAGACAGAGCAGAGCCCTTTTAATGTGCATCCATTAAGCCTGGTAGGATTTCATCACACTGTATACATAGCACTGTTGTGAATGGCTAATACCACATAATAGGAGCCCTAATTGGCCCCATTGGAATTAGATAAAAGAATCTTCTGTTATGCAGTAACTGCAGGGTAATAAGTAACTACAACACTCATTAGGCTGTGCTTGAAGAGGTAGTTCCACAGCTGCAGCATATTGCTATATTAAAACTCCATAGTAGTAGTTCCATAGCACTTGCACTCTGCGAATTGCTTTCACAATCACAAAAAAAGAGTGTTTACAAAATGGGCTGTCAGGCAAATCAATATACAGTTTATTCCCATGTACACATCACTCCATAAGAAAAATTAAGTAACTGCTGCATGTGGATACAAATAAATCACCCAAATGTGCTAAAATGAAGGTCTTAGTGACAGCCCTTCAGGACTGATAACATGAAAGACATGCAGTGCAGATAGACTCGGAGATTAGATCAGCATCTCACTGTGAACTGAAAGTTGGAAGCTCCTAATGACATGTTTGATCCCAATCCTCATATATCTTGTTTAACATCTTGTTATAGTTTGACCTTACCTTGGAAAGAAATGGTACTGATTTTTTTACGGGCTGAAAGCTGTATTCACACAGAAATAAATGGTGCTTATCAGAGAGACGATCAAATTCAATGTGAGAATAACCGAAGCCCACATGAAGTCATTGCTTGTTTTACCTTGTCCACTCTGGACTGTCTGCACAGTGTTTCCAGTCAGATATTTGCCCCTGGCCCTGTTGGGCCCCAATCTGTCCCCAAAGTGATCCTGAGCCAGGGCACCCAGCCCTGCTAGGAGCAAGAGCCCAGTCAAAGTGTGGGGCATCATCTATCCTCCTGGAGAGAAATATTGTGTACAAACGTATTTTAATTATAGACATTACATTTTATGATTTTATACAAAACAGTATTAACTTCATTCAGTATTACATGCAATCTAGGATGTGTTGCAATAACTGGCAATCCTTAACATGTGGCAATCCCAACATGTCAAGACAGGTACTGCAGAAGCTTAACAAGATTCAAATATTCCATTTGACAAAGCCAATTGAGTTTCTGCATCAAAGATAACAATCTCCAGAGACAGAGCAAGACTCACTGTGGACCCCTCCAAAAGCCCCAGGGGCGAACGGCAGATCCAGGTGTGCTCCTTTGTGTGTAGTGCACCGATGAGCAGGGTGCGGGTAGGGAACGAGGGAGGGCAGAGAGACAGGCAGAGTGTCAGGGAACAAGAGAGAGAGAGACAGACAGAGTGAAAGGTGATAAGGGTGATTCCGATTCCTGTCAGCTCCCTGAGTGTGCTGCAGCCACTATGGACATCCTGGGTCTATAGTGATCCCATCTCTCTCCCACCCTCCTCCTTTTAAACAGAGGAGGGCCCGCCCGACCCGCGTAGGGTCCTGAAAGCCAGACCCCCAGAAAAGCTGGGGGTTGGCCCAGTTATGCAGATGCTCAATGTACCTTGATACATGCTTAGTAGTAAAATGTTACTTTGCTGTTGGTTTTGCACACTAATAACATCAACACGTAATTTCATTTACTTGAGGTTCATATGATTCATTCATCATGGTGAATACATTTGCATGGGTGTGGAGCATCCTCTGTTGAATAGCGGTTTAGTGAGCAGTGTCTTTCAAGGGCAATAAAATGTCTTTGTAACATTCCTCTAGATACTACTGGGGTTGTCATGTGATTGGAAGTTGGTGTGGTGACCTCTCCTGGCCTTTTCCTTTGTACATCGAGGTCATTGTGCAGGAACTTTCAGATGTTATTAAATTGGTCTGAAATGCCCAGAGTTTTTGCTCAGTAGCTGCCAGGGTTCATGTGAAAAAGGTCCCCAATGAAGGATTCAATTGTAGAGCGTCCAGTGAGGCCATCATGTGATTTTATTATGAATTTATTACTATTTTATTATGAATGGCTTCAAATATGTTCAAACATGTGATCACTGATCGATGGTGTCCCGTTGATAATACCCACACTCAGAATTACAGCCAGTTCTTCAGATTTTCAGGCTCTTCCCACAATGTAGGATTATAATCGTCATGATCTATTTTCGATATGTGAAAAATATGTGCTTTTCTGCTCTTTGGGGAAGAACCGTTTGTCAGGGATTCTTTTAGCCATACAGGTGCACTGAGGTAGGGGGAATGAGATTAGTGGCAACCAGTGAAGTCATCATCCAGTCACACCAATTGTTGTAAAATGAATTAGGGGGTGGAGATAGGGGCACCTTACATGCAGTCAGATATCAGATATCTGGTCATATAACATTTATTTGCTGTTAGAGGAGTGTTTTTATGTGAATGAATTTAGTACCTGGCCATCCGGATGTCAACCAGTTGGTTGTAAACATTTGTGCCCTGAAGCCGAAGCAACTTCTTCAAAGGAGACAAAAAGTTTTGTCAAAGAAATCTACTAGGAAATTTAATTGTAGATTTTACTGTCATGACTTAATTTACTTGATAAAGACCAGCACCAGTATTAGAGTCAATGCACAAGATAAGTCGTGGCTCTCAGAGGTACTTTAGATAAATATCCACTTCGTGACTAGACACTAATTTCAGTAATGTTCTAAGTTTCTCCTCTTTTGTCCTTCTCCAGAGACGTAATGCACGAGGCTGAAGGAGATGGACGGATACGTCTCCACTTCATAGCTGTGCTCACCTGGCATCCCTGCTTTCTCTGACCAGTTGGTCATGGTTCACCACCAAGGCATTTTGTCCGCACTTGAAGAGCGATGACCATCTGACTCCCATGTCAATAATAAGCAGCCCTGTCCCGTCTCCTGGTTGTCAGGGTGGGGCGAGCTGGGACAGGCCTGGCGCAGACTGACTGAGCCATCACAGAGTAGCGCTCCAGCTGTGTTAGGGGTGACCGGGCATTCTAACCCCAACCTGAAGGCACAAAGCAATCAGGGGCCGAGCTGACACCCTGGAATGCTACGGTAAATGATGGCAGTCTGCTATTCTCTCACCTATTAGAGAGGGATATGGAAAGGATCATGCTGAATTAGAGTGTATGAACAGCACAGAACTCTAGACTTTAGATTTCCGCTTTCCTGGCTTTGTTTCAGTTAAAATGCCACCAAGGTCTTTCCTTTGCATGAGTGAGAGTTGAACTGTAGTCTACAAAGATCATATTTTAAGCAGATGATAACATCGGCCAACAGCATGAGTAAACATAGGGGAGAGGTGATAAATGATACAGTGTATGCCTGCATAAAAAACCAAACAAATGAAAAGTAAATTTTGTGCACATGAATGTTGAGAGCAACTGTATAGATAATGGCTAAACGTAATGGCTAATTTCAGGTCCAGCAGGTTCTGTAGTATCGTGTTTTTTTATTTTATGTAATTTTGTTTTCCATTCTCTTTTCTCATCACAAAATGTTCCATACATAGATGATCTTTTAATTTCCAAAAACTGAACTCATTTCCAAATGAAAGTGAATGCTGCTAAGAGGACAATATTTACTTCTTTGCCAAAACCTACAACATAATGAGTTTTTTTTGGTTTTTGGTTTTTTTGGTACTCAAACATGACATCAGTCTTGTTATTAACAATCTTAATGACTTAGGTTCAGAATGCAGAGCAAAAAGAGAGGGCTCTAATGTATGTTGTACACCAACATCATTTGGTCTATAGTAAGAAGCTCTTGAAGACCCAACTCTTCAGAGAGCACCTTCCTTCCTAACTTGCATTTCTGCTAGTACTTAACTTGCACTTACAGCAGATACATTCATGCACTTTTTCTTCTTTTCTATTTCTTATGTAAAATAGTATTTATTGTTACACTAGGTCTCTATTGCTCGTAGCTTGACTGTTCTCTCCCTGTTGCTTTGGGCAAGCGTCTGCTAAATGACTAAATGTAAATGTATAATACAGTAACCTACAATCACTACAAGAGGGATCTGGACCTCTGTTTTCCAACAACACATTTAACTCTACCATTTCCAAAATATGTGTGGCATTTCAAACCTCTTTGTCAGCATCGTATTATGTCAATGTGTGTCCCAAAGGCAAAGGGATATAGATTATTTTCCATCTAGAAGATACACTTCCTTGGATTTTTCTGCAAGAACACCTCAAGGCACCTCTTCAATGAGATATCTGGTTAACACACACGGCCAGTGGAATGTTAACTACCCAAATGCATTGGGGCTGTGCCCTGACATAGCTTGACTTCAAGAAATAGGTCTGGCGTTGTGTCAAAAAACATATTTGGGTCACAATTTGTAATGAAAAGTTGTAAACTAAATGTTGATTGGTTCCAAGCACTCAGTACTTGGATGTATATGTATATTTATTGATTCATGACAGATCTGGTCTCAAGTGTTTTCAAATGAACTGTAAGATAAGATATCCTTTTCATCAACTGTTTTAGAAATCAGTTGAAAGTCTGTTGACCTAGCTAATAGTATTTCACTTACATATCCTTCATATATGGAACACCGTTCCTTAAGCAATGCTTTTGAATTCGTTTTTTTTTTACCACAATTATACCACATATAATTTAACTGCCACAATAGATTTTGTAGAACTTTTATAGATTATATTGCAATGCCCTCTAGTGGACAATACCATAAGGCCCTTCAAATAATCAGGATAACGCACTATGTTTGCTTTTATTTTAAGAATACTGAGTCATGTACAATGAAAACATACTTCATATTCATTCTCACAAAGAATAAAATATAATGTTGTTGAATAATATACATCTACCTTGAGATTTAGGATTTACACAATAAAAATATGTATACTTTTACTAAACAGAGTGAAGCACAATTATGCAATACAATCCAAGATCTTCTGGAATGCAAATTATAAAGTGTTAAAAATGCATTGTGTCACGACTTCGGGCAACCATTTGGCACATTGGCGCCCTCTGGTGGCCAAAGGACATCATGAACTCATTTGTGTCCACATGTGCCTTTGTTGTCTTTGTGTGCCCTCACCTGTTCCCCATTGTGATTTGTGTTCTCACCTGTTCCCCATTGTGTGCTCTCACCTGTCTTGCGTTTTTGTGATTGTCACTTCCCTCTATTAGCCAGGGTATAAATACCTGGCTAATCTCTGTGGCCCTTATCGGGTCGTTAGAAGTATTTCCTCAAGGACACGCAGCCATCGCAAGCACTCAGGTGCCGCTAGTCTTAGCTAGTTCCGGTTGGTGTCTTGTTGCGGTTCTCACACCGCTTCTGTCTCTCGTTGCGGTTCCTAACCGCTTTCGGCTTCTTAAAGCCTTCATCAGGTAGCTATTGTGAAAGCTACATTTTGTATCTTGTTTAGTTTATGGCCTTTTGCCCTGTTCATATCCTCTGTGCTTTTGGATTATCTTCTGTGTATTTGTTTCTCGCTGTTGAAGCATCCTTGTTTCTCAATAAAAGAAGGATTGAGAACATCATCCTGCCATTGGATCCTCTCATTAGCACACTGGGCTAAACGCTGGTTCCACACATCCACATCCAGCATCTCGGGTTCAATCCCAGAGAAAAGCCTGACCCATAGTAACCTGAATAAACAGTCTTCAGTCATTGTGATTCATACAGTATTAAGACTCTTGTGGTCATCATATTTTTTATACACAGATGTTACCTCTATAGCCATTACAAATAGAAAGACTTCAAAAGAGCCACTTGCTACAAGCATGGACACGGTCAGACTTGAAAACTGAGAGATTAGTGAAGCTGCATCTATGTTTAAGAAACAAGTTTCAAATGGATTCTCTCAAGACTGAAGATGAATTTGGCCTGGCAATGGCTTAAATTAACAGCTTCAACATTCACTTTAGCATATTGCCTTGTCTGTGTTTATTTACTGCCTGAGCCATAACTTTTGTCAATAGGGCTGGAGCACTGTTTAAGACGGTGAGAACTGTTGAACTATAACTGCTCTGTATCATAACTCACACTTTTATTGTCTCCTTTTAAAATCCTCTGGTGCCATCACCTTCAGTTTCTTTCTGTTAACATTCCTCTGCCTTTATAACCTTGTGAAATTGATTATGGGGTTTTGGAACTTATCGGTTGTCTGTTAGAACTTCTGTCAGAATTGAAGTGACTAAACTGACCATAGTTCCGGAAACCTCTATAAGTTTTTTTTTTAATAAAATGAAAGAGGGGATTTTAGCTCAAACTGGTTATTCTTGTGAGCACCTGAACCTTATACTTACCACTGGTTGGTACCACTAGGGGGAGCTCCAGAGTCTATTCCGTGACCAGTCAGTGCCTCTGGCATGGCCTCTGTGAACAGGGGTCAGGATTTAGAGGATTAACTTCAGCCACCCAAATTGATCTTTAAAAATGTCGAACCATGGGTGTTCACTTCTGGCACCATTTCTACAAAAAAGCCAATTAGGCCCCACATTACATATGACAACAGGCACTACAAAATAGTGTGTTATCTATGCAGATTGGTGGAAAACTGCCCGTGATGACAATCTCAAAGCCATTTGGGAATGCGCAAAGTTAGCTTGAAGCGACAAGTTTCTGTCTGTGTTTTGCTGATAGGGTAACATTTTAACTGGACAAAAAACCATAATAGCCTAATTAAAGTACAAGATGTTTTGTATGCACAATGTGTACATTTTGCAGTGCGTTATTCTTCTGGTGGCAAGCTAATTAAATCAGGCCAACTCAAAAGAAAACAACTTGTGTACACCCTTAGGCGACATACAGGTGAATTATAGTGCAATCAACAGTGGAGCATGATGGCAAATAATAATATTAATAGCTGCTAATATAGGATGTTGTTTAACTTCCAGAGATATGCTAACATAAATCTTCGATACATCCTTCATTCGCATTAATTCATAATCATATCACTTGGCACCTACCTATATATTATACAACATGACACCAATTAAAGATCTTTTTTTATTGTTTCCTATATAGCCTACATATAAGGCTAATATTGGCCAAAAGACATTAGCCTTGACACAAATCTCATTGACTGATCACACAGGCCATGCCGGAGACACTGACTGGTCACGGAGACTGATCACGAAGGCACAGACCGGTCACAGAGGCCATGCCAAAGGTATTGACCGGTCACGGAAGAGACTCTGGAGCTCCCCCTAGTGGTACCAACCCGTGCTTAGTATAAGGTGCCACTGCTCACAAGAATAACCAGTTACAACAGCTTCTGAAAAAAGATGAAAATATAAGCAGGGTATCATTCAAATTAAGATACTCATTGTCTTAAGACCATTAACATGCCAATTTTTAATGAGAAAAGAAAATGCCACATTATGATGTATAATGTTGATGGGTGATGGGATGAGGCCCTCAACCAGTCACATGGCGCAGCTTGGCATTTAGCTCCTTCTCCTTTGCAAGTAGATCAGAGCTGTGCTTTTTATAAGCTTCAAAATCCTGGGGATGTGATTTCACATATTTGAATGGGTAAAGACACAATGCTCAGGAATTGTGCTAAAACATGAAAAATACAGTGTCACAGCTGCCATTCTTTTTGCTTTTAACAGACCTTCTTGATATCGCCATATGCCTTCTCAGCAGCGCCAAGGGACAGCTGAAGTTCCTTCACTTTCAGATTTCCGTTTACAGATGATGCTTCAGTTGCAAACCTACATTCATGACAGAGTTTAAGGGAAATTCAAATGTATGCCCAGTTGAACAGGAACTTTGCTCAAAATAAATCTTATAAATCTACGTCATACCTGTCTTCTGCAGCAATCCTGCAATTTTCCGCTTGCAAACATTTCTTTTCCAGCTCTTTCAACTCAACCTGTCTGTCCTGCAATCACCAAAATAGTATCTGTTGTTAAAGATTAAAGATAACATACAGTGGACTGTATGTATTGTTTTTTTTTACCTTAACAGTTTACTCCTGTCAAAGAGTTTGTACAAAGCTGATGTGTATAACACCATCACCTGTATAATTTTCCCTCTCTGCATAGACAAATCCAAGAGCTCTTCTTTCTCCTTGGTTAAAACTTCAATTTTCTCCTGCACTTTTGCCTCATGTAAGTTGTCTCTGTCTTGTGAAAGTTTCAGTCTAAGGTCCAGTTCTGGAAATAGATCAAGACAGTTCAAATTATGAAACTAATGCTACATCAAAACATAAATTATGGACCTTAAGATGTGCTTTCTATTTGCAAACACTCACCTGCACACATATCAACTGCATTCTTCAGTTGTTCTTGAGTGTCCTGTAATTCATGCTGCAAAGATGCCTCCTTGGTCTGATGTTGATTCATGAGTTCCTTTAACTTGCTTTGGAACACAGCCGTTTTTTCCCTGTTTAAACAAAGAACAGCACCTTGAAAAAGAACTATAGACACACAAGAATGTCATCAATACACTGCTAAATAAAATACTCACTGGTATTCAGCCTGTAATCTCATGTGTTGCTGAGCAAGATCCTTTAATTCCTGGGTCAATGACAAAATTATGGACTCTTTCTCTTGTAGTTCTTTACAAAACAGCATTTTGTTTTCCTCCAGAAGACGTTTGTTTTCTTCGGTTAATACAGCATTCTGTCGTTTGTACTCGTCTTTAAATTTGATTAGCTCATGGTGGTTTGCAGCCAGGTGCATGAACCTCTGCTCTAGTAGCGAGGACCGCTTCTTTTCATTGTCAAGTTCAATTTGTACAGCACCGTTTAAACTCTCAAGTTCAGTGTTGATTTTCTCTAGAGCTTGACACCGGAGTAGCATCTCATCTGCTCTTTGCTTCAAGATGCAAATCAGATTGGATTGCTCGTCGATCCTTGACCGCAACATGCCTGTTTCTGCTCGATCCTCTTGGGACAAACTGCGGAGTTTTTCCAATGCCTTGTACACATCGTCCATATCCTACAAAGGTTTTGAATTTGAATGTTTATTTTAAACGAGTCTTACGCTACCTAACTAATTACAATAACAATCATAGAACAAATGGTTATGGTTAACAGTGGTTATAAAGAATTCACAGTCAACACATTCACGATATTAAGCATATTTATAACGTAGGTAATGGAAGCAACAGTTGTTATTACATTAACGTTATATTGTGAACGTTGAATGATAACGTCATCCATATCAAACATATTGGGAAATTATACCCATATAATATTGCAAGCTAGTTAAACGAGCAGTTCGGCTTTACTGATTTAGGAAAGCGTTAACTACTAGTTAGCCAAGCCGCCCCGCGGCTTGAACAATTGAAAGTTAATTGAACGTTAAATCAGCTAACATATAATAGTCTTAGCTATGATTGCTAGCGATAGCTAGTTAGATAACTATCAAGGCTAGACGTTCAAGGTAATGTTAACGATAGAGCGTGTCTTGCAAAATGTATTTGCTAACGCTTTATCTACCTGCTTTGTGTCCGTGATCATAGTCTTGAGGTCTTTTGAGATTTTCTGTGGCGATGTCATAGCGTATCGTCTTTGCAAAGAGGGTGAGAATGGGGGAAATCAGTGTTCAGCAGTGGATATCCAAGTGGGAGCTGTCACAAAGTTTCCTTGGTTGCCACTGGTAACAAGGATGACATAGGCATTGTATGCACACGAGCGATACCCCGCCCTTACGCCTCTAAAAAAAAAATCTCTGTGAAGGACCGTCGAAAAACCTTGAAGACATTTTACACCGTTTTAGGCA
This sequence comes from Clupea harengus, assembly GCF_900700415.2. Lineage (NCBI taxonomy): Eukaryota > Metazoa > Chordata > Actinopteri > Clupeiformes > Clupeidae > Clupea > Clupea harengus. The sequence goes on along the minus strand of NC_045153.1, from coordinate 26,157,770 downwards.
GAACATTTAAACACAGTTTTATGAAGCGAATTATAATGAATTTGGATTGTTCTTATGTTACTCTATGGCTTGTTTCTGTCCTGGAAATCTTACATAGGCCTACACCTGATCAGTTATAATAATTCATACTAGCTAATGAATTAGGCACAAAATCGTGTTTGTCCATTGTTTTACTTGATTTTGGCTTGGCCTATCTCACTTTCATGATCGCAAGATGGCGCTGTTGTGCTTTAAGTGACATCACCTCCTGGCTATTTCAACCTGACTTTGGGCGCACAAAGGGTCACTCGTAAATGCATTTTTTTTTTGTGTGGCCCAATGTTTTCATCTACTAATGTAAATTATAAAATAAAGTTAATATTAATTACAGGTAGGCTATATGGCCAACTATAAAAAAGATTTGGGACGACACTGACCCGTGGTTTGTAAGCCTCTTCCTCCTAACTGGTTTAATCCAAAAGCTGCAAAAATATAGACACCGGGCAACGATTGATTAACTATCAAGTTCATTTTGGATAGGCTAGTAGTCGTAAAATACATCATTGCCCAGTGTATTGCAGGAAATACAAGCCTCGTTTATGTCCTTATGTTGCAATGGATTAACCTGTTGGAAATGCTCATATTCGGTTCTCTATAAAGTCAAACAAGATGCCTCACTGTATAACTGTTCCTGAACATGGCTTAGGCCTATAGTTAGGCTAGGCCACTCTATGTAATACACATATTGTTCATTCAACTAATTCATTAATTAATTCATATAGTTTCACACTAAAGCCCAACATTAACCTAGCAAGTGACAAAACTTTGTTCATCTCTATGAAACATTTTAACATACCACTGTATCCTCAGTCCACTTTAAAATTACTACATAGCTAACGTATGGTGAAGGTTACTTAACACCCAAGCCAACCCAATTAGGACAACAAAACTCTGACGGGCCAACGCACTCCTGGTGCTGGTCACTGACTATCGCTTGGTCAGTGGATTTATGCAGATTCCTGGGCGGTTAAAGGATTTGATCCAGTGGGCCGGAGTAGGGGAGCGTCATATCTAAGCTGAATCCGCCCTTTTTCATCAGTTAAGGACAAGTGAGAGAGGCAAGCAACAGCATCCCAGTCCCAAGTGCACCTCCATCTGCCCGGCTTCACGAGGAGCTGGCCAGACCAGCGGGGACCGTGCATCAGAATGTGGAGAGCATTGCTCGCCAAACTTGTAGTTTTACTTTTTTTATATACGCTTCAAAGTCACGCACAAGGTAAGTCTTAATTTGATTTCGTAACTTTCTTTTGGTTGCTTGGAACCGTGAATGCTTCGGAGACGGGCCATTGTGCAATTAACAATGAAAATACGAGTTTACTTTGAGAAGCAGTTCTTGCCGCGTGAGATCAATGCAAAGACACACAGACATGCTCTAAAACCGTTAGCAAATCTGATTTCATAACTTGAGAAGTTCATGTTTCTACAAGGGAATGTCAACCTGCTAACTGACACATTATGTTACATTTTATTGGTGAATTGCTATAATAGGACAATGTTGTATTTGTTTTAAAAAAAATCTTAATTTTATTTAGCAAATCTGGACATTTGTGTAGGCCTGCGTGGTTAATTAGCTGACATAACAATTAACTTGGCTAGGTCCAGCCACGGCTTCATAATGCTCAGGCTAATTTAGTTAGGCTGCACTTAATTGGTGTCGCAAATGGAAAAACACATCTAGGCACGACAGATATAAACACAAATGTTCAATGCTCCAATATCGGGAAGGTAATTTACCATACAATTGAGAAATGTTATTTCATCTTGAACACAAAGCCTCCCCTCAGACAGATTTGAAGTTCTCTTGAGGAACTTTTGCCTGAGCTTTGCCGTTGCTAGGTAACAGAGGCGAGCATGTGACTAGCAGACAATCTCCGGACTCTGAGCTACTGGTACAAATCTCAAATCAACTGCGCCTCTAAACTCAAGCTCTAATAACGGAAATGATGATATCCTATTGATTGTGTTATCATTTTGAATTGGGTACTTAATATAAACAAACGTATTTATTTGAAATGGTCAGGCTACTCAGCGGGTGCAAATGGAGGTTGTGGAGCTAGATCTAGCGAGCTTCTCAAATTGTAATCTGCTTTCTTTTTGCTCAACCCTTAGCAAGTAAGCTCCTTAGTGTGAATCAGGCAACTAATTACGTTGCAGCTGCTGCTGAAAGCCACTATTACTGCCCTAGGAACAAGCGTTCCTAACGAGTTGGTTTCAACACTTTTTCAACCGCTTGCATCTAACCAAAGATAGGTTTGTGGCATTAACGGGAATGGCAAACTGACAGATCAGCCCATGTCCATAGAACAAACGTGTTAGGCCTACATCCAGTATCTAGCGAAGAATGCTGGTCATCAGCGAAAGAATGACCATAAGAAACACTCCGTCTTGCATATCATGTTACATTATTCCCCCCACCTCCTAATCATAATGAGTTTCTTTTACTGATGACAGGCGAACTCTACCTGGATTTTAGTCTTGTGTGTAAATTGTCACTTTTAGATTTTTAAAGCAGAAGCCACATCAAAGAGGTGGTGATGATTGGGGGAAGTGGGGCTTTTGCATTTTCAGATTAGGCTTGTGTACATGAATTCGTAGGCCTAGTTTCTTATTTTGCAAATCTGAGTGCCGCCTCTGGAATGAACTGGAGCCTATATGTTTGGCTGTGTGTGTGTCAGACCTGTGCGAAGTGGTACTTGTTGATCTCCTCAGAAATGTGAGCCAGTTGGAATGGTTGATTTAATCCAGATTTATTCAGCATGTGTTTGAGAGGAAATGACCAAAAGAGCCTTGATGCAGGAGGACAGGTTACTTTCTCTAATCCACTGAGCCTCATTTCCGCTGGATCCTCCACAGTCCTGAGAGAGCAGACTCCCCTCCTCTGCCCCACACCAAGTTTTTGAGAGGCACTGAACCTCAACTTGTTGATTTTTAATGTGTGATCAAATACCTCTCACTGTGTCTGAAAGTACTCTCTAGGTCTTGAGAATGCGTGTGTTGGCACTATTCATAATTGTAAATTTGACACTGGTGTCACTGGTCGTTAATATGTAATAATTTACAAGCACTGGTAGCGCTTACACTGCTCAACTGTCCCGGAATGATCTATTATCTCTGTCACGGTTTGCTGACAATACCAAGCAAAATGCTGATTTAAGCTGCTTAGAACATGTTTTTTATATACTTGAGATTGTGATAAACTGTAATCATTAGCTTCTAACACTACACATTAGTAACTTGCCTGAAAATTTTGCCCTAATGCTTATTTACAGCATCTAATGATACATGTTGCCGAAACCGAAGTGGGATTGTTAGGTTAATACATTAGCTCAATGACCTTAGAAAGGATACTGCAAGCATGTCCCCATTCATCTTTCCCAGACTCAAGAGAAGCAGTTGTGTTATGGTGTCTTATGAGGTAGCCTATATGTCAAGCAGATGGACTCAGTGTCCCCTTTAGGGGGTCACTCTATGGGTGGGTGGATTGTGGAAATGTTTGAACTCATTGACAGTTAACATCTTTATTAGTGAATTAGTATAGGTGATGAAAGAACAGAGTTCATGCCATCAACTGTCCCTCCTGACTTAAAATGGAAAAATGGGGCTACATTTAGCTAAAGTGATGAACCAGGGTCTCTTGTAAATTGTGTTGATGACTGAAAGTTGAAAACAGCTGAGAAATTTCAAACAGGGCAGCAATGCTAAGATCTCCCACAACTAATGAAAAAAAAGTAGCTTGCCTGTTCTGCACGTGCTCCTAAAACCTCACACCATCCTTTCCGGTGTAAAGCCTTGAGCAACAGTAGCCCAGTATTAGTAATAGGAACAGAAGTTAACACAGTTGGCAGAAATGAGGTCTCCTAATCCTCTCACTGTAAACAGCGCCCTTAGCATTGGTATTAGCCTGCTCTGTGATGCAGACAAAGGCGCAAATGCCTCAGCTGTGTTGTCCTCAGTCTTTAGCCGCAGTAGTAAAATCTCTAAAGTGGCTGGACAGCCACAATGTAAGGGCCGTCTGTGAGGACCACGTTTCATGTTTTTATTTTCTTATGTCTATGAAATAAAATCAGAAACGTTTTGTAAAGGTTCTTACTCAGACTGCTTGTGGAAAAACAATGGATGCATTCTCAGTGAGGAGAATGGCTTAATCGGAGAGGCCTGGGTGTACATCATTCTATATTTCCCTCCATTCTACTGTTTCTCTGCCAATGCCAAACTCTTCAGTCAGCCTGCAGGTCTTTCTCTGTTTTGTCTGTGAGCTGGAAGAACCAAAGTCAGTTGTTTAGCAATTGACTGCATTCTGTTGCATCGATTTCCATATGAAACGGCCCCAAAGCACTTTTCACTGACAGCGTGGACGGGTCCAGCGCTCCACATTGCCAGACGTTTTTTTCCCCCTTCTGTGCAAGGGGTGCACCACAACAAGGCGGTATTGATGAAAGAGGGGAGTACCTCTCCCGGGGCCTCCACGTGATTGGAAAAGAGATGTTGCAGGGTGTGTGTCTCTGTGCGTGTGCTTGTCTGTGTGTGTGTCTGATTTCAGAGGTGGAGTGGAGAAGTGTGGGGGATTTGTGCTGCACTTTTGTTTGTTGGAGGAAGCTGTACTGTATTCTACATCTACCCATCCATCTCCATAGGGCCTTTGGTGCGCTGACACCTCCAGTTATGAGGTTGCTGCCCCAGTGGCTTGTCCATTGTGCTATTGTGATTTCACAGTGGGGACCGAGGCTTTGGGAGACTTCATTCTAATGAAAATTCCTTCACCACTCCTCTTTGTGTGGCAGTGGTAGGGCGTCCTTATCTTTCTCCACAGACAGTTTTTTTTCTGGGGGCTCTTGCCTGCTGAGGGTTTAAGTTGGCTAATTAGAAAATACATGGTCAGGGAGGGGGGGGGGGGGGGGGGACACTAAAATTAGACTAAACATGACCAAACAAAGAGTCTAACTAAATAAGAGGTACAAACTCCTTCTCCAGGGGGACAGGACGAATACATTTGCATAATATAAGCCCCTCTCCACACAAAAGCTAATGAAACAATCACACTGCTCCGTAGCTAGCTTTGTTGTTATTCATTTTTAAACCAAGCAGGATTCAATCAAAGGTTTTAAAACTTGGGCCATAGTTCTGGGTAGTAGGGCTGAGCCTAGCACCTGAAAACGAATGATAGGAAGAAGAAGTTTTGCGAGAAAGCTGGAGAATGAACAAAAAGCAAACGTGGAACCACATTCATTTTGTTCGAAAAATGAAAACATGTTTGCCATTAGAAAGACATCCAATGACACCAATGATCATGATCCTCAGAATTTGCACACCACTCAACCACATCAACAATCTGACCAGCTGTCAAGCCTGACATTTCAGACCTCACCACAGGGTTTCCAACCCATTAAATGCCCATTGAAAGTGCCTCTGTCGTAAAGTTGGAAGCCATTGGTTCTTAATGCTCTTTTTTTCTACTTCTAAACGCTAGGTTGCTACCAAGGTCATCCCTTAGACTGGCACAGGGGAACCTGTTTCAATTGTTCAAAGCCATTTCATGGTCAGGCTCAAACAAATCCACTTCATAGCATGCCCTCTCTCTAATAGTCTTAATAGTAGTGTAACCTATGCTGAAAGATCTTGAGTTTTTTCCAAGGGCAGGTAAAAAACATTGTTAACATCAAAACAAGGATCATGAAGTGCAGTTGTGCTGAGAACTTAAAGGTATGGGAAAGTTAAAGCAGAAAATCAATGTATGAAAATAATGATCAAAGTGCAATTTCATGTCAGCAAACAAGTGACCAAAAAAAAAAAAAAAAGCCCTGGGAAGCAATCTTACACTTCTCAGATGACTGAGTAAATAGTTAAGTTTGCACTGTGCCGTGCAGGAGTAGCTTAACACAAGATGGTACTGTTTAAAAAGCTCACTTCAGAGCTCCTGTCACCTTTCCCAGAACCGATACTGTCAGGAAACAGTGGCTTTATTTGAAGGTCTCAGCAGATTAGTTTCCATTTGGCAAAGGTTGGTTAAAGCTGTTAACCTAATGTATAGCCGACTGGGATTATGAATATGGCCCATGTTGCATGGAGGCCTTTTGCCGAGCATCGGACATTCTTAACATTGTGTATCGATGCTTCTTGGCATTTCCTACCTCACAAGATTTGTTTCCCCCCACGGAAGTGAACGAACGGCAGCTTACAGTTTCACCTTAGCTGAAATAGTAGCATCACTAAAACAGTGTTTCGTGTAGTTGTGTACAAAACCAAAAGTCCTCTTGAAGCAATGTGGTCTAAACGTAATTAATGATAGCATTTATAAGTTGCACATCAGCTATACAAATAAATCGTAATGTTGTTCTTTGAACTCAAGTTTACCTCTAGCTTAACTCGAGCTTAAAGCGTAGAGGTGCACCCAAGTTCATAGAGATCTTTGTGTTGCCCTGGAGGGTCTAGAGGTAAGTCCTCTCATTTGTCCGTCGTGTCAGTGAGTGTGCCCTGCTTTTCCAGTACTGTACAGGGCAGTTTGTCTTACCTCGGCGTTTACAGACGATGCTGAAACCTCCGGGATCATGTCCTCCTAACAAAGGCTGCCTTTGAGCCACAAGAGGAGCAATTTTATCATTAGTAAACTGAGCAGGAAAGAGGCTCACTTCCCAATTGGCTGCTGAAGGAGTTAAATATGGAGTGCATTTGGCCGGCGTTGTTTGAAAGTGGCTGCTTGGTGTGGGCTAATTAATCTGAGTCAGGACCTTATGATATGAGAAGCCCCCTCACACAAAGCTTTTAGCGCGGTAGCACAGGCAGTGACCCCACAACTCACTCTCAAGTGGGAATGATCCATCTGAAAGGAGCCCATTACATAAAGCTAATGATAAATTACTGACATTGCAAAATGATAAACTCTCGCATGGGTGAGGGGATGTTGGCTGCGCTCCTCTGCTTGTCGGTTGAGTTCAGTGCTTGCCACATCTCTGACCCCATGAAGGTTTTGGCCATTGATAGACCGTTTTGTTCCTGTCTGGTCTCGGCCAGGCTAGTCTTTCTAAAGCAAAGAGCAGTGTGCCTGCTTGCGCTCTTGGCTCGGCCATGGTGCTGGCTCTTAAAATGTCTGGCCTTTCTCTATGGTGAAAAAAAAGGTTGCCATGTCAATAAAACAAGTGGAAACACTGCAGCACCGGGAATCCGAGATTGGGCTGTTTAATTAGAGTACCTTAAATTTGGTCCATTCAGCGGCCATGGGTATGCTGGCAGGGCTTTTTGTGGACTGCTTTAAGCGGCTCAAGATCAAAGACTGACATCATAACGCCCTGATATTCAGAGCTGTTCCCTTAACTCCTTTTTTAAGATGCAATTGTGGTGTGGAGCTCTGTTTCACTTAAACTCTATACTGACAGGTACTGGTGTGCCAGTACTTACAGTACATTCACAGTGGTTGTACTGTTGTTTTTATACTACATTCTACATGCTACATAAATGTGGTATTTTTTTTGGATGAATCAACTTTACTGGTGTATAAAAGCAGAATTTTTCATTTTACTGAATGAACAACATTTTAACATAAAGACATATAATGTAATTGAATCAGTAGAACTGTAGTGGTGTGCTTAGATAGAAAATGGGATATGAGTTCCTGATACGGCAGGTGCTGTAAATACGAGCCCTGACACAGAAAGTAGATATGGTGATATTTGTGTCCAGGAGTCATGAAGATTGTGGTTCCAGTTACCAGTTGCTCATTGTTTTCATGGTCAGATGCAAGAAATGTAACTGTGGAAAGGGAAGTGTGCCTGAGAAGAAAGCATGAATAGTAATCTAATAGCAAAACAATTTGGGGAATGTTGTAATTTGTTTATTCTGGCCTGTATGTTTTCAATCTAAGATAGCAGTAGCTGGTTAATCCATTGCCTTCTAATCCCACTGTTTCATTTGGTGTTTGGCTACTAGGCATGTTCATTTAATAAGCCAATTCTATTCAGATGTCTGCATGTTTTTTCACCATGTGACACTGTGGTATGCTGTCTGTCATGTTTATCATTTACATACATTAAGAAAAAAAACACATTTAATTGCTCTACAATTTACAACCAACATTCTGTTGAGGTGGGAGTGTGTGTGAGGGGGTTTGATTAGTTTAGTGAGTGTGTGTAAAGGTAGCCGATAAGGGAGAGACACTACTAGACCACCACCAACCCCAGACGTGTACCACCAACCACCACCTTGCATCTCCCCACTGCAAAGAATTTGGCCACGGTACCAGCCGGTACCACTATTTATCCCAATTACATTTCTGACAAGGAGCAGCATGCTCCATAAATCAGGGTGTCAGCGAGAGACAATCAGAATCACACATTCCGATTGAGATTTAGGTTGGGGTGGGGGGTAGTTGGAGGGGAGGGGGGGGGGGGGGGGTAGCTGTTCTGACGGAGCGCTCTGCCACTGAACTCTGCTGGCTGTGTCGATATCTCCTGGGGAGCGTCAGGAGAGGTAGAGTGGTTGGTACCTTATCTTCTGGGGGTTGGGTTGCCACTCAAGTGGGGGAACATCAAACGGAGGGCCCGGCATGAGAGCGCTGAGGGGTTGCGTAACTGTCGGCGGACGGCTGGCACACTCAGCTCCGTGCCGGGGGCCTGTCAATCCAGTTAACGACGTGTTCCATCAGTGGCAGTGATCCCCCATGCCCTGCCCCAGTGCAGTCAGAATGAGTGGAGATCACTTTGATAAGAGAAGAGAGAAAGGGAGAGAAACGTGGCCTTTCATTATCCCATGACACTTAGAGGTCGCTGTTTAACCTAGTTCAGTGTTCCTAATAATGAAGTAATGAAAATCATTAATCTCAATCAAAAAGGGTTTTAAGAAGACTTGCAGAATCAGATCTTGAACAGAGGCCTAATGTGGAAGATTGTACAGCTGTTCACATCCTGTGACTTCATGACCATCAGCACGTGTGTTCCTGTGTCCCAGCGTAACTTTGTGTCGTCTGATATGTGTGACCCTCCTCTTTCACAGAATGTGTGGCGGGAAAGTTCCGCTGTGGGACAGGCGACTGCATCCCACAAGATTACCGATGTGACGGAACTGCAGACTGCACAGACCACTCAGATGAGGCTGGCTGTCGTGAGTAAACATCTACATCGTTGTCAAAGCAATCACAGATCATTTACAGAAGTCAACAAAGACAAGAGCGTGTTTACTGTACTGACACATGTGAAATTTGAAAGTTGTGAACAGTGGTGAACAGTGTTCCAATGTGTGATTTTGTAACTGTTTTGAATTTAGTTCTCCATGTACTGGGATAGCCAACTTCAGACAACTGTGAAACCGATTTTAAGCTGTTAAAATTGTGCCTTAGTTGGTAAATTAGTCCCACAAGCAGTTATTTTTCTTTCTGTCCATCAAGACCTAACTCTAACGGGTCGGAATCTTATATAGTGTGTCATAGTCATTAGATTATAAATGTATGTGTGTGTGTCTGTGCCCATCTGTCCTCAGCTGAAGCTACCTGTGAGCATGGTCACTTTCAGTGTTTGAGTGACGGAGAGTGTATCCCCGGCGTGTGGCTGTGTGACGATGAGGAGGATTGTGAAGACGGCTCAGATGAGCGACAGAACTGCCGTATGTACCCCCTCACCCCTTCACCCCTTCACCCCTCCCCCACTCCACATAAATTAATACCACCCGCTCCATTAAACTCCAGTTATCTGCAGAGCCATGCTACCGTTCAACTATTTGAAACGTGATAGTTTGAAAGTATAAGGGGAGATGAGTAGGAGATATAAAGACCCCATCATACACAGCCCACCCGCCCTGTTTGTAAAAAAAAAGAGCTCCTCTTTGTAGTTGGAGGAACACCCACACCATACAATTAAAAATGCTGGCCTTTTTGCTATCTCCTCAGCTGCACGGACGTGCTCCAGTGGCCAGTTCAGGTGCACAGATGGGGCATGCATCCCAGAGGAGTACAGGTGTGACCATCTGGCTGACTGCCATGACGGCGCGGACGAGAGGGACTGCCGTGAGTTACCCCCCCACACCCCAGACACACACACACACACACACACACACACCAATACCACCCCCAGCACCATAACCGCCATCACACTACCCGTGCCCTCCACACACACACCCACACACCCCCACACAGTAACCCCTGCCCCCTCACTCCAGCTCCTGTGGCATTTTAATAAATTTGTAAGATTAAGAGGCTCGCTGACTGACAGAAATGACCACTATAATGCTTCTTGTTGTCAGAGGTTGATTGCGGTGGATTCTTTAGTGGATTAAGGCTAGCCGGAGTTCAGCCCGCCGGTTCAAAATTGAGGCTGTATATTACGCCTGCCTCCACCACCACCCACCGCCTACCACCACCTACCATATTGCCTGCACACTCACTGATTGAGCGCATGCAAACTTTACATTGATGATGTGGGGCATGTTGTGCTTGATGTGCATATGTTTAAAGAACATATGAAGAGTCCATGTGGCTTTTTTTTTACTATATGATCAATCTCCTCCATATATACAAAAGTTATGTATAAAAACAGACAGAACTGCCATGTTGTTTGCAATTGTAGCATCCTAACAGGATTTCCCAGAGGGCATTAGGGTAACCAGTTTGAGTTGTCACTGCTTTTGTGCTTGTTTCTCGTAGACTACCCTGGGTGTACCGAGCTGAGATGTGCCAATGGTGCCTGCTACAATCGGAGCCAGCACTGTGACCAGTCACTGGACTGCCGGGACGGGTCAGACGAGGCCAACTGCAGTGAGTCTCCTTCTGCTGTCGCTCAGCAGTGCAGTTCACTGTAGCAGAGAGCCCCAGAGCGTCACCATTCCCACTCAACCCATCTCTGCCATCTTTCCTCCTCTCTCCACAGCGCAAAGGTGCAGCAGTGGCATGTTCGAGTGTGCCAATGGAGCGTGTATCCCGCGGCGATACGTCTGCGACCATGACGATGACTGTGGGGATCGGAGCGACGAGCAGAATTGCAGTGCGTGCCCTGTTCTCACTGACTAGCTTCTCAAGACCAGTTGCTTCTGACCGCTCCATTGTAGCCACAGTCTGTCCTTCACCGGGAACACTGTAGTCTCTGGTGACCTACATGAGTTTCCACTGTTACAAACGATGAACGTTTCTGCTTTTCTTAAGAGTTGTATGAAGTGTGTGATTACCACCTATGTTTTCCTGCTAATTAGTTGTATGTAACATCTAAATGGCTCTCCCCTGGGTGTCTCCCTGTGTAGCTTACCCCACCTGTAGAGGCACCTACTTCACCTGCCCCAGTGGACGCTGTATCCACCAGGTGTGGTTATGCGATGGTGAGGACGACTGTGAGGACAACGCCGACGAAGTGGGCTGCGGTAAGGATCACCCATCGGCAATCTCAACAACGATGCGGTCTCCTTCACACACACACACATCTCATAGCGAAGGTCCACATTGCTTCACACTCACACACAGGAATTTCAATGAGAGAACTAGAGGGATAAAATGTAGCCTACTCAGAGATAAAATGGAAAGAATAGCTGTGCAGTCTTGACCTGTTGGTCCTCCCCCCCCCCTCCCCTCTCCCAGCCATGGACATGGGCTCTGGTCTACAGTGTGAGTGCGAGCCTGTGCTCCTCTTAAGTGCGCTATTGAAACCCCTCTTTCAGAGAGGATCACTCAGGCCTCCGGAGAGCTTTAGAATTCCCTCATGCTGCTCTGAAGAGGGTGTGTGTTTTCATAGGATGGGCCCGTAGGACCCTCTCAACCCCCTGTGTGAATCCATTCATCGCAGCTTCCTCCGATGATTTAAAGAGACAGTGGGGTTGTTTTCCTCCTCAGACAATGCCACAACTGGAGCCCATAGCCTTCTTCAGACTCACATCCTGCATTCCTGAACAAGATAACAGTGTGTGCCTTTTTGATGCGAAAGCGTCACACATAGTTTTGGGTTACAAACAAGATTACAATAGTTTAGTGAAATCTATTACACCAACTCCCCCCCCCCTTTCCTTTATCCCTTTCCCCTGGCATTGGTGTGAGTATCTGAAATTAAACCATTGATCTAACTTCATTGATTGCTAGTTTTATTTGATGACTGACATGCATAATGTCCCAATACATGAAGCTATTATGATGAAGATAACACAGACACCTGAGAAGTCACTGTTCCATTCCAAATCCTTCCATGTGTGATGTTCTCTGACAGTTCCCTCTCTGTTCCTCCTCCAGATGCGGTCCCTCGGCAGTGCTACCCGGGAGAGTGGCCCTGCCCCTCCTCAGGGGTGTGCATCCCCCTCCACCAGCTGTGTGACGGAACCCCCCACTGCCCCGGCGGAGAGGACGAGACCAACAGCACCGTCGGACGCAACTGCAGTCAGTACCACTTCCAATCTCTCTCTTGCATTGAACGCTCTTTGTGTTATGATTGTTGATACGGATTCAAATGTGCACACATTGACATTGAAAGAAAGACTTCTGCTGTCAGAAAGAAGGCAGAATCATAGTGATAAATCATAGTAGTTGTTCTATCTGCTCTCTTTGCACTTTGTCACACTGACTATAATTAGTACTTTATGCTTACTCTCGAAATTTCTCAACTTATTGTAGCTTGATTGTTGTTCCTAAAGTCCCTTTAGATAAAAGCATCTGTCAAATTAATATATGTAATGTCATCGTCAAATATCCACGTTTTCCCGAACCATCTCACTTGTAGGCTGCACATAGGTATGTACTTATGAGATCATGTTTGCAATGGGGTTCATCTGTTTGTATACTGTAATTATGCCTGCCACGGTCCTGCTCATAAACAATAATCAGTGTTTTAGTGTCAATGGTCCTCTTGTTTGTAGGATGTGACAATGTAGACTCTTAAGTCATAATGGGACCTTTTAGTGATATTCCTGTAACAAATGATTTGGTCATTGTTGTGATGGTCATAGGATCCTTGCTTGTGGCTTCTGTACAACGTTTGTATGATAATGCCCCCATGAATTCAAAAATGATTGGATTGAAAAATAGAATTGAACAATGAACAATGTTAGGGCCAACAAATTGAAAGGAGCAGATCAAATTACCGCTGCAAAGTCCAAAATCACCACAGAAAGTCCCAATCCCTTATATTTTCTGAAAGATATCATGTTGTATCAGAGTTTCGGTGGATAAGGTTGTGTGTTTAGGTGGTCTGGCAAAGGTATGTTGATATGGCTCAGTGATGGGAACCGAGAAGCCTAATGTCAATATTTGTTTCAAATTCAATGTCCATTTCTGCCAAGTAAACAAAGACCATTTTGGATCAGACACATTCACACCCCAAAACCTGAATAGACATGTTTGAGAGGGCCATATGCCAGACCATTGTGTGGACAGAGCTTCAAGGGATATAACCCTGATGCAGCAAAAGCCAAACTCTGAGTGCAGTTTCTCTGATGTAGAGGAAGACATCACACTCACCTGTCTCTGTCTCAGAGGTCTACGAGGTGTAATGATGCTTTGCATCCATTACCAAGGGCAAAACAAAAATAAGAAGGACTTATGATTTGTTGTGGTGAGATTGTGGTGGCTATGACGATGACATCACCATGTCTTCCTTTGGTGTGCTCCTTCTCCAAAAGTGTGACATAATGGAGTAGGTCTTACCTTGTCAGTGGGGGGGGGGGGGGTCAGTGCTGGGGAGTAACGTGCGTCTGTGCTGGGCAGGTGTGTGGGGGGGGGTCAGTGCTGGAGAGTAACGTGCGTCTGTGCTGGGCAGGTATCTGGCGCTGCGCCTCCCTGAGCTGTGAGCACCGCTGTCACAAGTCTCCTGAGGGAGGCACCTGCTCCTGTCCCCCTGGATATGTGGTCAGCAGCAACAACAGCCGCTCCTGCAACGGTAACATTCCCTCTCTGTCTCCCATGTGACCAACAAATACAGCACTGGGATAACTATTTGTCCCAGAATTTTGTCAAATGATGTGCTGTCTGTGTGTGTGTGTGTGTGTGTGTGTGTGTGTGTGTGTGTGTGTGTGTGTGTGTGTGTGAGCATGTGCATATATGTGTGCGTGTTTGTGTGCATGCAGCTACAGTGATAGATTTTTGTATGCATATGTGCTAACATGTTGGGTAAAGTTCTCTATCTCACTATATCTTTGTACTCTTTCTTTCTCCCTTTCTCTCTCTCTCTCTCTCTTTATCCTCTGTCCATCTTGCGGGTGTCAGACTTTGACGACTGTCAGATGTGGGGTGTGTGTGACCAGCTGTGTGAGGACAGGATGGGCGCCCACCGCTGCAGCTGCCGCGAGGGCTACGTGCTGGAGCAGCACCGCCACTGCCGAGCCAGCACCTCCTGTGAGTCTGTCACTCAGCCCCTCAGCACCCGGCCCGGACAGCCAAACCCCTCACCTCATCATTAGCACCAGCCAACACACTCCCCCAACCCACCACCCCTCCCCTTCCCCCTTGCTTACACAAACAGTCCTCTACCAACCCCCCCCCCCACACCATCACCACCCAGCCCTCTCCTCTCCCTGCCCGGTGGTGCATTGTTGCGCGCTGAATGTTATTCCAGTCAGTCATTTGCTTATGCAGAGCAGAAACTGGCCCAGGACCAAGAGACAGGTCCCCCCTCTGTGCCCCTCTGGCCAAGTCAGTGTTGTCCCAAAGCCCTTATTACAAGCTCATGTGGAGTCATTTGTGTGATTTCCTAATTATTTTTGTCTTTATAATTGAGAATTCTATTCTCCAATTAAAATATGGAAAGCAGAAAATGGATATAGGCTTACAGATAGTGTATTTCCATTTTTGTCTTTCAGGGTCAAAAAGTTGTGCTGTGGATTTTTCAAATAAACTATGTATTATGATTTCACATATATAGATTTTTTGTAAAATGTCTCAGTGTTATCCAGATTCGCTTCTATTTCTTTTTCACTGAAATGTTAATGGCTGAATGCTGGATGTGGTTTTCTGTTGTCATCTCTGACTGCTGGGTGCTGTTATGCAGCTGGAGTTCCCTCTCTGGTCTTCTCTGACGGCCGAGACTTACTCATCGGGGACATCCATGGAAACAACCTCAGGACCCTGGTCACTTCCCAGAACAGAGGAGTGGCTGTCGGAGTGGACTTCCATTATAAGAGCCAGCGCATCTTCTGGACTGACACCATTCAGAATAAGGTGTGTAATCAACTGGGGACGAGGTTTTTTTTTCCACAAATCTGACTGGCAGTCAATCAAAATAAAGATTTTGAAACCTCTCTGTTAATGAAGCTAGGTGAAAACTAGCACTCATTCCAAGAATACACAGCGTTCTGTCTGACAGGTAAAGATTAAATTCCAGAGCATCCCACTTTGTTGCATTCTGACAAAACAAGGATTTCGACTCCTCATACATTCAAGGAACCCATCTGGTCAGCTGGAGGAGCTATCAGTGTTAGAGTTTGTTTGTTGATAACGCGAGTGCTTAATTCTGTAGGTTCAACCCCTTGACATGGACTAATGTTGCTCTCCCCCACACTGCACCAGTCTCCCTCCGCTCTGCAGTTACCTTCCCTCAGAGGGCAGAATGCCTGGGCTGCACTCCCATGTAGAGCCAGCCTGTCAAAAGTGCGCCCGTCAGTCCCATTTACTAACTCTTCAACAGCCCTCACTCCCCTCCACAACTCCCCCCCTCCCACCCAAATAACCTAGTAACAGTGCTCAGGATAAACAAGCCGGCTGTTTGTCTGTGAGCAGGGTAGTTGGCCCCCCACGTCGGACGGAGGGAATTCTTTGACCGATGCCTCTAGATACAGCTAATACTGTAATAAGGGGAGTTCCTGGTGGCTCCCAAATGGCGGGGGTCTTGATGAAGGAAGGCGGTAAGCCGATCTGGAAGAGGATTCAGCCTTTTTTCCACTTCCTTAATCTAGAATACCCTGTCTGATATACGGGAAAATGCTCACATATTTCTGTGCAATTTTATGCAACCCGACCGTGTTCAAAGTGACCATGCAGTATTTGTTTTCAGCCGCTCTGTCCATTTTTTGGAGGCATTCTCTGGCCAACTCAAAGGGCTTTGTTCGACGCTCTTGGCTGCTCTATGAGTTGAATCCCAGCCACGGGGCTGAAAAGCCGGGACATACCAGCGACTGGGTATCTGCGATCTGCCTCCAACACCACTAGCGAATGTCATGGGCCGTAAAAGTGAAGGGGTGCACAAACACAGTGTGCGAATGTTGCCTGGGGGGTTACATTTCCAGGGCTTAAGTTTCTTTTAAACAGTTCAGCTGACAGTCCTACACTCAGTGTGTCAGGGTTTGGTTTTCCAAAAAAGGCCCAAGGCTGCAAACTGCCAAGTACCATGATGCCAAGTGCTTGTGCCTTAGACTTAGAGGATGGTGTCATCTTGAAATCTGTAGGAAGGCAATTTTACAAAACTTTCACAGGAGATGCCAGTATATCTGTAACGACAGACAAGATAGTTACGGTGAAGTTTTTAGACGCTTTTGTCCAAAGGCATCCTGCACTGACTGGGAATCAGCAATGCCAACCTCTGGACCACCTAAACCTGTCAGATAGTTGGCCAGATAGTTGGCCAAGTCAGTATCACAATATCTTTTTCTTATCAAGAGTAAATGTGCCTTTATTTCTGTTCACATGTTCAAATGCTTCACTAGTGACTCTTGTACAGCATTAGGCCTACCATAATCTCCTAACAAGGATGCTTTCTCTTTGGCTTGCCAGGTGTTTTCAGTGAAAATGGACGGTTCAGACCTACAGGTGGTCTTAAATATATCAGTTGACTACCCCGAAAACCTGGCCGTG
This sequence comes from Clupea harengus, assembly GCF_900700415.2. Classification (NCBI taxonomy): domain Eukaryota; kingdom Metazoa; phylum Chordata; class Actinopteri; order Clupeiformes; family Clupeidae; genus Clupea; species Clupea harengus. The sequence goes on along the minus strand of NC_045153.1, from coordinate 26,140,999 downwards.
GACTGGGTGAACAATAAACTGTATGTGGTGGAGGGCAGCGTCAACAGGATCGACATGGTGGACTTCGATGGGAGCAACCGCGTGACCCTAATCGCAGAGAACCTGGGAAACCCTAGAGGCCTGGCGGTGGACCCTACAGTCGGGTGAGTGAGTGTGCGGTGGGGGGAAAGAGGGCAGGAGTGTGTATGGGGGAGGTGGGGGGGGGGTGTCTGCCCTTGTCCCTTATCTCTCCATGGTCTCGCTCCAGCAAGACAAGCTCAAGAGAGCCTGACACTCACAGATTGTCTCCCAAGAATGAGCTGGATGTAATAAAAATGATCAGACCAATTGAAATCCAATCGGCAGGCAGAGCCAGGTGGCCAGACGGTATATTGGGAAGTGATAATGAACATTCACAGCGATGTTGCTCTTTGATAGGGTTTATTCTCCCCTGTTTCAATGAACCATGGATACGAATCTCTGGGTCGAGTATTTGATTTCAGTTACACTATAGCTTAACCGCCCGGGTTTTAAGGGGTCGCACACTGTTGATACTGTTCATTCCTTTGAATCCGATTTACAGAGGGCATAGGCAACAGTGTAATGAGATCCCTGGGGTCTGTTCTATAGGTACCTGTTCTTCTCCGACTGGGATTCCTTGAATGGGGAGCCTGGACTAGAGAGAGCCTACATGGATGGGTCTAACCGATACGGCATCATCAAATCCAAGCTGGGCTGGCCCTCAGGGATCACCCTAGACATTGAGGCCCAAAGAGTCTACTGGGTGGACAGCCGCTACGACTACATTGAAACCACAACGTACAGTGGACTGCACAGGTATGCATACATTATGGACTACACTATGGATACTTGTAATATATTTTATTCTACCATATTGTATTTCAGACCAGTTGTACTACATCACAGATTGATTTTAATTATTTATATCATTGATTTAAAATTTCGCCCACCAACCTGTCAGGTGACAGTATCAGTATGCTAGTTTAGGCTTTGCTTGACCCACCTACACTGCTTGTTCCCTGCCAGAAAAACAGTGGTGCACGGAGGCTCCATCATCCCACACCCCTTTGCTATTAGCCTGTTTGAGAGCACGGTCTACTACTCCGACTGGACCAAGATGGCTGTTCTGAAAGCTAACAAGTTCAGCGACAGCAGTCCGCAGGTGGTGTACACCACGGCTCAGACGCCTCATGGGGTGGCTGTCATTCACCCATACAGACAGCCAAATGGTAAGCCCGACAACAGGCATCGTTCTCCACCTTTTTGGGACTTTTTTTACAGGAGTAAAACTTTTTCTTTCTGTGACTTGACACACCCAGCTATTTCTGCGGTACAAGTACATGCCAATTGAAATAAACACACCTGTCATTCCCACTATCCGCTCTGAGTACTGAGTCATTTTGAGGTTCAGGGAAGAAAACCCACAAAAATGTGAGAACAGCTTGACATCGCCAAACATCAAACATCACCGAAATACATCAGTTAGAAAGCAAGCTCATTTTCAGCAATGCCAGCTGTGCTGTTGTTGATGTTTGTAATACAGGTCTGTTGGCTGCTAGCTAGAAAGTCCATAATCTGTTGTTCAGTTTCATTAGTTGTTTACTGGATGTGTTTGTGTGTTTACAGTGAGTAACCCTTGTGGGGCGGACAAAGGTGGCTGTGAGCAGATCTGTGTTCTGAGTCACAGGACAGACAACGGAGGGCTGGGCTATCGCTGCAAGTGCCGCATGGGCTTTGACCTCCATGCTGATGGCAAACGCTGCGTTGGTAAGTTCAGTCCTGAGGCTTTCCCTGGGCTCTGTGTGTGTGGAGCAGGAGAGGATTGTAGGGCATATGTATGTATGCGTGAGCAAGGTGTATGTGTGCAATTTGTTTTGTATTATTCTGATTTATTTTAAGTAAGTAAATATGACAGGATGTTAGGGACGTTATCCCACCAATGTGTTAGCAGTAATAATAATGATGACAATAATCAAAACAAAAAATAACTTTATAACCTTTGATATTTGCTCGTAGTGCAGTATGTGGTCTTGTGTAATGTCTAGAGGGGAATACTGATGGTATGTCCGTGGACATTTCCCTCTCTGTCTCAGTTGTTAGGCAATTCCTGCTCTTCTCCAGTCAGCTGGCAGTGAGGGGGATCCCCTTCAACCTCTCCGCTCAGGAAGATGTCATCCTCCCCATCACGGGCACTCCCTCTTACTTCGTCGGGGTGGACTTCAGTGCTGAGGATGACGCCATTTTTTTCTCGGATACCGCCAAAGACATGATCTACAAGCAGAACGTGGACGGAACCGGTGAGACATTTTCCCCTCTCTCCTCAAAGCCCCCCCCCCAGCAACTCCTCCAGCTTCCAAAGCAGTGGATTCCAGCTCAGCATTTTAAAAACAAGGTTTCAAAATGCACAAGTTTAGCTCCTTTGGGCCCCAAAAATAGCAACGGCTGCGACTAATATGAGCTTATTGGAACTCTGGCAGTGCTGTGTGTTTGTTCCTCCGTGTGGAGCGAGGCTGCTGAGTCCAGAGCCTGAGCATGTGATCCTCTGAGGTCAAAGCACGGAATCATGGGAGTGTCTTATGGGGCAGGGGAAGCATGGGGGGAAGGGTGAGCGAGCAAAAGGCTAAAGTAAGAAGGGTTCCTAATCACGTAACACCCAGTCACCCCTACCTAGTCTTAAGAACACTGACCCACAGAAACAAGACACATGTAGTTCTAGTGGAATATAAGATGTGGGTGGTTTGGATATCTGGATACAAACATACCTACACAGAGAAATTCACAGGGCTGGTCAACTTAATGCCTGTTAATAATCACCGTAGCAGCAAATCCCAGTGAAACAAATGAACCTGCAGTGTGTTTTTGTGTGCCTGTTTGTTGGTCTTGCCAGCATCTTGCCTGATCTGACCCAGCCTTGCTCTGTGTGTGAACCTGTGACCAGTAAATTCAGCCTGACAGTCTATTTGCTTAAAAGTGCCCCACTTTCATCTCTGTATTAAAATTGTTCGGGGCTCCCGCTTTGATCTGCGCAGGCCGGGAGGTGTTGGCCGCCAATCGGGTGGACAGTGTGGAGGACCTGGCTTACGACTGGATTTCAAAGAACCTGTACTGGACCGACCCGCGCTACCGCAGCATTTCGGTCATGAAGCTGGCCGACAAGTCAAGGCGGGCCATCGTCCGGAACCTGAACAACCCGCGAGCCATCGTGGTGCACCCTGTTGTGGGGTAAATTCTGCTGGGTTGGGATGGGGCGGGTGGGGAATGACACAGGGCGGGGGAGGGGCAGTTACTCCAACAGTGACGGACAGTTATGTGTTTTAAGTGTTACTTGCATTGAAGAACACATTTGTTATTCCTATAGGGTGGTCCTGTGGTGCCTTGGAAAAATAGTAATGAAATGAATGCGAATCAGCAGCCAAAAACACAATAAAAGTATTGGGGGGGGGTTCAAGTAACAGAGTGCCATAAGCTGAGGTAATCACTAATCACTGGAGCCCCCAGATGTCAGCAGGGGGTGGTGATGGGGGGAAGAAACACGACTCACATCCCCTCCTCTGTCTCTCTGTCCCCTCTGCCTCTCCGACACCACGAAAAAGACAACTGGGCACTCGGATCACACCTAGAATAATACTGGAGGTGTCCATCCATTCCTGGATCCCTCCAGCTTTGAACCCCCAAATCTGATAAAAGGGCTCTTTATTTAGGGCTAGTGGGACATTTCCAAGAGCTTCAAAGTCATAAGGCCCCTGGGCCAGGGAGCCTAGATTAGTGCTGCATGAAGGCTGGTATTGTGGCGAACACTAAGAACTTGGCTTAAACGGAAAAGCCCCATGGAGTGCTCAAAATACACTGTCTGTAGCGGTTCATAAATGCAACCAGGCAGTATTTTTTTTCCAGCAGTGTTGAGCTCAAGCCAGGTTTCCCCACTTACTATCTGTTGGCAAAAAACTCAATCAACATACATGTTCTCAATGTGTCTTCCTCTTTCCTTGGCAGATATATTTTCTGGACAGACTGGTACCGTCCGGCGAAGATTATGCGTGCCTGGTGTGACGGGTCACATGCCCTGTCGATTGTAAACACAACTCTGGGCTGGCCTAATGGCCTGGCCATTGACTGGAGGTGAGCCAAGCCAACGGTCCCCAGCGCGTCACTGATGCGCAATACACCATTCAGACAAAGCCACTGTTGCGGGAAAATATGCCCCTGACATTTTCATTCACCAAAGTAGCACCAGTCCAGTGAATCACTACTAGAGCTTTTGCATGATCGATGTAAGAAATGGCCAACACTTTTTGTTGTGTGTTCTGCTCGTGTTTCTATTGTTTACACATCTGCCTCGCTAGTAAGCTCCTTACAGACATGATCTGCAGTAATCCTTTCCTCAACGTTGGCCCAAAGCTGACTCATGAGTCCTGTGTGTTCTCCCAGCTCCCAGCGCCTGTACTGGGTGGACGCCTTCTTCGATAAGATTGAGCACAGCTCGTTTGATGGACACGACCGGCTGTCCCTGGATCGCATCACCCAGATCTCCCATCCCTTTGGACTGACCATTTTTGGAGGTCCGTTCTGACCTGAATAAATTAATGAATACAATTATTGAATAAATAAATAAATGAATAAAGAAAACTACTGGAAGTATAGATTGTATAAATGTACAGTAAATGTACAGGCAAATGAGCCCATTCGCTAGGATTCCTTTCTGTATTGTTTATCATCAAATGAAGTTGGGATCTACTGCAGCTAAAGATAAACAAACAAGAGCAGTTTAAAGGCCTTTTCTACTTTCCAGAGTGTTTGTTCCTCATTCCTAATGTCCGTCACCATTGAAATTTAATTATGACTCGCTAATCCTGTGTGGTGACAACGTCAGCAAACAATGCTGCTATTGATAAATTGCAGGCAATTATGGTGCCTCCTCAAACCGCCAGTTTTTCTAATACCACTAGTGGTGAGAGATAAAGTATCTTATGTCAAAGTTAGTGCCCTGGTATTCTTAAGGCCGCACCGCCTCCTCTGCGTTCTGACCAATCCATCTTTCTCCTTGGCCAGGTTATGCATACTTCACCGACTGGAGGCTGGGTGGGATTGTGCGAGTGCGTAAGACGGACGGGGGAGAGATGGTGGTTATCAGAAGGGGCATCAGTCGCATCATGCACGTCAAAGCTTTCAACTCCAACTCCCAGATTGGTGAGAGAGGCTCCTTCAGAGTGTTTGTGTGTGTGTGTGTGTGTGTGTGTGTATGTGCCGGTCAGTTGGTTTGATGTACATCCCTGTTTTTACCTAAACATTTCAAATTTCAGCGGCAACAGGCATACCACATCTAATGCATCCCACATGAATTAAATCTCTCCTTTTTTCCTCCCCTCCCTCTGCTTATTTCTCTCTCTCTCTCCCTCTCCCTCTCCCATCCTCAGGTGGCAACTTCTGCAACAGGCAGGCCAACCCTAACGGCGACTGCAGTCATTTTTGTTTCCCGGCCCCGGACTCCCAGCGGGTGTGTGGCTGCCCGTATGGCATGAAGCTGGCCCCCAACCAGCAGACGTGTGTGGACGACCCCACCAACGAGCCCCCCACGCTACAGTGCGGCGCCAACTCCTTCTCCTGCTCCAACGGGAAGTGCGTGCCCCAGAGCTACCGCTGCGATGGCGCGGACGACTGCTATGACCAAAGCGACGAGGCCGGCTGCGGAACGCACAGTAATGCATCACTGTTTTGTAGTACTGAACTTTTACATGGGATGGGCGCTGCTGTTTTTCTTTTCATTGCTTTTGGACAACATATACTGTACAACATACCCCTAGCATTGTTCAGAAAGTGTTTGAAACTATATAATTTCTGCAAAATATTGTGTATTTGATTGTACAGTTGTATGAGTTTTTCAACCTTTTTATGGCATAACAATGTTTCAGCTCTCCTACTACTGGTCTTGTTGCAGACACCACCTGTTCACCAACGGCTTTCACGTGTGCCAACCAACGGTGCATACCCAGGAATTGGCACTGCGACGGGCACAACGACTGCTCCGATGGCAGCGATGAGCACGCCTGCCCCACCCAGGTCCCCGGCACCTGCCAGGCTAACCAATTCACCTGTGCCAACCACCGCTGCATCCCCCAGACCTGGCGCTGCGACACTGACAATGACTGCGGAGACGGTTCTGACGAGGCTGACTGCAGTAAGTTATGCCACACTGGCTGGAGCAGTGTACATGTAGCCATACATGGGGCCTTGAGCTGCTGAAAGAGACAGAAAAGGACAAACGTGAGATCACAAATGCTAATGTTTAATCCGCATCCAACATTGAGTCGGACCTAAGCATGTATCTGTGTCTGTGTCTCTGTACCTGCCAGACTTTCAGGGCACATGCCAACCTGACCAGTTCCAGTGCCCAGACCACCGGTGCATTGATCCGGCCTACGTGTGCGATGGAGACCGGGACTGTGCGGATGGAGCTGATGAGCAGGGCTGTGGTGAGAAGCATGTTAACGGCAGCCACAGATTTCATTCAATGTATGAAACTATGTTGTTATTTTAACTAATCATCCCATTGTTCTATCGTAGTATATAACTGCACCGCCTATGAGTTCAAGTGTGCCAATGGGCATCAGTGTGTGAACTCCTTTTACCGCTGTGATGGGGTCAATGACTGCAGTGACCGATCGGACGAGGTTGGCTGTCGTAAGTGGGATCACTGTTTTTAATTCAAGTGTCAAATTTCCACTGACAGATTTGTTTTTGAGAATATTTCTGCATATTTTTGAGAATATCTTCCAGAACGGGGTAATAATACTTGACAAATTGATGGGCTATTTATGGGCATGGATGCAATGCACGTTTGGCCTCTATTGTGCAGTGAACAACGAAGACACCAAACATTATCAATCTAATCAAAACAATGTTCCCTCTGCTGCTTAGCTACAAGGGCTCCAGGCATGTGCCACCATGAGACAGAGTTCCAATGCCAGTCTGACGGTAACTGCGTGCCCGCGGCCTGGGAGTGCGACGGGCACGCCGACTGCGCGGACGGCTCGGACGAGCACCATGCCTGCCCGCCACGCACTTGCCCTTCCTCACACTTACGCTGCGACAACGGCAACTGCGTGTTCCGCGGCTGGGTGTGCGACGGCGACAACGACTGCCGGGACATGAGCGACGAGCGTGACTGCCCCACGCCGCCCTTCAGTTGCCCCAGCTGGCAGTGGCAGTGCCCGGGCCACAGCGTCTGCGTCAACCTGACCCGCGTGTGCGACAACGTGCCCGACTGCCCCAATGGAGCCGACGAGTCTCCTCTCTGCAGTAAGTCGCCTCCGCCCTTGACCTCCGACATACAGCAGATGGCCCTATTACCTGCCATGTCTGCTCACACTGTCTGCTCCTTTTATGACATTGCACTCACACAGACGCTCTCTGTCTCTCTGTCTCTGTCTCTCTCTCTCTTTCTCTCTGTCTCTCTCTCTCTGTCTCTCTCTCTCTCTCACACACACACACACATACACACTAGAGGTGAAACGGTACGTGTATTCATCCTGAACTGCCATGGTATGGATGTCACGGTTCGGTGTGTTCAGTCATATGGAGAATATGCTGTTGCCCATGTGCGAAGATTGATGAACAAGATGTGGCACCAAATGTCAAAAGTGCGAGTTCTACCCGGAAACCTTAAAGGGAAACTTTTTTCAACCTGGGCCCTATTTTTAGATCTTTTTGGGACAATTAACGATCGAAATCGTTCATGGAACAACATGGAAAGGATCTCTACAGATCTCTACAGACTGTTTACCGCAATAACTGTGGAAACTGGAGAAAATGACTGTTTGCACAGTCAGTGTTTTAGCTTTCTCTGCCTCCGGGCTCTGATGTAGCAACCCATTCAGTGTATGTAGTCGATTGGCCTACCGTGTGATGCTGGAGTGGGCACCCCTTAAAAGAAAAGCGCCTCCCTTTGACAATTGCCTACAGGCACTTGTGAGGTACTACATCAGAGACGGTCTGACCATTACAGTAACATTTACGAGCCTGTCAGTGGGGAAAACAAGTGGTTTACGTGGATGTGCTGGCTTGCCTTGCGTTTTTTTGTTGCTTTTTTGCAGTTGTACAGACCTCATACCGAACCGTGATGTCCAAACCGTGGTGTAAACCAATCCGTGACTTTGGAATGTTACACCCCTAGCACACTCTCACACACACACACACAACACTAATACCTTCATTTTTGGTTGAATTACAACATGGACGTACACAATCATTTGGGGATCTCAGAGCTAATTGTTGGTGTTTTCAGGGTTCACTAGCCACTTTTGGACTCTGTTTGTTAACTGTATCCAATGAAACTTCTTTCATCTGTAAATTGTGCTGTTAATTGAAACTTTTGTGTTTGTTTCATCCAATTCTGGTGGTTAGACCAACGATATGATTGCACACCTGTCACCTGTGTTGTTTGTCTTGTTGTTGTGTTGTTTTTGTGTATTTTTGTTTGTGGAGTCAGTTGTGTAAATTGTGGGAAAACCCTTTGCAATCATGCATGTTGTCAATCTGGTGTGGATTAACTTTAAAGTGACCTGTGATTTTCCTTTCATGCCTTCCTCAATGCTTTCAGATGAGCCTCTACCAGGTAGGCAAACCCACAATCATTCACCCAGTCCCTTTGCATGTAGCTCTGATCTATTCCTAAATCAACACCCTGCCACATGCCTACTAACCCCTACAAACAGGTAGAAGTTCCATGCTGCCGTGCCGAAACCTTCCGGACGTCTGTAGTTTAGAGAACTAGCATGAGCAAAGCACCGTATGCTAGTATGTGATTCCAAAAGGAATGTGTGATGTAGGCTGCCGACCAATAACCAATTTGAGCTGATGTTAATAACAAGTATTAACCTGCCCTACCCATCTGCCTCTTTTGTTTTTTTTCGTACGTTCTTTCCAATGGTCTTCATTACTGTAAACATCCAAGTATGAGCTCACTGGGCAATTCATTCAAAGAAATTTGTTATCTAATGCTGTTTACATAGCATTTAGAGTCAGCCCAAATTCCCTGAATGAATTCCTTCGCTGAATGTGTGAGTCTATTGCAGAGTGGAGTGGAGTTGCACTAACTCTTTCCTCACTTCACCTCTCCCCTCAACCTCGTCCCCCTCTAGACCAGGAGAGCTGCACAGACAACAACGCCGGCTGCACCGACGGCTGTATCCAGGGGCCGTTTGGCGCCCAGTGCACGTGCCCCATGGGCTTCCAGCTGACCAACGACTCTAAGACGTGCGAGGACATTGACGAGTGCCAGCCGCCAGGCCTCTGCAGCCAGCACTGCTTCAACGAGAGGGGCTCCTTCAGGTGCCACTGTCAGGAGGGCTACACGCTGGAGGCTGACCAGCACACATGCAAAGTCTCAGGTGTGTGTGTGTGTGTTTGTGTGTGTGTGTGTGTGTGTGTGTGTGTGTGTGTGTGTTTATCTGCAAGGATGTATCTCTATAAGAGTATATACCCAGTCTGTAAAGCACAGTGAATTTGTGAAATCAAGAAGCTATTTGATACTTAGTTAATCATCATAGCTCATTCAAAACCCTCTGAAGAATCTTTCTTTGCATACAAAATGAACAGACAGTCTCATTCGGAGCTGTGCCCATTCATGTCCAGTGAGACGTCCGATATGAATCCGATTGGCTCACTCAGAGCTATGACATGCCCTGTCAGTAGCCGAGAGGGAAAATTCCCCAGGCGGAACCACATTTGGCCCTCCGGAGACAGAGATGGCCCTGGACACGGTTTGTGGCTGTCTCCCTTTCCCCACTGACCGCCAGTTCGGATTACAGCTGATAAGGCAAACATCATGTATGTCAGTCAGACGTCTTCAGATGGGCCTATTAGGACCTAATCAGCAACAAAGGCAGCGCTGTGCTGCCTTAGTTATGAGGCCCTTCCCCTATGAGACATCACCGGTGACACAAGACTGACAGAAAGGCCGCCACTGGAGGGCTGCTTTGAGGAACGTATTTTGTAATACCTTTTATGGGAGGCATTTGGAAGGAAATATTGGAAGTATTTTTTGTGTTATTTCCACAGGGACGAGGGAGGCATTTCTGTTGGTCGCCAGCCGAAATCAGATCATATCTGATGACATCTCGTCCCAGCCCAACGTGGTGCACTCCATAGTGCGCGATGGACGGAACATTGTGGCGGTGGATTTCGACTCGGCCACCGACCGCGTGTACTGGTCAGACACGACACAAGACAGGATATGGAGCGCCCACAAGAATGGCAGCGACAGGACTGTCGTGAGTGCCAGTCTTCCAAACCGCTGCCTATCCATTAAACCCGCATGCACACACACACACACAGCACATCATGTTAACCGTAGGTTATTAATGAAACAACTCCTTTGAACTCAACAGATCTTTGACAGTGGCGTGACAGTCACAGAGAGCCTTGCAGTAGACTGGGTGGGCAGGAACCTCTACTGGACGGACTATGTGCTGGAGACTGTCGAGGTGGCCAGGCTGGACGGGTCACACAGGACAGTGCTTGTCAGCGAGAATGTCACCAACCCCAGGGCCCTAGTGCTGGACCCCAGAAACGGGTAACACTCAGCAGCAACACAACAGCACTAGCATTAGTATAAAAACATCACTAGCATTAGTATAAAAACAACATCACTAACATGAGTATAAAAACAACATCACTAACATGAGTATAAAAACAACATCACTAACATGAGTATAAAAGCATCACTAGCATTAGTATAAAAACATCACTAGCATTAGTATAAAAACATCACTAGCATGAGTATAAAAACATCACTAACATGAGTATAAAAACATCACTATCATGAGTATAAAAACATCACTAACATGAGTATAAAAACATCACTAACATGAGTATAAAAATGAACTGTCTAACACAGGACAGCTCAGGTATGACAGCTGTTGTTTATATTATGTCCCTTATTTGTGACCCAGGTTTCACCTGATGTTCTGGACTGACTGGGGCAGAAACCCGCGCATTGAGAGGGCGAGTATGGATGGGAAAATGAGGACCACAATCATCAGCAACAAACTGTACTGGCCCAATGGTTTGACCATTGACTACCCTAACAACCTCCTCTACTTTGCTGATGCTTACTTGGACTTTATTGACTTCTGTGATTACAATGGGAACAATAGGAAGCAAGTCCTAGCTAGTGACCTGGTAAGGAAAAGATTTTCACTTTGTGTTACTGTTGTCCAAAGTGTGGGAATTAATTCAATCATGTTTGTCAAGAGTGGAAACATAATATTCTATTCCAACGCAAGTCATGGCTTTAACCAGAAAGATAAAAAAGGGGAATATGCTTCCTTATGCATTGTATTTGGTTCCTTGTAATATGGTATTTCCTCGTATTACACTGATATAAAACGTTATGCTACAGACTGAAAAAGTAGACTTAAAGCTAGTACATTTCACTTTTGGCAAGTACATTTGATCTTTTTCACAAGATACATGTATTTATTATTATTATTATTATTATTTTGGCCCACCACCACCCCCCCTCTTCGGAGGACAGCTTTATTTTTATTCAAATGTAGTTACAATCGTGATTGAAGCCACTCCGAACATACCCAACCTAATACAGTGTGAAAACAAAGTAGCATAAAGCAACAAACAGACAAGCAGGCAGACACATAGACAGACCAACAGACAGACAGGTAGACAGACCTGACAGACCTGATAGACAGGCAAGCGGACAGGCCAACAAACAAATACACAAGACATTCTATAGTTGCGGTGGGATTGTTGAAGGTACTACTTTACCAACCCATGGCAATGGGGAAGAAGTTGACAGGGGAACAGAAGGAATTGATGGGGGAAATCTGTGTGAATTAAGGGAGATGAGATGTGCCTGCATTGATGGGGATTGTGTTGAAGACTGCATGTGGGTTTATGTGAGAAAAGGGAGAGTAAAGGTGATGGGGATGTACGTGGTTTATGCTACGGCTGAATTTGCAGAAAGGTTATGAAAGGGTTCCAGATGTCTTTAAAGGCACATATATTGTTCTTTGTCCTAGCGTCAATTTCCTCTGTTAATATGTATTCTGATAATAGATTGGACCAGTGATTGAGACGGCAGGATGTTTTGGATAACCAGTTCTGAAAGACTATTTTCTTAGCAATAGAGAGACGAGTACTGGGATTTTGTGTTTTGACAGGAGGGGTTATTTCTGAAGTGTCTCCTAGGAGGCAAAGTGTCGGAGACATGGCGACTCTGCATTCCAGGATGGTGGATATTGTCTCAATAACAGTGGTCCAAAATGAGTGAATAGGTTGGCAGGCCCAGGTGGCGTGGAGATAGGAGTCCGTGTTCCCTAAAGTGCATTGTGAGCAGGTGTTAAGCAGGGGTCAATAAATCCCATTTTGTACATCCTCCTACGGGTGAAGTGGGTTCTGTGAATGGTCTTATATTGTATGAGTTGTAGGTTGGTGTTAGTTGTCATTGCAAAGATGTTCCTGCAGATTTGTGTCCATAAATTGGGGTCGGGAGATAATGCCAGGTCACTTTCCCATTTTGTTTTGGGTAGTGTTACTGAGTGGTTAGAGGTAGAGATGAGTCTGTAGATATGAGATGTAACTTTTTGGGGATGGTTAGCGATTTTTACGAGTTCAGAGGGCTGCAATGTGTTGTTGGTTATTTTCATTTTGAATTTGACTAAAGATCTCAACTGTTGATACTGGAGAAATTTTGGAGTATTTATAATTTTATAGTATTTTCATAATTGAACTTCTGCTTGGTGAAGATGTGTATTTTATTGTTCTTTTTATTTTATTTAAATTTTTTCCTCTTTTTGCGTCCTGCTTTTTTGCAGCTTCCTCCTGCTGATCTAATCAAACCTATTATTTTATTGTCCCGAAAAAAGTGATACAAATGTCAGGCATAGACGCATTAATGAACAAACCTATTCTTTTAAAGTGAGGCATATCAATGACACATCAATGTGGTCAAGTCGAGGTCTGGTAGTTCTAGTTTCTGAAAACAAAAACAGGTCTAACTATGGCAAGGGAACTGTGTCCTGTACCACTGACTTATTCCTAAGAACAAAGACTAATTTAGTTTGACTCTTATTCCATTTTCTGTTCAGATTCATCAACTATCCAGCATGTTATAGCCCTGTGTTGAGTCTGTCCCTCTCTCTCTCTCTCTCTCTCTCTCTCTCTTTTCTGTCCTGTTCTCAATGAAAAGGTACTGCAACATCCCCACGCAATTACCATTTTTGAGGATTTTGTGTATTGGACCGACAGATTCGTCAACCGTGTGATCCGGGCCCATAAGTGGCATGGGGAGAACCAGACGGTGATGCTCTACAATCTCCCCCAGCCCATGGGTCTGGTGGCAGTGCACCCGGCCAGGCAGCCCGCAGGTAGGCCCCGGCCTGGCACCAGCTCACACAGTATTCTTATGTTGTGTAAGAATATAGAGAATGTTATTCTAATTGTCACTGAGGCAAGATTTATGCTTAGAGAGAACGACGCACAGCCTATTTTGTTTCTTTACTAAATGCATATTAATAACTGTCCTCAAATTCACTTCAGTTGCACTACAGTCAGAAAATCAGTGAAAAATGTTAAGTGTGGATAGCACTAGATGTTTCACACAGAACCCCGCCATGCCCTCCGTCACCCCATTTACTCTGGGTGTTTATGTTGGAGTCTCTCATTAGTCATGTCTAATAGCCTGGCCTTGCACTCTCCCTCTCTCACAGGTGATAACCTGTGCCAGTCGAGTCCCTGCACACACATCTGCCTCCTCTCGGCCCTGGGCCCCAGGTTTTATTCCTGCGCCTGCCCCTCGGGCTGGACACTGGCCGAGGACCAGCTCACCTGTGCCAGAGGTAGGCAGCCCGCCAAACATCCAGCCAATGGCAGACTTATCTCTCCTCTTCTGATTAAGGAAAGGAAATCAGGCTGGACTCTACAGTGCAGCAGTGAATGGAGTTTACTGTATCTATGGGTTCTCCTTTGAAATATAATGACATATTTATAAGGAGCATATCATAATACAGTGAATGAGCAAAGCACAGCTCTCAGGACAGCTGTGCAGTTGTTCTCAGTGGCATCTAGCTGCCAAGGGATGGATGCAGGGAAAAAATGGGCTCTAGCTCAGTTGAAAGAGAGCTTGTCAACAGCACCCCATTATCAATTCTATCCCCAAAGTCTCATTCCAAAAGCAAATATGTTTAATCCCACTGCCGCGCTGCACTGTACCCGAAGGCCTGGTCGAGATGAGATGAGATGAGATGAGACGAAAGAGAAAGCGAGGGAGAAAGCTCCGCAGGTCCTCTTCAGGTCAACAGCTCACCTAGTCTCAGGTTTCAGCTATTTTCTCTCTCTCAGCGATGTCAAATGCATTTTCTGTCGCCGGGTGACTGATTGATTACCCTGGAGGAGAAAATGACTACAGGTCCACCCTGATGCTAATCTCTGATGACAAAGCCAATCACCATCTCCAGCCCTCCGGCCGCACCAGAATCTCGCCCCCCTCCTCCTTTCTCGATGCATAGCTCGCTCTCATCCTATGGACGTGATGCTGGCCCATGTCGAGAGAGTAATAACTGCCATTGTCTTTTTCCTGTCCACAGTGGAAGATCCCTTCCTGGTGGTCGTCCGTGACAGCATAATTTACGGCATCTCCCTCAACCCCGATGACAAGAGTAACGACGCCATGGTGCCAGTGGCCGGCCTCCATAACGGATACGATGTGGACTTTGACGATTCGGAGCAGATGATCTACTGGGTAGAGCATCCGGTGAGTGCCATGACTGTACCCACATGACCACAGGTTCAGTCCTTATACTGATAGAGCTGAATACTGATAGGGCTGAATTGATCACAAAGGCGTAGTCTTAGTTTTGCTGCTCTTTTCAATACAAACATCTAAGCCCACCAGAAGGCATTGACTGTTGAGTATATACACTCTTAAATCCTCTCTACGGTGATAGTGGTTCAGAGGGTAAAGGAGTAATTTAGCAATCGGAAAGTTGCTAGTTCGATCCCGACTCCTCCTCACCAAGTGTCAAAGAGTCCTTGAGCAAGATGCTGAACCCCCAACTGCTCCCGATGTGCAGGTTGGCAACTTAGATAGTAGCCTCTGCCATTGGTGTATGAATGGGTAGATGTTTGACGCATTCATCTGCGAAGCTCTTTGAATGCTCTTTTAGTAAAAAAGCGATAAATAAATGCAGTCTATTTACCATTTATCTGCAAATTCACATGTTGAGGCTTTGCTTTTGGGTAACGTTCCACTGGTTGTTTGCAGGTGCATTGCCTTCAGAGTGTGGTTTGTGGAAATTAATCTGCACACTTGTGCAGACATCCTACTTTTTTCAACCTCAAACTTCCCTCCTGTATTATTTATTGGGTCATGGCGTGTTTCATAATTGAACTTCTGCTTGCTGATAATCCGATTTTATTGTTCAACTCACTTATTTTTTTCCTCTTTTTCGGCCTCTTAATTGATGCATGGCATTTTTCATAATTGAACTTCTGCTTGGTGAAGATGTGTATTTTATTGTTCTTCTTATTTAATTTAATTTTTTTCCTCTTTTTGCGTCCTGCTTTTTTGCAGCTTCCTCCTGCTGATCTAATCAAACCGATTGTTTTATTGTCCCGATAAAAGTGATATAAATGTCAGGCATAGACGCATCTATGAACAAACCTATTCTTTTATTGTCTTCTTTTATAGAAGTGAGGCACATCAATGACACATCAATGTGGTCAAGTCGAGGTCTGGTAGTTCTAGTTTCTGAAAACAAAAACAGGTCTAACTATGGCAAGGGAACTGTGTCCTGTACCACTGACTTATTCCTAAGAACAAAGACTAATTTAGTTTGACTCTTATTCCATTTTCTGTTCAGATTCATCAACTATCCAGCATGTTATAGCCCTGTGTTGAGTCTGTCTCTCTCTCTCTCTCTCTCTCTCTCTCTCTCTCTCTCTGTGTTGTAGGGGGAGATCCATCGGGTGAAGTCAGATGGCACAAACAGGACAGAGTTTGCCCCCGCAGCCATTTTGGGCTCCCCAGTGGGACTGGCTTTGGACTGGATGACCCAGAACCTCTATTACACAAACCCATCCTCCCAGTCCATAGAGGTGCGCAGTGAACAGTGGCACCTCATTTGCCATGGCCATGTGGATTATTCTGAGATACCTGCTACATTATTTCCCCATGGCTCACTGTATTTTATAGAACCATAACATGTACAATATCACCATTGTATTATATTTATAAATGCAGAAAGCATTTCATGTGTTTATTTTTTGTAGGCACTTCTATGATCTCTATCTAACTGCACTATCATTGACCATGTTACTGTATTGTATGATCATCTGCTGCCTCTCTCTGGCAGGTCCTGAGGCTGAGAGGAGAGGTACAGTACAGGAAGACGCTCATCACCAACAACGGCTCCCCTACCGGTGCTGGCACGCCCACTGGCATCGCGGTCGACCCAGCACGCGGGTAAGCCCCGTTTAGCACACGCCTGGCATGGCCACTGATCCTCCTGCTCGTGGAGTTCTGGCAGGTTCTCTGCCATCTGTCCGTCTCAAGGAGTCGACTGAACAAACAAACAAAGGGTTACAGCAGGAGAAACACTAGAGGAAAGGACTGCAAGATCCTCCCGCTGCACCTGTTTAGTCCCAGCACAGGCTCTCTGACTCACACACACACACACACACAGAGGCACAGGGAGGGGAGGGTAGCACACTCTTTGAACCCAGAAATAGAAACCCATATGAGATTTTGCATTGCAGTCAACTTTATTTACTTGCCGAAGAAATCAATAAGTGATGGAATGGGATATATTACATTATGCATTTTAACTCCAGCTTTGCTACCATTTGGCATCCAGTTCATGCAATACCTCTTGAAAACCTGTCTGTAAAATAGTTAGGGCTCCTGAGGTAAACACCAGTACTAGAATGAGAGAATAGAGGTGTGAAGGAAGAGAATGAAAGGCTGAGTGATTAACCTCACAGCTCTGTGTGTGTGGTGCTGCAGGAGGATGTACTGGACTGACCAAGGCACAGAGAGCGGCATCCCAGCTAAGGTGGCAGCAGCTAACATGGATGGCTCTGACCCCATCAACCTCTTCACTGACCGCCTGGACCACGTGGAGTTCATCACCATCGACATCAAAGAAAACAAGCTGTACTGGGCTGTCACGTCAACTGGAGTGGTAAACTGTCATTTGAAAAATCTAGAGCTAAGCAGCAGCCATATTTCGTAGCAGTTTTCACCTACACCTATTTAGCAAGTGAATATGAGGAAACCTTAATGTATCAGGAGAACTTACGCCAAATGCTCCTTTATTTTATGATGTCAGATTGAGAGGGGAGATCCAGATGGGACAAACCGCATCACCATGGTAACAGGCCTGTCGCACCCCTGGGGTGTGGCGGTGCACGAGTCCTTCCTGTACTTCACCGACCGGGACTATGAGGTGATTGAGCGCGTGGACAAGGCCACGGGTGCTAACAGGGTGGTGCTACGGGACAATGTGGCGGGCCTGAGAGTTCTGAAGGTGCACTACAGAGACAGTGAGTACCTGTAGGATTGCTCCAAATGAAACGTGACATTGATTTCATCACTCATTCAGATAGTTTTCTTGATTGATTTTACTGTACACAAATTAAAATAGCCTATATAAAGTATCATAAAAAAGAAATTTAAAGACACAGGAGCTCTTTGGAATATTGAAGCATAGAGATCTATTCTAGTAGACCCCAAAAATAAAATGATAAAGATTGAAAATGAGGCAGGCATAATTTAGGCATATCCAACCAGCGACTAACACTACTAATCTTATTCTTCAGTTCGTTCACCTTGCAATGAATTGTGGTATAGTGGAGAAATTGTAGTGTACACCGTTAGTACACTAAGGTTTGTGCCACGCGTGGGACTTTTATAGTGAATACAATTTCATGAGTGGATGTTCCGAACATAACTACTGTTAAACAGTTGCTCCCTAGTACATAGTTTTGTTTTCTATGCCTGTTATGTAGTCAGTATAACACAGCACTCAGTACAGTGCTACACTATATCTAGTGAATATATGTGTGAATGAGGATGACCGCTTGTGGTGGAGACAAAGCAGAACCAGTGGCTGTATCTTTGGCTTGTAACCACTCTATTGGTTGAATGGGGGCCTTTTTCCCTCTCTGATTGAGAGATTAAGATAATGGCCGCCTCGTGGCGCTCCTTTTTTTTGGGAGGCCTTGTCAGCTGGATGCCGCCAGGATGATTACCTGGGGGAGATGTCTCCGAGCGCTGGATCAGCTTACCAATTAGTTCCTCTTGCCATCAAAAGAACACTGGCTGTTGTGTGAGGGGGAAGGAGCCAGTGTTTCTTTGCGCAGAAGAGCAGAGATAAGTTCTCTCGCTTGCAGGACAAGAGAACGACTCTCATTGTGAATCCCCCAGATTGGATCAGCCTGAATCAGGCTGTCATTAGGAGCAACAGAGCCTCTAGTAATAACTCTGTAGTCCTCCTGGCCCCCTCGCTGCTGCTTGTCATCTGAGGTATGAGCCAGATTCTTAGGCCATAGCCCCTCAAAGCTGAGGCAAAATCTCCTCTTCATTGAGCGTATAATAAAGCATTCCATTTCTAGCTGAGTAGTTAAGCATAGCTGGGAGGTCACTGGTTGTAATTGACCTCTGAGAGAATGTGGATCTCCATCTTGGCTGTGACATCCCGGTTTATTACCCCGCTACAAACTGACCACTGCTCTTGTGTAGGTACCTAGTGTTAGATTAGCTGGAACTCAGCCTGAACCTCTCTGTCATTTAGTCATCTATAGGATATATATTTTTTTTTAAACTGAGACTGAATTTGTAGCATACATAACTGTCTAAGGGTGAACCTGCTGTACGTGTTTAATGGTAGACAAGATATGTCCATGTATAACTTGCTGGATCTGGATGTAGCACTTGCTGGAACTGAGACCAAACTCTTCTGTCCTGTCTCCACAGACTCTGCAGGCACCTCTAATGGCTGCAGTAACAACCAGGCGATGTGTGAGCAGCTGTGCCTGCCGCTGCCCGGCGGCCTCTTCAGCTGCTCCTGTGCTACGGGTTTCCAGCTCAACGCCGACAACCGCACCTGCGCGCCCTACCAGTCCTACCTGGTCATCTCCATGCTCACCGCCATAAAGGGCTTCAGTCTGGAGGGCTCCGACCACTCGGAGGCCATGGTGCCTGTGGCAGGCAGAGGTATGGAAGTTAAAATGCTCAGGAAACTTTAGTCCTCTGAGTGGTCCGGTGTGTGCAGTGAGTGCATCTGTCCACTGATTGGTCCGGTGCGCTTGCCTATTTATAACTATGAATAGAAAGAACTGCAGCATTTAGTAAGAAAAATGGCACATCTCATTGAAACGGTATATCTCATATTGAATGTGAATTGATCTATTATTCTAGAACATTCAAAATATTATTCTAGAAGAACATTCGCTCTAGTATTGTTGTCACCTGTTGTCCCCTCGTTCACACTCTTTCTGCCTCCTCAGGCCGCAATGCTCTGCATGTGGACGTGCACATGCCCTCTGGCTTCCTGTACTGGTGTGACTTCAGCAGCACGGTGGCGTCTCAGAACGCCATACGACGCATCAAACCAGATGGCTCAGCCTTCCGTAGCATCGTCACCTCCGGCATCGGCCGCAACGGAATCCGAGGCATCGCTGTGGACTGGGCTGCAGGTACAGAGGACTTTGGGTCTTTTTAATGTTTGAGGAACCCTCTGGTTGGGGCTTTACTTTGGGGAAGGGGTAGTAATCGAATTGAATAATCTGTGAAAAGTTGTTAGGGTATATACAACAGTCTACAAAGGTCAAAGTGGCACATTAATAGGCACATTAAGTGGCTTTGATACCAAGAGCGCCTCCAGATACAGGATTGGTAATGAGACAGGTGCCAGGAAAAGAGATTGGACTCAATGACAGGGAAAGGGCAGGAGAGAGTGAGGAACTGGGAGAGTACGAACGGATAAATATTTGGATTAAGGAGATTTCATTTAACTTAATTTAACAGCTGATTGATCTGCACAGTGTTGTTGCAGGAAACAGGTTCATGTCCTTGAGGAAGAGCTTAATTAAGTCATTTCAGTTTCATGAGCCTTAATGTTGCCTTCCTTGCCTGTATAGGAAACCTGTACTTTACCAATGCCTTCTTGACTGAGACGTACATCGAGGTGGTCCGTCTGAACACCACTTTCCGCCGTGTGCTCCTGAAGACCCAAGTGGACATGCCTCGCCACATCGTCGTGGACCCCAAAAACCGTTACCTCTTCTGGGCTGACTACGGCCAGAACCCCAAGATCGAGCGGGCCCTGCTGGACGGCACCAACCGCACCGTGCTGGTCTCCTCCGGCATCATCACGCCCCGCGGCCTTGCCTTGGACAGGCAGACCGGCTACGTCTATTGGGTGGACGACTCGCTGGACATGATCGCACGAGTGCGGCCCGATGGTGGCGAGACGGAGATCGTCCGCTACGGCAGCCGCTACCCCACCCCGTACGGCATAACCGTCTTCCAGGACAGCATCATCTGGGTGGACCGCAACCTGAAGAAGGTCCTACGAGCCAGCAAGCAGCCCGGGTTCACCGAGCAACCGGAGGCCATCAGAGACAACCTGGGCATGCTGAGGGATGTGACGGTGTTCGACCCACACACGCAGCCCAGCTCGCCCCAGGAGCTCAACCACAACCCCTGCCTGGAGGCCAACGGCGGCTGCGCCCATTTCTGCTTCGCCATTCCCAGGTCAACGGATAAGCAGTGCGGCTGCGCCTTCGGGAGCTTGGCAGCAGACGGCAGCACGTGCGCGGTGTCGCGGGAGGACTACCTCATCTACACCACCGAGAGCACGGTGCGGAGCCTGCGACTGGACCCCGAGGACCACGCCATGCCCTTCCCTGTGGTTAACGTGCCCCGCACCTCCGTGGCCCTAGATTATGACCGTGCCGACGGCAGGATTTATTTCACGCAGAGCTCCGGCGTGGGACACAGCAAGATCAGCTACCTCAGCCTGTCCTCCCCCACCTCGCCAGCCATTGTGGTAGCCTCAGGTAAAGGAACGGGCACAAGGGTGTCATTTTCTTAGATAAGTTGTTAACAATAAACAAAATGCAGTTTTAAATGCATTTAGCACACACTGTTTGCGTTGTTTAATTGATTTTGGTTATTGACACTACCGTTAACATTATGCCCGTCATGCCAGGGCATGCAGATCTCATCTAACTAATCTCCTCTATATTTGCATAGATCTGGGAGCCCCTGATGGTGTTGCTTATGATTGGATCAATAAGAGGATCTACTACAGTGACTACATCAACCAGACCATCAACTCCATGGCTGTCGACGGCTCTAAGAGGACCACCATCGCACGCGTGCCGCGGCCCAGGGCCATCATGGTGGATCCCTGTAGAGGGTGAGTCTCACTGAAAGAGGCTTGAGTCAGTGACTCGTTTGTTTTTAAAGGGAAACTTTTTTGTTAAGAGGGTTAATTCTAAATTTGTCACTACTCTACAGGAATGTGAGAAGGGTACTGTCCAGTCTTTATGAACTGTTCATGAATCCACTTTGTTCTGTGCTTGAAACAGGTACATGTACTGGACAGACTGGGGGACCAATGCCAAGATTGAGCGGGCTACTTTGGGTGGAAACTTCCGGACAGAACTAGTAAACTCCAGCCTGGTGTGGCCTAATGGACTAACACTGGACTATGATGAGCAGAGACTTTACTGGGCTGACGCCAGCCTGTAAGATTCCACATTCAGTTAACATACAACTGGAGAATAATGGTGGTTGGATTTGAGCAACTAATCCGTTTCACTAACTCTATTTTGTGGGCGCGTGTGTGTGTTTGCTTTCATGTGTTTGTTTCTCAGACAGAAGATCGAGCGCTGCTCCCTCACCGGGGCCAATCGAGAGGTGATCGTGAGCACAGCCATCTACCCGTTCGCCATGACCCTCTACGATCAGCACATCTTCTGGACCGACTGGAACACGCGCAGCATCTACCGCGCCAACAAGCACGACGGCTCGGACCAGCGAGTCATGATCCAGAACCTGCCGTCGCGGCCCATGGACCTCCACGTGCTGTCCAACAGCAGGCAGCAGCAGTGCAGCAGCCCCTGCCAGCAGTTCAACGGAGGCTGCAGCCACATTTGCACCCCAGGTACTGTGCTTGCTTTCGTCTCCCAGAGTTACAGGAAGTGGCTCTTTCTTAATCATTTTTAACTTTGGAAAAAGGTGGTCGCTACATGAAGGCTACATGACAGATAGAGTGTTTTGTTGGCTATGAGCTTGGATCCTGTCACATATGTATGATGTCTGTTTGGAAAGCTGGCAATTACAAATCCTTCCAAGATGTCAGTCTTCATCTCTACCCTGCCAAGTTGGCAACACGTTTTTCAGTTGAGGGTGCACCGTCCTGGCGCTTTTCTCTGACCTTTCTCTGCCTTTTTATGTTTCCAGGGCCACAGGGGGCGGAGTGTCAGTGCCCGTCGGAGGGACGTTGGTATCTGTCCGACAACAAACATTGTATCCCAGACAACGGCACCCGCTGCCAGCCAGGGCAGTTTACTTGCATGAATGGACGCTGCATCAATGCCCAGTGGAAGTGTGACAATGACAACGACTGTGGGGACGGCAGCGATGAGCTGGAGAGAGTCTGTGGTATGAAACCCCCCCTGGCACAGCTTATGCTCTAGGTGCCACCCACTGTCTGGTAGCCAGGTTGGATCTAGCTTTTAGCGTAGCCCTGTACAACGCATCTGGAGCTTTTGTACCTCACTATAGAATATCTTGGCAGTTGGTCGATGCTGTTACTTAAGACCCCAGCCATTCCTTTCATCCTTTTCTAATTAGACAGCTTTTAGTCACGTTTTGAAACTTTGAAACTTAACATACTGGCTGGCAATACTATTGTCTGTGTTGTGTGTCTGTGTCTGTGTTGTGTTGTTTCTGTGTACTCTTCATGTTGTGCTGTGTTTTGTCTATACTGTTGCGTTGCTGTGTTGTCTGTGTTTTGTCTATACTGTTGCGTTGCCTTTTGTCTGTGTAGCGTTCCTGTTTGGGTTTTGGTGGTGGTGCTTCTGTGTAGCTTTTTATATGCTGGCTTTCAGTTTGTGTTCTATCTTACGCTGCCACTGTTAACACTTGGTGATCAGTCTGGGCCTTTTTCTTGCATCGTGCTCCACTCTAAATCTTTGCATGCTGCTGTTTTGTGTTCTTCATTCTCTGCCTTCTCACAACAACCGAATCTCCTCTTTTCAGGATCCAAGACAGATTTTGCTGCTTTTGGTGTGTATGCTTGCATTCTCTAACACACTATACTTAACTTCCTAGGACTGCTAGCCTTTCACGCTTTAGCGGTATTTAACAACTAACCACTTGCTTATTGCCCCTTGTCTCTTGCATGCAGTCCCACAAGTGGTATCGTTCATTGCTCTGTCAGGTAACTCTGTCATGTCCAGCCATCTCTCTCAATGCTCTCCCTCACTGTGGCCAATGGCTGTAAAAGTAATGTGTTGTTTTTTTTTCTGTGACTGGCAGCCTTCCACACCTGTGATCCCACGGTGTTCACCTGTGGGAATGGCCGCTGTGTGCCATACCACTACCGCTGTGACCACTACAATGACTGCGGGGACAACAGCGACGAGGACGGCTGCCTTTTCCGGCCCTGTGATGCCAACACAGAGTTCGCCTGCAACAATGGCCGCTGCATCGCTAAGGAGTATGTCTGCAATGGTATCAACAACTGCTTCGATAACGGCACCTCAGATGAGAAGAGTTGTCGTAAGTTTGCTGGATTCCACTTTTGTCAGATTTCTCTGGTGTTGATGTTATATCAAGGAGAAGGTAGCTGTCTCCAGATCAGTTGAGGATGTTTGTTATTCATTTATGTTAATACAGACACTGTTCAAAGGAAAATGAACGAGCTTTGGTGTTGCATTACAATAACAATTACTAACAATACATTTTGGATCACCCTCCTGCATCTGTGTGCTTGCTGTAGCTGAGCGCACCTGCCAGCCTGAACAGACCAAGTGCCAGAGCACCAACATCTGCATCCCTCGCTCGTACCTCTGCGATGGAGACAACGACTGCGGGGACATGAGTGACGAGAGTCCCACACACTGTGGTGAGTCAGAGGCTTTGGTTTAATTGGTGGATATTACTGAACCAAAAATGTCATGTTTTAGTCCTTATTCTCATTGTCTGCATGCTTTAGATAATGACAGAGATAAAGGCACCCATTGTCTGCATGCTTTTTAGACAGAGATAAAGACACCCATTGTCTGCATGCTGTAGATCATGACAAAGATAAAAGCAGCGCTTAAAGCTAATGTGACAACAGGAGAGGTACTAGATCAAATTATTATTGACAAATTAGTTCATCATCCTTTTCTTTCTGTGTTCATTGTGGTTTTTGTCTTTTGTCTTGTAATAATAATATTAAATAAATAAAAGATCACAATTCACACAACCATAATTTAGCCATGGCCTATCAATGTGCTCGGGGCACACTCCCTCACACCATGGTTAGCTTAGTGTTACCTGAGATTTCTGCTGTTTTCACCCACAGCTGAACAATGCCAAGAAACATCCGGCTCAGCCAGAGCTGAATGGGCCAAAATGTTTTCAGTTGTGTCCTTTGTTGGTCAATGGGGATAGGGTGTCCATTCACCGATGTCCGTTTCCTTGCTCCCCCTCTTTTAAGCGAGTGGCTTTGGGTCGCCCCCTTTGTCCTCAGCCTGACCTCTGCCCTTTGTTTCCCCTCAGCCACATCCACCTGTGGGCAGAATGAGTTCCGCTGCTCCAGCGGCCGCTGCATCCCGGCGCACTGGTACTGCGACGGAGGCACAGACTGCACCGACGGCTCAGATGAGCCCTCCTCCTGCGGTGAGTGCACAGATACAGACAGACACAACACTGCCAGGACCACACGTTTCACAATCACCTCACTAGTTGAGCTGAAGTTCTCCACAGTGTTATCTTGTCTTGTCTTGGTTTTTAACGGGTTCAAAACATCATATCACTGTGTTGTTGATTTGTTGTAAGCTGAGCACTTATTTAGATATCGAATTAACTTCAACCCTGTCCCTGCCTCAGAGATGGAGGCCGTTAGGTTATCTTGATAGTGTATCAGTCTCTAGTCCGCCGATGAGCTGGTACTGCATTCTTCTGTGTGTAGTTAAGGGCTTAGTAGGTGAATGTCACCACTCAGGAGATGGATGGGCTGAAATGCGCTCCGTGCTTAGTGGGTGTTAGGTGCTGCAGCTGATGCTGTGTTGGGGAGCTGCTTTATCAGAGCTCAGTGCCTGTCTGTGATCGGGTTGCCATCGCCTGCCACATTCCTGCCTGCTGACTCCCAGCACCCTCCCCCGTGCTCCTGCCCCTTCCCCTCCACACCACTCACACCGAACAGTACGGCTTTCCACGGGGAATCTGCACAAATTCCAGCACATCCATGCCCAGTTGTTTATCAATCTGCTGCCAAACATGACAATCTCCATTTTCTATCTATTTGCTGAGCTTTGTAGAGTGCGTTTTAGGATACCAGGATGCCATTTGTCGATCAGGGTTGTTGAGATGAGCAGCGTCTCTGGAACTCTGTACGGGAAAAAGTTGGAAGTGGAAGTCCCACATATGTGTTCTTAGAGTTGGGTTTAACGGTTTGATCTCTTGTTCATAACCCCACAGCAACTATATTGAGGACCTGCAGCCCAGAGCAGTTCCGCTGTGATGATGGCCGCTGCATCGCTTCCTCTTGGATCTGTGACGGAGACAATGACTGCGGGGACATGAGTGACGAGGACCAGAGGCACAACTGCGGTGAGGACTCGTCTCCGCTTGTTCTCTCTCTCTCATTCCCTCCGCTTGTTTTTATCTCTCCTCTCCCTCTGCTCCGATCATCTCTCTCTCTCTCTCTCTCTCTCTCTCTCTCTTCCCTTCCTTCACTTATCTTATCTCCTCTATCCTTCCACTCCCTTCTCCTCTTACCTCCTCTCTGTGTCTGTCTCTTAATCTCTCCATCCCTCTCTCCTCTCTCCCTCCTTCGTGTCGTTATTGTGATGGATGAGACAGTCCATGTAGCAGGGCTGACTGGTGGATCTCCTGTCTGGCTGTCTGCTGCTGCTGCTGCTGCTGCTGCTGCTGCTGCTGCTGCTGCTGCTGATGGCAGCGGTGGTGGTGGGCTGCAGCCTTTAATAGGCCGCATTCCTGATTTGGGCCGCCTCACTCGCCGCTTTGTGGGGGTCTCAGCCGGCCGGCT
The DNA here is from genome assembly GCF_900700415.2 of Clupea harengus. Classification (NCBI taxonomy): domain Eukaryota; kingdom Metazoa; phylum Chordata; class Actinopteri; order Clupeiformes; family Clupeidae; genus Clupea; species Clupea harengus. The sequence continues at coordinate 26,114,711 of NC_045153.1, read as the reverse complement.
CATGCGGGATCAGGGCTCTCACGTCGCACCCTGGGCAGTGGGCCGCCCAACAATAAGGAGCCGGCAGCACGCGGCCGACCCCGTGGGAGCCTCGGCGCACACAAAGGAGGCTCCCGTCCCGGCGCATTGACATGCACCCGGAGGAATGCCCATTGTTAAGATGAGCTCAAGGCTCTCAGTGGAGAATGGATCTGCTAGCTGATTGGCTGGGTGATTGTCAGGGTGGCCATTAGAAGAGATGTGACTGAGGAGTGTGAGGAGTGAGCTGGTAGATGAGTGTTTTAGTTTTTTTGTTGTCATCCTCTCACTTCAGCCAATCGCACGTGTTCGGCCTTGGAGTTCGTCTGTGCCAACAACCAACCCCCGCAGAGGAAGTGCATCCCGCGTGACTGGGTGTGCGATGGGGACGCGGACTGTACCGACGCCTTGGACGAGCACCAGAACTGCACCCGCAGGTCCTGCGGCGTCAACGAGTTCTCCTGCAGCAACGGCCTCTGCGTGCGCAGCTCCTACAGGTACAAGTGTCCAACCGACATCCCTAAAACAACGATCATCTCAGGGACCAGATTCCCCCGTTAACCTGTCGCTCACACCGACTGCTCTTGTCCATAGACTCATGATCTCTGCTACGATGCAGTAGTTCTGTGTTAAGACAGCATTAAGTGTATACACCATGGAAATTATGATTGCCACTCACACAGTGACTAATAAATGGTCTCATAAGCAGGAAAAAAAGTTAGAAGTTTGAAACATACAGGTAGAGGCTTTATGAGCAGCACTGGATGGTCACTGGACAAATCCTTCATGCGATGGTCAGATCTTTGAGTGTCTTGGTTGCTGTGTGTTCAGATGTGACAGGCGGAATGACTGTGGGGACGGCAGTGACGAGCAGGACTGCACCTACCCAGCCTGCCAGCAACACCAGTTCACCTGCGAGAACGGACGCTGCGTGTCAAAGGACTTCGTCTGCGATGGCGACAACGACTGCGGGGATGAGTCGGACGAGGTGGATCACCTGTGCAGGACCCCTGCCCCCACCTGCCCGCCAGGACAGTTCAGGTGCGAGAACGGCCACTGTATCGCTATGGTGAAAGTGTGCGACCGCACGGACGACTGCTCAGACAACAGTGACGAGAAGGGCTGTGGTGAGTGTGTGACTACAGCCACATGGTGTGGTTATCGTGATTATTTCAACCTATTTCAAGCCTAATTTGTTTGTGTGCCCAGACCTTCAGATTGGTTGTATTCCTTCATTCATGTAGTGAGGTCTGAGAATGCAATCTGATTGAAAAACTTCCCATCTGACGTAAAATTGTATTTCCTTGAGTAGAAGTGACTCTACATTTGATATTGATTGCTGAAAACCCTGTGCTTGGACGGCTGCCTTTTCCCACATGATGATTGTAACATTAGTGATGCATGTTTGTGTGTGTGTGTGTGTGTTTGTGTTTTTGTGTGTTTGTTTACCTGTCTCCCCTTCAACAGGCATCAACGAGTGTACTGACACCAGCATCCACGGCTGCGACCAAAACTGCACCGACACGCCCACGGGGTTCCTGTGCACTTGCCGGACGGGCTACCGCCTCATGTCGGACGGGCGTACGTGCGACGACGTAGACGAGTGCGTGGAGACGCCGGGCGTGTGCAGCCAGATGTGCGAGAACACGGTGGGCTCGTACATCTGCAAGTGCGCGCCGGGCTTCCTGCGTGAGCCCGACGGCCGCAGCTGCCGACAGAACAGCGGCATCGCGCCCTACCTGCTCTTCAGCAACCGCTACTACCTGCGCAACCTCTCCACCGACGGCGAGTCCTACTCGCTGGTGCTGCAGGGCCTGACCAGCGCCGTGGCCCTGGACTTCGACCGCGTGGAGAGCCGCATCTACTGGGTGTGTAGAGGAAAGACTTAGAGAAAGTAGTAGAGAGCAGAGAAAAAATAAACAAACAAATAAGTCCAGGGGGAAATATAAATCACAGTTTGTGTTCTCTCGGAAAGACGTCCCATAGCCGTACCTTGCACAGATGACCTTTAAAACTCTTAAGTGCATTTTTTCAGTGGCATCAAAACATCAGAAGAGATGACGAAATGCCTCAACACCCTTATATTACATGAATGACTTTTTAAAACCCCAACTCTCTTGCAGGTGGATGTGAGCAGGCGCGTGGTGGAGCGCATATTCTATAACGGCACGGGCAGGGCGACGGTGCTCAACGGGCTGCCCCACGCCGAGGGGCTGGCTGTGGACTGGGTGGGGAGGAAGCTCTACTGGGTGGACAGCTTCCTGGACTGCATGAAGGTGTCGGAGCTGGACGGCCGCTACATGAGGAAGCTGGCTGAGCACTGCGTGGACTCAAACAACACCTACTGTTTCGACAACCCACGCGCCATCGTGGTGCATCCCAAATACGGGTACAAGACAAGTCGATTTTACCCTAGGGTTGGCAGAGTGGGTCAGCTGACGCCATTCAAAACAAAAGTTGATGTTGATGCCTAATATCTTGCTATAGTGACAAAGACTTTTGATTGAATTCCCTCTGATTGCCTGTTAACTCCAAGTTGAAATAGTCTGTACACACACATACTCATGTGTGGGCTTTTATTTGGCAGGTATGTGTACTGGACAGACTGGGGGGAAAAAGCGTTCATCGGTCGAGTGGGAATGGACGGCAACAACAAGTCTGCCATCATCACCACTAAGCTGGAGTGGCCCAACGGAATCACCATTGACTACACCAATGACCATCTGTACTGGTCCGACGCTCACCTCAACTACATCGAGTGAGAACCCCTTTCCTCCCCTTTCATCCGTCTTTTGAAAAGATTATACAGGATAATAAACATGTGCCATCTGTACACAGTGTTACACATCACACAGCAATACTGTCAGTTGTTTTCATGTCATAAACCCCCTTATGTTCAGTGTATCACACATGTCAACATGTTGCCACGGTTCTTGCATCTCATCATGTAATTATGCTCATAATCTCTTTATGTGGGTTGCTATGTGCCGACCATATTTTCTTGTGAACACTTTACACAAGTATGGTTCGGTTGATTTTATTTATTTTTTTAAAGCTAAGTAAAAAGTATCAATATAATACCTATATATAACCAACTTTAGTTTCTTCTTCACTCAGAGAAGGGCTGTTTAAGGCCTGAATGTGCCCTGATTAATTAAAAATATTTTAAGCCAAACTACTGTCACACACCTCGTCATGACTGACATCGTCTGCCCTCTGCAGGTACTCGGACCTAGACGGCCACCATCGCCACACAGTGTACGACGGCATCCTGGCCCACCCGTTTGCCATAACCGTGTTCGAGGACAGCGTGTACTGGACTGACTGGAACACGCGCACCGTGGAGAAGGGCAACAAGTACGACGGCAGCGACCGGCTCATGCTGGTCAACACCACGCACCGGCCCTTCGACATTCACGTCTGCCACCCATACAGGCAGCCAATTGGTGAGCAATGATCCGTAACACGAGCCCTTAACAACCTCCAACCACCGCCAGCTCTTTACACCCTACTCAGCCAGCTCTCTTACCACATCTCACAAGGCACCGGTAACAGACAGCATCCTCCCCAAGATCCCTATCTTCCTAATGTCTTCCTCCTCTTTTGCACTCTAGCTCTGTTTGGACACTCGAGACACACAGTCCACTGTTTGTGAGAGTGTGTTTGTACAGGATGTCTGTTTGGAGATAGGAGGATTAAGGAGGTGTATTGTCTTCTTCCCCCGTGCGGTTCTACTGCGGTTTCTTGGCCATGTGTACCCAGTGCTCTCTCAGCAGTGATTAGTCATCAGAGAAGATGCTCTTTCTTCCCCTCTCTGTTTTGTTGTTACCTAACCTCTGTGTAATTTCTCCGACTATCCTTTGCCAGTACAAATGCGTAAACAATCTCTTGGCTGCCCTGCTGAGTTACCCATTTTGTGTGACTCTATATTTGTTCCCCACACAAACTAGATGTGTAACACTGTTTGTCTTCCCCTGCTGCAGTGACTAACCCGTGTGCGGTGAACAACGGCGGCTGCTCCCACCTGTGCCTGCTGCACGCCGGGGACCACGGCCACACCTGCGAGTGCCCCGACCACTTCCTGACCCTGCAGCTGGGCGGCGTGTCCCGCTGCCTGCCCATGTGTAGCAGCACGCAGTACCGCTGCGCCGACAACGAGCGGTGAGCCCCCCCCCCCCACTCCTCAGTCACATCAACCTGTTGTGTTTTCAGGGGCGCACAGTCCACATTGGACCCCCGTATACACAGTTTATTCCAGCCTCAGGCATAGCAAGCAGGCATGCTAGCAGGTAGGCTTGAACTGGTGGAGGCTACAGTCTGGCGAGTGAAGTTTGTGCTCTGCGAAACTCTATTCTGTGACTTCCAGCACACAAGTGTGTCATGAAAGAAGTTCTTCTGGACATGACTTATCTATCACCTTTATAATTGAAGAATGTGTAATTGAAGTGTCCCTGCTTGTTGCTTCCAGCTGCATCCCCATCTGGTGGAAGTGTGACGGTCAGGCCGACTGCAGGGATGGATCTGATGAGCCCGCCACTTGCCCCATGCGACACTGCCGCCTTGGCCAGTTCCAGTGCACCGACGGCAACTGCACCAGCCCTCACTTCCTCTGCAACGCCAACCAGGACTGTCACGACGGCTCGGATGAAGACCCTGTGCTGTGTGGTAAGTCACGTGCCATCTCATTCAAAGTTCTCATGACACATCTGTATAAAGTTAATATCTCTGACATCATTTAGAAGTAGTCACCCCATGACTAAATCATTTGAATTAGGCCTCAGGCTCACCAGAAACCAAGTCATATCAAGGTGTATCAACCCAACACACTCAAGGTCATAATAAGATAGACTTGTACATATTCCTTCGGTATTTGTTGTCTCTTCGTCTTGACAAGCTACAGTTGACAAGATTGAGAGATTGATGCTGATTGTTACAGCATATCTATATCTGCAATACAGGTAAAAGAACAATAACTAGGCAGGGACCAGATCTTCATTGGTGACCCCTCTCTCTCTCTCTCTCTCCCCCTCTCTCTCTCTCTCTCTCTATCCCCCTCTCCCTCTCTCTCTCCAGCTACACATGAGTGTGAGGCGCACCAGTGGCAGTGTACCAACAAACGCTGCATCCCCGAGGCCTGGCAGTGTGACGGTGAGAACGACTGCGGCGACGAGTCGGACGAGGCCCCCTCCCACTGCTCCAGCCGCACCTGCCGGCCCGGCCAGTTCAAGTGCCGCAACGGCCGCTGCATCCCCCAGACCTGGAAGTGCGACGTGGACAACGACTGCGGGGACAACTCGGATGAGCCGCTGGAGGAGTGCAGTGAGTCACGCAGAACACCTTCACTGAGAACTGGACTGGGCAGAAAAAAGATCTGCAGTCTGCATAGCCTATATGTCAGTGATTGTAGTTATAAATTGAACTGAGTGGGTTGGACACTTCTAAGTTCCGTGCTCCTCAGATGAGCCAAGGCCAGGGATGTTCTCTTTTAAGCCCTATTCGATGCAGTGCTGTTTTGTTTCATCTGCTACAAGTCTAGCATCAGTCATTTCAGTTGATTGTGTGTGATATGTCTGCAGTGGGGCCCGCCTATCGCTGTGACAACCACACTGAGTTCAGCTGCAGGACCAACTACCGCTGCGTGCCACTCTGGGCCATGTGCAACGGACACGACGACTGCAGGGACAACAGCGACGAACAGAACTGCGGTGAGCCAATGGAGCCTGTGATACGCTCATTTGTAGGACTAGCAGGAGAAGATCAGAAATACTACTGTGATCAGGACCCTTCATAGATACTGTACATACTGTATATAAAAAAACACATATACAGCAATTGGAGAGAGAGATAGAAAGAGAGAGAAAGATGTAGAGAGAGAGAGGGAATGGGGGTGCACAAAAGAAAGAGAGAGGACACCGAAAGACAGTGACCCACAGACAGAAGGAGAACGAGAGTGAAAGACAGACAGAAGTGTGTGTGTGTGTGTGTGTGTGTAGAGAGAGACTGTTAAAAGTGTGTGTGTGTGTGTGTGTGAGAGAGAGAGAGGCTGTAATCCTCTCCCATTCCAGCAGTGGAGCATCAGTATGAGCTGAGAAGGGGAGGCACTGATAGACGGGCTTTAGCTGACCCTCTCGGCCCCTGCCCTTGGCCCGGCATGGGAGTTGGATTTATGAGCTGTGTGTGTGTGTGTGTGTGTGTGTGTGTGTGTCCAGAGAATGTGCTTGTCTTTGAGAGTGTCTATGCTTCAGTTCATGAGAGTGTGTTTGTTTGTTTGTTTGTTTGTTTGTTTGTTTGTGTTTAGTATATGTCGTTTCATAATGCTCTATGTGGGCATATTGGTGTAGCTGGGAGTGCTCATGCAGTTGCAGTTACTGCAGAGTTCAAGTGATTGATTGAGTGTGTGTGTGTATGGTTGTGTGTGCATTGAAGTGTGTGTGTGTGTGTGTGTGTGTGTGTAGGGGGGTCTGTGTGCAAGGCAGTGCTCTTATCAGTGGCTTCAGCTCCATTAGTGCCATCTCCAGTACTAAGGGGGGATCCCCACTAATCTGGGCGCAAGAATGCAGCGGCCGCACCAGGTGGAGCATGGCTACCACTATCTCCCTCTCTCCTAGCGTGTGTGTGTGTGTGTGTGTGTGTGTGTGTGTGTGTGTCTCCGTGCCTGTCTGTCTTGTTTGTGTGTGGTATAATGTGATGTGATGGATGTGTACACCACAGGCTGCAGGTTGTCTTCTCTCTCCTCCTCCTCTCCTCCCCTCGTCTACTCTACACATCTCCTCTCTGCTTCTTTCCTTTCCTCTCGTCTATAATTCTCTCACTTGCTCCCTGCTTCTTCTCCTTCTCTCTCCTGCCCATCTCTCCTCCCCTCTCTCTCTCTCTCTCTCTCTCTTTCTCTCTCTCTCTGTTCTTTTGGCTCAGGGCTCACCTGCCGTGGGGCTCCCTCCACTCCCCTCAGCTGCAGCCTCTCAGCTATAATTAAAAAGCCTCTCTGCACACACTTCAAAGAAACGCTCTTACAGTTAACACCACCACCCCACCGTTCTCCATCCAGACTGGTATTAAAGAATCCAGAAGGTGTCAAAACAGTGTATCATTGGTCAGACAGATGTGTTCAGTTTGATAGTGTTTGTACTGTGTGGGTGTGTATTTGAGTGTGTGGGGGAGAAAGAGATGGACAAAGAGAGTCTGTGTGTGTAAGACAGAGGGTGACAGGAGTTGATCAGAAACAATAGGAGTTTGTTCTGGTGATTGCTGATCTCAAACTTTTTGACTACTTTGTTGGTCTATGCAGGTGCATAACATGTAAGCAAATAAAAAAGGCCAACACATGAGCAAAAGACGAGACAATAAGAGTCATAGAGAGACCGAATTTGTTTGTATTGTGTGTGTGTGTGTGTGTGTGTGTGTGTGTGTGTGTCTGTGCGTACGTGTGTGTGTGTGTTTGTATGTGTGTGATAACCCTTGGCCTTCTGCGTTTGCAGATGTGCTGACCTGCGACCCGGGGGGTGATTTCCGCTGTGACAACCACCAGTGCATCCCACTGCGCTGGAGATGCGATGGTGACAATGACTGTGGAGACGTCTCAGATGAACGCAACTGCAGTGAGTCTCCCTCCCTCTCTCTCTCTCTCTCTCTCTCTCTCTCTCTCTCCCTCTCTCTCTCCCTCTCCCTCTCTCTCTCTCTCTCTCTGATGCCCGCTCCATCCACACAGCAGCACAGAAATGCACACTTTGGGAGGTCATGCCTCACTAAACCTGAATTACCATCACAATTGGGTGCCAGAGCTGTGGGCTTCACACTAATAAATGAGCTAATGGCTCAACAGGTCCTGACATGTCCCACGGCTAACTGTGCTTGCATTTGGACACAACACATACACACTTCTCTGTTTTTCTGTTGGACGCATGGATTGGCTTTACTTGGCCGCACAAATTATGGAACATGGCTGCTGATAAAGAACAATGGAGCTTTTACTCTTCTGTCAGAAGACAAGTGAAGAGTGGTGGTGTTAACACGTCTGTCATCAGCACTGTTTGAGGCAGGAGTACCCGAGGAGCAACCTGACCTCAGTCTGTAGACGTTAGTGGAGGTGGTAGTGGCAAGTGAAGGAGGCTGCCGCCTAGTGGCTCAGCATTATCTAAACAACACGCAGAAACACATACAAGTTTGGTCCAGTGAGGGTAAACACACACACACACACACACACGCGCGCACACACACACACACACCAGCACAAACACACACATATGCGCATACACACACACACACACTCTCACACACACACACACACACACACACACACACACACACACACACACACACTCTGACTCAGGCGGTGAGTGATGCGTTGATGTTTTCAGCACACTGACCCTCCCGCTGTAGCGGTGCTGGTAATGCGGGTAGATAGTGGCTCTAATGAATGCCATGAACTCACCACCTAACAACGACGGCTGTGAGGAGCAGGGGAGGCGTTCGCCAGCACAGAATGTGTGGGAAGAACCCTGCGAGATCAGACCACGAGCAGTAACACACTCTAACTCTAACACTCACTGTCTGACAATTAATGTGTTTGTGTGTGTGAAATGGTTTAAATTGGCTGCATTTAACTGATGGGTTCATCAATCCATGACACATTTGGTTGACAAAAATGGATCTGTTGACTGGAACCATACGACTAAATTGTGTTTGAACCCTTTCTCAATCCTTTAACACCTTCTCAAATTCATGTGAACCAGAAATTACTTCATAGATGCAATATATGTATTTATTTATTTTTAAAATCAAAAGTAGAAATCTTGTTTAAGACCAAATATGTATTTTGAATGAGTTTTGGATAATGTTGGCCTGAATTCATTTGCATTCACACAAAAAAAAATTAGCTGTTCAGGAAATTGTGGAACATGGTTTTGTTATTATGAATTCATAATTGCATGTTTTGCAGGGGAATGGTTTAAGTACATGTATTCTTTTAATCCTGCAGGCAGAATTGAGTAATTGTTGCATTATCCAGGAGCATTTTTTATTGACAACTGATAGCACATAGCACAGAATGACTGTTGTCTTTGGCTTAGTTGGTAAGAAAATTAAGGTTGTGCAGATTCAGCCTTTTACTGCTGCAGCCTTATGCAGCGGGTTCTCTGTGTATTTGTGGCTTTTTGGAGTGCAGACAGACTGATGGGATTCACACTTTTGTTTGCACCCCCCCCCCCCTTTCTCTCCTCCCCCCAGGCCCGCGCGAGTGCACGGAGAGTGAGTATCGCTGCGACAATCTGCACTGCATTCCGGCGCGCTGGGTGTGTGACCATGACAACGACTGCGAGGATAACTCGGATGAAAGGGACTGTGGTGAGCAGGAGGCCTCTTTGTTTTGGCTCCGATTGTTGCATGGTTGAGGCCAGCTCAGGGCCCATGCTAACACCCATACTGCCAGCGTCAGAAATCACATTAAACAGCCACAGCAGAGAGAATGGATTAACTCCTTCAGAGCAACTTGTAGATTTTTCCCCTTTCAATTTGAGGTGTTATCTCGGGAAGCTTCTTCTTTTCTGGCTTTGCTTGTTGAATTTGTCAGCGTGCAGTGAGAGCAGAAAATTCTTTTTTTTTCTCTAAGCTTTCATCTTCATCTTCATCATTCATCTTTTGAAATTCATTTCAAAACAAAGCAGAAAGGATCATACAGTAATTGCAAAAACTAACTTTGTTAACTACTGAGCTATTAAAATGTCTGTTAAACACAAAAGAAATAGCAATCCCCAAACCTCTGCACTACTCCCCCACAGCATAGTGAAAGACAGCAATGCTTAACATGTATGCAAAAGTTGGACATTGATGTACTTGTGTGTGTCAACATCTCCCTGACATTAGTCCTGTTTCCTTTCCATCATGGGAGGTTGTGCTGGTATTTCTAAGCGTGATGTACAATAGTAGCAGTGTTTGCACTTAATTGACTGGGAGGTTTGGAGTATTGGAAATAAAAGCAGGTCTAATTAGCAGCAGCAGTGTAGTTGAGCCCAGTGGCTGACAGACTTTGTTTGGCTGTGTTTCAGAGCTCAGGACCTGCCACCCGGGTTACTTCCAGTGTGGCAGCGGCCACTGCATCGCCGAGCGCTTCAAGTGTGACGGAAACGCCGACTGCCTGGATTACACCGACGAGGCTTCCTGCCGTGAGTGGCCCTCACCCTCCTCTCATCTCACGCTAGGCTTAGCATCACTCCTCAGCCAGCCACTCTATTTAGTCAGCCAGCTCAGAGCCAACACAAAGCAGCAGCACCACTGAAGCGCTATAGTTCAGCTCCAGAGTGACACATAAGTGGCCATTGCTGCTGCAATAGCACCCTCTACAGGTGTGTTGGTAGAATGTCATTACAGCTCAGTGCCACCTGTTGTCCCTGTGTTGACTGTTTTAGATGATGCTCGCAGTCTTGTGACTTAGGATGAATGCGGTGTGTTAGAAGTCTAGACCTATGACTTTGGCTTTGCATGCATTAAGTTTTAACACATGTCATTGTTGTTAACTAACTGCTGGGATCTCTTGTCTACAGCCACCCGCTATCCTAATGGCACCTACTGCCCCCCCTTTCTGTTTGAGTGCAACAACCACGTGTGTGTGCAGCCACACTGGAAGTGTGATGGTGACAATGACTGTGGAGACGGATCGGATGAGGAGCTCCACCTTTGCTGTAAGAAAACAGATATCCACATACACACAAACAGACGATTCTAGGGACTCAGGGGGCCCCAAGCAAAAGTCTAAGCCTGGGCCCTCTAACCATTCCCCCAGACCCCCGCCATCTACATATCTACAAAGGGTATCCGTTCAAGCGAAACTTTTGTTTTGAATAGTACAGAATAAAGTGCATACTACACTTGATGTAGCGACTGGCATGTTTCATGAGCGGAGTAAGAGGTGGAAAGTGAAGGAACTGTTCCAAATAATCAATTATATATCAATTGTAATAATTAAAAATGTGTACATATGGACATCTTATACAGAATAATGTAAGAAGATATTTTAGAAGGCTAGTCACTGTCATCTTCATATTAGGATAAACTGATCCTACATACGTACTTCAGTAGGCGAAGAATCCTGCTTTGCCTCCACTGCACACACACACACACACACACACACACACACACACACACACACACACACACACACACACACACACAGACACACACACAGAGCTACAGACACTCCCAATGGTTCAGGAGCACACAGACACACATTTCTGAATGACACAGTCACCCATTAAGTACTGTATGTATGTCAATGTTTGTCCTTTTTTCGTACATATACACTCTCTCTCTTTCTCTCTCTCTCTCTCTCTCTGTCTCTCTCTCTCTCTCTCTCGCTCTATCTTGCACACCTGTGTGTCTGCTATAGAGTCTTAAACCCTTGTTTACTTTACAGTGGATATTGAATGTGAGCCGCCATTCCGTTTCCGTTGTGGCAACAACCGCTGCATCTACAGCCATGAGCTCTGCAACACTGTCAACGACTGTGGGGACGGCACTGATGAGAGACAGGAGCACTGTGAGTACCACAGACCACTAGGCACAGAAAGAGAGAGAGACAGAAAGATTGCACACACTGACAGACAACTCAGTAGCTAGCAAGACAACAAGCACCTACAATTTATTGGTAAGTAGATAAATACATGGATAAATGGGTGTGTGGCCTGTTGCTGGATTGATTCATTCACTGATTCCTTCATTAACTGATGCGGTGATAGTTATGCCATCAATACAACATGATTTATCCACTTTGTATACACAATGTAGCATTAGACAATGCAGCTACTGATTTACTTTGAGTTTCCCATAACTTACATTACATTAACATGACCTAGTTACGTTTTAACACTTACACTGAACCTTCCGCATTTGAATTTTACATGCAACCACTAAACTACTGTAGTGGTTCTCAGCATAAACCTTCAGGTTGTCACACATTTGACCACAGCCCTACTTCCTATCCCTGGTCTTCCACTGCTGTACCATAACCTCCACCCCCTCTCCACCCCTGCAGGTGTGGCCCCTACCCACGGGCCCTGTTCACCTGATGAGTTTAAGTGTGGCAACGGCCTGTGCATCCCGCTGCAGTACGCCTGTGACGACTATGACGACTGTGGGGACCAGACCGATGAGCTGGGCTGCAGTGAGTGTCTCCTGCTTGATCCACCTTTTTATACTAAGACCAGGCTCATATAACCCTCCACCAGTAGTTACAGTGAACAGTCACAGGAACACAGGATCCATCTTCTTGGATCCTCAGTTACCAGTCCTTGTGCTTTAGTGGAGATTTTAAGTTCATTAGATTGAAATTATGTATTGCTACCCCAATTCCTACATTGACATATGTTTGTCTTACTCTTCGTTTTGTCTGTGTGCATTAGTTCTAAAAAGACCATACAAGAAAACGTGAGAATAATCTTTGTGTGTGTGTGTGTGTGTGTGTGTGTGTGTTTCTCCTTGATCAGACGTCGGCAGTGGACGCTCCTGCGGTGAGAATGTGTGTGAGCATAACTGCACTGATCTGCCAGGCGGAGGCTTCCTGTGCTCGTGTCGCCCCGGCTACAAACCTACCCAGACGGACAGGAACACCTGTGAGGGTATGGAACACCTCAAATACTTAACACTTAACACACCAGAGAATTGAACACACTGAGAACAAAAGCATTAGAAATGATTAAAGATAGAACAAATAGGTAGGTCAAATAGATAGGTCAAATTTGATATATTTTGCCAGAGATGTATTTTTATCATGTAATGAATTGTATGGATAATGGTAACAATGAAGACAAATTAATGTGTGTACATTTGTGAATAGGGTGTGTGTATCTGTATTTATGGATGTATGAGTATCTTGCATATGTATATATATATGTGTACTAAGTTTATTTTGTGTGTGTGTTTGTGTGTGTAGATGTGAACGAGTGTGAGGTGTATGGCACGTGTCCTCAGCAGTGCAAGAACTCTAAGGGCAGCTACGAGTGTTTCTGCGCTCCGGGTTTCCGCACGGTGGGGGAGCAGCACGGGCTGGAGTGTGCCGCTGAAGGTGAGGGGAAAACAGACGCCGTGCACCTACGACACCTCCCTCTCCATCTCACTATCCTTTCATCCTCTTTACCAGCCAAGATCAAAACACCCCACTGTATTTCCCTATAAACATACTTTATGTGAGCTGCATACTTTCACCGCCTCTGGGTCTTCACCTGGCAGGACTTAGGCCGTGTGTATAGTATTTTGTTACCATACAGTGCTTCGCAAATTTATAGTTTTGCTAATCAGCATAACAGTGTTTTTTCACAGATCTGTCTCCGGCAGCATATTTGTTCTCAGTATTGATTCCTTGTAACATGCGGGTTGTCTGTCTGGTGGTCCGTTCCAGGGAACCCCCCAGTCCTGCTGCTGCCTGATAACGTGCGCATCCGACGCTTCAACCTCTCCACCGAGCAGTACTCCGATTATGTTGACAACGCAGAGCACATCCAGGCCCTGGACTACCTGTGGGACCCCGAGGGCCTTGGACTCAGTAAGAGAACCTAGCTAGCAGCTCCTTTTTGAGGAAACATGGCCTGTGGCTGTAGAAGCATATTAGTAATAGGAAAGCTTTGTCTCTGCAACACACTGGCAAACTTCTCCATACATAGTGTTTACTTTTTAGACAGGGAGTGGTTTTACTCTAGTGTTTTGTCATCGTGTGCGGTCTGGTAGTTATACAAGTGGTATCCAGTAGGGACACGCTCACCTCAACCTTAATTTGTGGTTTCAGGTATCGTGTACTGGACCGTGCTGGGACGCGGCTCTCAGTTTGGGGCCATCAAGCGTGCATACATGACCACATTTGATGACCAAGGCAATAACCCAGTGAAGGAGGTGAACCTGAACCTCCGATACATCGCCAAGCCTGATGGCATCGCTGTGGATTCGATTGGAGGGTACGTAGTTCTGGGATTATTGTTTGTTTGATCACTTGTTTGTTCATTCAAGTCATTCAGTTGCTAACACTTTCATGATTTGCATTTTAGCCATATTTACTGGACGGATGCCGGTGCTAATCGGATTGAGGTGTCCAAGCTAGATGGGCGCTACAGGAAGTGGCTGGTTAGCACTGATTTGGACCAGCCAGCTGCCATTGTTGTAAATCCATCTTCTGGGTAAGACTGTTGCTCAGCAGAGCACTCAATTCAGTCAATATAATGTAAACACATCACACCTACTGTGCAATTTTATAAGGTTTGTCATTTTCACTGGTGTGTTGATATGGCTTTGTTCGTCCTTTTGAGGTACCATGAAGTTCTGATAAACCCCTGTCTTTCCAGAATGATGTACTGGACAGACTGGGGCCAGAGGCCTAAGATCGAGTCGGCCTGGATGGACGGGCAGCAGAGGCGGGTCCTGCTGGATGAGGACCTGGGCTGGCCAACTGGCCTGGCTCTAGACTATGTGAACGGGGGGCGCATATACTGGTGCGACTCCAAGGAGAACATTATCGAGTCCATGACAGCAGAGGGCTCAGAGAGGAAAATCATCATGTCTGGAGGTCAGTGCTGCAATTTATATGCTCTTCCAAATATGACCATCAGAAATGACTGAGCTGTTCTTCAACCACTACTTTGAATGCTGGCTCTCTCCCTTTTTATCCACTATCAAGCTGTATATCAGGGGTCGGCAAGTAACTTGGGCCGCGGGCCGCGGGCCAGCACACTGATATGAGCTGGGTTCTGCTCCAGGTTTTTTTCCTATTACAAGCGAGTTTTCCTTGCCAGGGAGAGTTCCTTGCTCTAGGAGTTTAGGCTATGGGATCTGTACAGCACCATGAGACAAGATCAATTGTTATTGGCGCTATATAAAACAAATTGAATAGAATTGAAATGAAATGACAATATTTAAAAAAAGGATGGATGATATTCAATATGCCAGTATTTTCAAACTTAGTTGCAGATTTTCTTTTTTATTTCCCTGAACAGAACGCCATGTCTCTTGTGTACTAGAATTAAATAATCATCGCTGAAATGTACTGATTTTAGTATGCAAGGTTTGTTGGTGTTTTTTTTCTTGCCGAAATCAATTGTAAACTGATGTTCCACAAAGTATGTCTATTTGTTTAATGTGGAAGATTCTGGACCATCCTCAGATGACTACAGTTCTGTTTGCATGTATTTTAAGTTGGTGTATGTTATGTAATGATATGTGGCACCTGTAAGAGTATCTTGTTGTTTTGAGTATCTGGATTGTAAGAGTATCTGGTTGTTGCAGGAAAGGACCCAATCGCAGCCCAGATACAAAATAACTCAAAAGGGAAACTAAAGGATCCAAAAAGGGAAACTAAAGGATCCAAAAAGGGAAAACACAAAAGATCAGGGGAAACTAGAAATCCAAAGCACAGATCAAAACTAGGAAAACCAAAAAAGGGGTAAAGCACAGAAGATCCCAACCTAGGAATCTAACATGGGCAGAACATCCACAGAAGATCCCAACCTAGGAATCTAACATGGGCAGAGCATCCACAGAAACAGATCCCAACATAGGAATCTAACATGGGCAGAACATCCACAGAAACAGATCCCAACCTAGGAATCAAACATGGGCAGAACATCCACAGAAAAACAGATCCCAACCTAGGAATCTAACAGAAACAGATAATAGGAGAGGAGAACTAAACTAACTAACTAAGGGCAATTAACAAGACACAGGAGAAACCAATCAGGCAAACGAACAGGGTGATTAACAAAGCAGGTGTGGTAGAAGGGAGGTGGGGGCGGAGCTCAAGATGACAACAAAGAAGCACATGGTGTAAACAAACAAACAGGGGAAAGCACATGTCTGGAACAAGGAAACACAAAACAAAGACAGCAGGATCCTGACAGTTTCTGGCAATACGCCCAACCGTTAAGAGATATCAAGTGTTTTCTTTTGTCATGTATTCATTATTAAGCTCTTCTGGGAACAGAAGTCACAAATCCTAGTTGTCAGACTGGAATATTTACAGCCTTCTGTAATGCCTGCCTGTCTTGCACCCTGTAGATATTTACAGACTTCTGTAATGCCTGCCTGTCTTGCACCCTGTAGATATCGGCAAACCCTACAGTTTAGATGTCTTCGAGGGCCACGTGTACTGGACCACCAAGGAACGTGGGGAGGTGTGGAAAATTGACAAATTTGGGAAAGGGGACAAAGTGAAGGTGTTGACAGTGAACCCATGGCTGACTCAAGTGCGCATCTACCAGGAGCACAGACACAACCACTCTGGTGAGCTACAGGCCTGTTCCATTTGCTCCTCTTATCTTGACCACAAACATGTTCGGTATGGTTCCTCTGATGTGTTTCCACTGTGCCCTAGCAGGGCCGAAAGACATTATACATTTATTTGACTGCATGTGCATGAACTGAACTGAGCTGAGCAGAGTTGAACCCTCCTTGTTGTCCCTCAGTGCCTAACCCCTGTAAGGACGTGTGCACTCACCTGTGTCTGCTGCGGCCGGGAGGCTACACCTGTGCCTGCCCCCAGGGCTCCAACCCTCTGGGCTTCCAGTCCAATGAGTGTGATGCAGGTAAGGGCAGACCCAACTCTCCCTCTACAGCCCCTGCTGTGCCCCAGTGTTGTCAGTCCTGTCTGTCTACCTTCCAGCCCATACTATCAACCTGCATGCCAGGCTGTCGTGGTGATCAAACTTCATGTTATGTTGTGACAACATTGGCGTGATATGGGGATGAAATGTTGGTGTTTGTTTTTTGGGAATGTTGTGGAATGTTGCTGTGGAATGTTATGGAGATGTTGTGGAATGTTGCTGTGGAATGTTATAGAGATGTTTTGAAATGTTGCTGTGGAATGTTATGGAGATGTTGTGGAATGTTGGTGTGGAATGTTGTGGAATGTTGTGGTAATGTTGCTGCATGGCTGTCGCTCCTTGCAGCCATTGAAGAGGCAGTAGCAATGCCCCTTGCATGCAGATGCATGAACGGAGGTACCTGTTACACTGAGGGAGACCAGCCTAAGTGCAAGTGAGTTCAGATGCATGCATTTGCATTTTGTGTCTGTTAGCATTTCTGTGAATGCATGTGTTTTCACCATTATGACAGTTCCTTGTCTGATGCCAATTTTTCAATAACAAAATTCTACCTAATGTTTCTCTAGGTGTCCATATGGCTATCGAGGCAGTTACTGTGAGATGGGCATGTCCAGAGGGGCTCCTGCAGGAACAGGTACCACACAACAAATCATCCTGTAAAGGGCTCTAAGCACATTTGTCCGAAACATTTTCAGCTTTATCATACATGCTTCTCTAGTGTCCAGTCAAATACTACCCATCCATATGCAACCCAAAAACGAACACTCCTCATTGCTGTCTGAGGCTGGTCTGTTATCAAAGCCTTGGATATGGGGATGGTGTGCCCAGTGGCGTGTTTCATGCTGTCAGACTTTGGACTGACAGCTGTCCCATGGGATTTCAGAATGCCTCGCTGAAGAAGAAATGTCCTTCATCTGTTAAATCTTCACTCACACCCAGAGACCCAGTGATGAATGATTCACATGGCATTAATGGATATTTCAATTAGAACACAAAATCTCTTTATTGGCATTTTATTATTGGTGCGGTTATTATGTCAGAGTTAAGAGAGGTAATAATGAATGGATTAACTTGAATAAGTAAGCTCTTCTCTTGCTAATAATGAACCAAGTTTGCACTCAGTATTCACCTGAATTTCAAGTTAATTTCTTTCCCAAGTAACTTATAATATGCTCGATGTGTTATCTGTGTTGGAGCATCTTAGTAGTTGAACCCTAGACCTTTGTATCGCGACCACCATAGGTATAGCCCCGGTTGAGGTTGTGATCGTTCTCCAGTGGGGAGAGCTAATGGTCCAGAGAGTGTGATGACTGATGATGATGTATGAGTGTTTCTCTGCTTCCAGCTGTAGCAGTGCTGCTGGCAGTGATCATCATCCTGGTGACTGGAGCGCTGGCAGTGGGAGTCTTCCTCAACTACAAGCGCACAGGCTCCTTCATCCCCTCAATGCCAAAACTGCCCAGGTAGCCCACGCTTCAGTGTGGCGGTGATCACCGTCGTCACGCTATATATCCTCAGTGTTACATTGTTCAGGAAGCCTGACTTGTTCTCTCCCTCTGTCTCTTTCTCTGTCTCTCCTCCCTCTCCTCCCTCCGCTCCTTCCTCCTCTCTATTGTTGTTCCCAGCCTGAGCAGTCTCCACAGTCTGGTGAAGGCCAGTGAGACGGGGAACGGCGTCTCGTTTCGCTCGGGTGACAATGTTACCATGGACCTGGAGCCCCCTCCACTTGGGGTGTCGTTTATCGACCGTGCCATGCAGCTGGTAAACACACACACTCCTCTCACACACACACACACTTCTGCCTGGCACTCAATAGCGTCAATGGCAGCTGTTTAACTACACCCATCAGTGCTCTGGTGAATCGTGCTCAAAGCCCCATGAAATCTCTTCTTGACCTTTTGACCGGTAGAGGAATGACACTAGCGCATCATTGACAGCATTAATAAAAACTAAAGAGGACTTTTATACTCCCTGCAGCCAGGCCTCTGATCTAAGATTAGCGGAGTGAATGTTCATCTAAAGGCCTTTCAGGACTCTATGTAAAGCTGCTTATGATGCACTTCTCTGTAATGTGGAGGAGCTTGACCCTGACCGTCTGTGTCGAGGGTTTACTGTGCGAGAGTGAGAAAAAAAGTTGAACCGAATGGGTGTAATGAATGGGACGGCGTGAAGGTTAATGTGTAATTTTACTGCGGCTTAAGCCAGATAAGTGCGCTGTTTACTTCATGGCTCTGTCTGCCTGGCTTTCTATCAGGATGAGAACTTTGCCAATGCAGCACAGCAGCCAATCACCTTTGAGAATCCTCTGTATTCTACTTCCGCTGGCACGTCTGGTGATCCTGCAGTCATCCACGCTACACAGGTACTGAAGATGGAATTCTCGTGTTTTATATGCATCATAGTTTGAAGTAAATGATTGTCCATGATATCATGCTAGTATACGTTGATTTAATATACCCCAAATGGTAGCTCTTCAGCATCACAATGCATAATGCTCAAGGCACGTGATTTTTTCCTGCAGGTGACGGTCAATGTGAGTGGTGAGCAGATAGATAATAACTTTGAGAACCCGGTGTACCACCGCAAACAGCAGGCGGTAGAGGTGAAGAGCACTCCAGTCAACACCACAGAGACACAGGTGAGATGGCCGGCATGCTGAAGCTCAGCTCAGAGGTCGTAGATGTGTGTTCGTAGATTGTGTGGGCCCTCTCAGGTTAGATGATCAAGTCCAGTGGTGTCTGTGAAATTATGGTTTGTTGTCTTTAATGATCCCACAAGTGAGTGTGTGTGACCTCAAGTTGACCTTGTGACTTCCTTTAAGCGTAACCCTGAGGAGTCGCCAATCACGCCGGCATGATGAAATTCCATTGTTTCAAACTTGATGAATATCTCAGCGATAGTTTGTGCTACAAACAAACTGATCAAAATCTCTGTGTAATCTACATCGTCTTTTTTAAGGTGTTTCCGGAGTCCAAGTGGAGCTTCTTCAAAAGAAAACTGAAACCAGGCACAACCTTTGAAAATCCTACTTACTCAGAGGTGAGAGGAATCGAACACATCACATAGCTATACGCCAAGAACACCACATGCAAAGGCTTTACAACAGCCTGCTATCTCGTGCCTGTTTCACATATTCAGAAGATTCACCATTCTCTAGCTGTCCGTTCAGTGTGTGCACATCATCACGTTGCTTCAGAAGCATGGAAGGAAGTGGTGTCATTTGATTGCTCAATTATCTACAACCTTTTGCCACAATCATGGCACAATCATTTTAACAGTTCAAAATACCATGAAATAAGGGTTGCACAGAGTAGGCCTACAATGGCCATAGTCTGCAATGTGTTTCACGCTGTGGAGGAACTTCCCCTGATATACATTCAGGAGAAGTGAATCTGAGTCTTTTTTCGAATTGAGAATTTGTTCTCTTTTGTCACGTATGTAATCTTAATATCTAGATATCTACCAATCTAGATTAGTACATTTATGTGGGTAAACAAATGAATGTAGTAAAAAAAATAGATACAAGCAAATATGACTCATTTCAATTAGTAATCGGTTGGGCTGACTAATGATGTTACTAATGCTGATAAAAACAGTCGGAATATGTAAACACAGTAAGAACACTTATGGAAAACTAGATCTTAGGCTACTGTATAATGTTAGTAACTAACGTTAAAATATCGTCGGTATCATATATACTTCACTACTGCATACGGTAAGACCAAGAGTTATATTGATATCATAGCATTCGTTTTATGCTTTGCTCTATGTGCTTTTAATTGATACAAGACACCTCCCGCACAAACCCCTGAGTAGGCCCTACTCGTGTTTTTCAGGAAATTATCATTGAAATGATGATTCTAAAATGATATAGGCCTACTCGTGCAACCCATGGAACTACTAAATGTGCAGAGACATTAGGAAACATTATATTTACATAATCCATTTAGGTTTGCAAGCACATTTGTTTTGATAATAAACACTGCATTTGCACCGTTAAAGAAAAGCATTTTTTGTAGTTGGCATGGCGTTAACCGTGCTGCAGAGTATTCAATTTGTATTGGCTGTTTTTCAGATGCAGGAAGAGCAGGGGGCAGGGAGTACTGGGGACTCCAGCCAGCCGCCCCCCTTCGTCCCCTCTAACAAACCCGTGAGGAAGGAGCGACCCAGCGCCTTCACCCCGACCGAGGACACCTACCGCGACACAGCCAACCTCGTCAAAGAAGACAGCGATGTATAACCCCACCTCCCACCTCACCCCATCCCCTTCTGTCTCACATATGGGAATCAAAGACACACTCTGCTTTGCACAGAATCTATTTTTATACACAGCCTGAGTACAAAAGAAATAAAATTTAAGATTATTTTAAGAAAGACAAGTAAAGAAAAAAAGAGAAGAAAACTGCTGTAGACATGGAGAGAAAAGAGAGGTCTTTCATGACGATGCCTTCTGATATTTCTTATGCCAATTCTTGTTTTGTGATTTTTTTTTTATTATTGTGATGTACTATATGTATATCTTTGCACTGATGCTGCTGATAGTGATGTTATAAATATGTTGTATATTTGTAAATTTGAAGAAAAAAAAAAGATTTTGTTGATAAGATCTGGAAAATAGATGATTCCTATTCATAGCAATTCAAGAAGATGCATATCTTTTGGATGGGTTAAATGCATTGAGAACAAAAGTATATTATGTGTAACAAAGTTTTAAACATTCTTCAGTCTATACTTTGCCACTTAACTGAAACTGGAGACAATTGCAGTTGGTTTTGCATATTTATATACCTCATTTATGAACTGGAAAAAAAAGAAACTGAACAGTGGTCCTCTGGTTGGGATAATTTCCTTAATGGAAATTTAGCGATGTAAAGACTACTGAATAACACTGTTCCCAAGCCAGGTTTGCACACTTGTCTGAGTTTTCTAAGTGAAAGTCAGTCTCCAGCATCCAAGCACAGAATGCCTTCACTGGATTCCATTTATGAACTTGTCTCTTCCTAAAGGATAATTATTAGTTATGTTCTGTCTCAGTCAATTACAGTAGTCTGTCCAGTCCCTCCTGCAACACTTTCCTTTCAGGTCGAAACCCTTTCGCTCCAGACAGGAAGCAAAAGGCACAAGTGTGCATGTCTACTTGTAATGGACTGAACACACAAATCAGAAAAAGCAATGCCCTCCTTATCCCTGTGCTGACCTGAGATTGTAGGTTTTTCACACAGGATGGATATTTGTTGTTGCAGTGGCCTCTCTTATAATAATCATGCAATAAAGGGCCTCTTTTAAAAACACTTATAAGGCAATTTGTGTTATTGCCCCCTCTTGCTGTCCATGTGGAAGTGTTCAGTTAGTCTTCTTGTGGATGTTAAAAGAGTCCAGCTGCAACTGAAGTAGTGTAAAGACTACATGCATTGTTGATACGGAATGCATCAGGTGAGCGGTTTTAATTGTGGCCTGTAAATTCTTTTTCAGTGATTTTTTTTTTTGTATATTAATAATGAAAAAACAAGCATACCAATTTATAGATTGTTCTTGATGCACCCAAATGTTTGGTTGGTAGCCTTGAAGTGGAAAACAAATTGATGCTGCTGAGAAAGAATCAAATAAATGTTTTGTTTTGTAAAAGTGTGCTTCTTTAATTCTTTGAAGGGTTCTTTGATATGACAGGTTGACAAACATGAACACAACAGAGAACAGCATTCTAATAACAAGGATTCTTCTGACATAAAGATAACAAAAATTAATGACAAGACTTGATCTCTTCCCACATTTATATAAATTAGCTCATGTTTCTTGCACAAAAAGGATATCAAATGTCCTTTATTTACTGTTTGTATAAGTTAATACTATTTTGGAACATTGTAAAGAGGTGACTGGTTCAATTATCTTTCCTCAATTAAAAATGCTCATCCTGAAAAATCAGGTGAATGAACATGAATAGAGGTTGGCGGGCGGGAGGAATGGAATGGAGGGAGGAATTAAGTAGGTGTTTTTCAAGGAAGTGATGATAAAGATGACATCACTTCCTCTCTGATTTATATTCACCCTTCAACACTGCTTGGGAGTAGGAAGAAGAACATCGACGACAAAATCACCAATAAATGCAGGGAGGTAGGAGAGGGGTATCCAGAAGAGCTTGGCATCCCATCCTGCGCCGTAGCGAGTCCTCGGGTGCTTAGCTGTCAGAGCATGCTGCATGCAACTGGTCACTTTGGAAATGTCACTGCTGCACAGTATGTTCATGGAGAAACTCTGAGCCTTGTTGTCTGCAACAACAACAGGGATGTTACCATTCATCCACTCCATTAAATACTATTCATTTCAGCAACACTCATTAGTTACTAATATTACCTATTGTTTACTTAGAAAGACACATTTTTTTTGTCTTAGTTACATATTGTGTCCACTGTCTTTTGTTAAATGTGCTGTACAAAAGAGCACCTTAGTTCTTCTCTCAGTCAGGCTTGTAAAACTTACATTTTCTTTCAATATCTTTAAGTTTACAATGTACACTTTGAAAGTTTTCCTGTGTTAATACTTGCTACATAAAATACTTATGGATTACTCACATTCCTCCAGATACTTGGGTCCGTACGAGTTTCTGATGTCAGAAGGAAGGCGGTCCCACAGCCTCTGCAGGTCGGCCTCAATCAGATCCAGACGTGTCACAGCTGTCTTGAAAAATCCTGGCTCTATGATGCTAACCTTGATACCAAAATGCCGCATATCCCTCCTGCACTCGAGAGAAAAGATTCACTGAATCACCATGTCTTACGAGCTAAATATCTGACTTTTGTGGAAGGTATAATATCTGGCACACATAATAGTTTAATGAATGGTGTAAAACAATTCCTGGAGCCACCAACTTTGACAGAAACGAAAAACCACGGGAAAGCCACAGTCTTAGGTCATTTTTTAGGGCTAAGGTCAAAGGTGAGTGACACTCCTATGAGCGACGTCTCAGACAGCCAGTGAGAATGATAACAGATGGAACTGATAGACAGTGTTGCTAACATAGTGAATGATATCCATCAAACTGATATGACATAGAGACTAAGAATATTAGAGGGGGCATGGTAATGCTTGATCAAAAATACTTAACCAAGATTCAAAGAAATGGATACACATTGCATGATACAATGCAATACAGACATGTACCATGGACCCAATTTTGAAACAAGATCACATATATGAGATGTTCCAAGAAAAAAATATGTTCAAAACATTTAAATCCTATATATATATATATATTAATTATTTTCTTCCTTTATATTGTCTCGCTTAAGCAGACAGGAAATCAGTCGCATTGTGATTAAATGTGCAATGACTCCAGTCATAGCCATACCTGAGGCTATCTGAGAAACACTCCACTCCCCACTTGGACAGGCAGTACCCTCCTCCGACCAGAGCCAGCCTGCCCAGGATGCTGGCCACGTTTACTACCCTGCCCTTGGCCTTTTTCAGCAGGGGCAGGAACTTGAGGGTTACCTCAATCAGACCCATCAGATTCACATCCATAACCTTCCGGAAATCCTCTGGCTGCATCCATTCTGTGGGTCCAATAGGGATGGACCTCCCAGCATTATTTATCAGACCATAAAGACCTACGACAAGAACAGATGGGAATGGTATAATTTATTTATTAATTCATCCAGTAGATTTCAATTCGGCTTCTGTTTAAATGCAGAATACCAGTTGTGACAAACTAACAGAAAACAGAAGAATTTCTGTGTCTACGATTATGAAATAGTTTGTAATTTGTTTGCACTCAATGAATGAGAGTGTGCTATGATTCAATTATATATTCTCTTGTAGCCTTTAACATCCTGAAGAGATACTCCTAACTTATTCCTCAGTTCATCCAAAGTATTTATTCACATTTGCCCTAGCATGGTTTAGATAGATCTACATGTGAACCACGGCCACTACATGCATGTTTTTAAGGAATTCCGTTCTTGATTCAGTTATCTTTTCTTAAACCAAACAGGTCAGCACTGTACTAACACTAAGTGAGATTAGCCTACGTCTGAGTAATAAATCTATTCGAAATGAGGACCTTCTGTGAGTCTTCACATAAGTGTCAGATTCCTGTGAAGAGGCAAAGCTGCTTAAACATCTTAATAGCCTATCCCATCCAAAGAAAGTGGTTTGAAAAATATGCAGATTTATGGGTCAGTTTTAGGATTGTGCGGTCGTCAAGAACCCCTATCTCCACTTTATCTACCCCAGTGCTTGCCTCAGACTGGCACCCTATCTACCCCCTGCTGTCAGATTTACCTCGCTCCCCAGTCTCGCGCCGCACCATCTCTACCGCTCTTTCAATGCTCGCGCTGTCGGTAACATTGAGCAGGACTGTCTTCAGTCTGGGGGAGGCTGCGGTTCTCAAGTCAGTTGAACCACTTTCCGTAAGACATGCGGCTATTACGTGAAAACCCTGTCGATCAAGCTGCTTGGCCACAAGGTTCCCGAAGCCGCTATCGCAACCCGTGACGAAGACATGTTTTTTATCGATGTCATCAACCTTCAAGGAATCTCTAATGTACCAAACAACAAAGACGGCAGCAGCAACAATCAGGAGGAATGTGTAAGATAAGACGCAAGTGAACACCTGTAATGACAGAAACAAGAACAGTAAACGTATATGTAGCCGACACTTTGTAAAACATGTAGACTATGGTTTGGTGAAATCTCATCTTTGAAGCAAGGTTGTTAACGTAGGCGTCGGCTAGGCCTGGGTGTGGGTGTGAAATTAAATTCCTCACCTGGGCAGGAATGCCGAGAACGTGTTCCGCTTCGGTCACCTGTAGTGTATTAGGTCAAACGTCAGTTCAGAGAGGAAAATATTAAAGACACGTAAAAACCCCTGTAGAACTCAATGATTCATCCTATCCCTTGATTTAATGACATTTAGCTCTAGCCATAATGAGCTGTAACCAAGGCCTACTTAACACCTCGCATATCCAGTTGATCCAGTTAAGAAAATACAACTATTTTCACGCCAACCGAAATACCATTCAAATGTACTTGGTCTTTGTTGTTCAAATATAGTTGTTCATAATCTGTTGTGCTGATCCAAACTCCTGTCAAGTGTAAGACTGAGTTATAAAGCAGGGTTGCTTCTATTTACAGAATGACAATCAATCTGGTTTGAATACAAACTAGACGTTTTTCTCTATTTCATTTTGTTTAACTATGTATTGTCATTTAAAATGTTTAAGCAACCCTCTGCAAAAAATAAAGTGAGTTCATAAACATTTAGATACAGCCATACACAATTGAAGATATGTACGGCCTGATTCTTATATTGTATAGTGTTCAACATCTCAAGAAGTATGTCTTAGAATTCTAAAATGTTTCTCACATTTTTGTAAATATGGAGTCTAAAGAAATATAGATAGAATCTAAAGTTGATATACTGAGAACATCAAAGCAATTTGTATGTTCAGGGTTTTCAACTGCAGATTTCAAATACAGAGCACTGTCAAACAAGATATTGTTTTGCACCACCACCAGATGGCATATGCTGATTAACTGTCCACAGTGGAAACGAGATCCTTACCCTTAGTCATGCATAATGTACAACCATGGAAAAGGCCTTACCACCTCAGAGAAAATAGACATTTCTGATTATGAGACTAGAGCACTGCATACATGTAGTGCTGACCTACTTTACTCCTTACATAAAATTAATTCAGAATGAATTAATGTACAACATCCTGTTGAACTCACCATGACTACAAGCCCAAGCAGCTTAATGTTTCATATGTTCATCGGCATAAGCTACTGTCACCTCTGACTTGTTCTCTGCTCCCCCGGCCTTTGTGCTGTTTTGAGCCAAAGGTAGTGTGTGTGTGTGTGTGTGGGGGGGGGTGTAGCGCTGGGCTAAGTGTCAAAGGTCTGATTAGAGGCAGTGCAACCGGGTAAACATGTCGCCAGTCATTGTGTAATAAAATTCATGAACCCTGTGGACCTACTCAGACATCTCTGCCCAACAGATAGTAATGTACTTCGGCAGTTATGCAGGACAGTTCAAATAGGGTGGCTCTATTACAATTGACTGGCAATTTGGAACTCCACATCTGCTCTAGAGATAAAATCATTTTTGAACAGTCATAAATATGGGCTTTGTTGTGAGATCACAAATGCATGTAACATGGTTCAAGTATGTTTTATTCCAACATGAAGAATGCCAGGTGAAATATCCATTCATACTACGGTAAGTATCTTTTTAATATGCAAGTGATTAAAGTAAATAGTCATATGATCACATCAGAACAATTTCCTATTAAGAACAGTCTTTAGGCTTCACTGCATCCTTCGCCAGTAGGAAGTCTGCGAAGCAGGTTGGCATGTAGGAGAGTGGCAGCCAGAAGAACTTGGCATCCCAGCCTGGCGAGTAGCGGGTACGGGGGTGCACAGCAGTGACGGCATGCTCCATGCTGCTCACAACTTTCATCAGGTCACTGTCCAGCATCTTCAAAAACCTTGTGTTCAACATCGCACCCACTGGCAAGGGAAGACAGAGATCACGGGTCCACAGGAATTAAAGACCAAGGCCTTATAGACCATTTTCACTTTATGACTAAGATTATAGACGATAGCCATCATGCTAATAATATTACCAACTGTATATATTGAAATTAATTAGTTACCTCTTTTCATATAATCACTTCCATAGTCATCCTTAACATCTTGGGGTAATCGTTCCCATAAGGTATGCAGATTCTGTTCTATCATACTTGAGTCAGTCACGCTTGTTTTGAAAAACCCAGGCTCAATACACAACACTTTCACTCCAAAAGGGGCCATATTTCTCCTGTGGGTAAACAAAAGAAAACAAAAACAGTAAAACAAATGATACAGTTACTCTCACATGACTAGCAAATTGCTTAGCATTCAAGCAAACTCGATAAATCACTACAAAAGTTACCGAAGACTGTCATTGAAGGCCTCTACTCCATACTTTGACACACAGTAAGGGCCTCCAAAAGGACTGATCCTGCCAAACACACTGGCCACGTTGACCACGCGCCCTTTGGCCTTCTTGATGAGCGGCAAAACGCTGAGGGTCACGGCGATGACCCCGCACAGGTTGACCTCTAGCATAGGCTTGTAGTCATTGATGGTGAGCCAATCACAGGGGCCAGAGGGTAGAGAGATTCCGGCATTGTTCACCACAGCCCACAGACCTGTCAACACAGCCAATAACGTTGATTTGGAATGGACATGGGTAATACTTTTCATAAAAAATGTCCTACCAATTTATGTAAACAACTACAACATGGGGGGGTGGGGGGGCATTTCATGACGTAGATAACTCCCAAACGGTTGACTCTATATCAGCATCGGCTTTGCAAGGTTCATGATGGTTTTAAACAGTAGATGTGTGTTGTGCAATTTTGAAACCATAAAATGCCATTGTAATTTTGTCAATTTTGACACCAGCGCTGATGTATTTCATATAATTTAGTTTACAGCTCAAACAGACATCTAAGTGTAAACTTCCTCTTTACATCAGGACGGTCAGAGCACAGACGGGACTTTCCCCTCTTTACAACTGCACATTTCTGGTCAGGCATAACAGACAAGTCAAAAGCATAATTGCAATTATACCCAGATACGCTACATGCTGCGTATAGGGTGTAGATCATCATAAATATGGGAGATATCCAGTTTAATATCCATACCATTACTAGACTTTCCATTTCTTACTTGGCCTCATCACAGTAAACTTCCCCAGACCAGTTTTAACTGGTTAAGTGTGATCAATGTATTATGTCAAAAGGAGAAACAACACAATAATACATTGCCATAATAAGTAGAGTATCTTTTGTTTGTAGTGCTGATGAGGATAGGTTTACTTTCTACAAATTTCAACATCCAACATTTCAATGTTATTCTTCTAACCCGCATCCCACACTTACATTCCACACAGGTATTTTACATGCAAGACTGGACAAAAAGCTCCTCAGAGAAAATGCTTGGAGGCCTGTCTACTACTACAATGTAGCCTACTGGAGTAGTGTTGTGTCACATTTTAACGCAAACATAATATATGTTTATGTTGAACTCCAGTAAAGGTGTAGGCAATTTACTTCACTGTTACAGAAAATAATAGGGATAGAGCTTGGGGTTTGTTGAAATCTTCCTTCAGAAACAGTTCATCAAGATAACAAGTGAACATGCACCTTCACACATCTGGAAACAAACCTTTCTCTCCAACCTTTTCTTTGATGCTGGCTGCTACTTTGTTGATGCTGTCAACATTGCCGACATCCAGGGCCAGGGTTGTCAGTCTATCTGAGGTTGCTTTCCTCAACTCATCCTCTCCTTTTTCTGTGAAGCAGCCTGCAATAACTCTGAACCCCAGCTGGTCCAGATGCTTTGCTAAGAGGTTCCCAAAGCCCGTGTCACAGCCAGTAATGTAGATATATTTCATAGATGGATCAGGTACTCTTTTCCTTTCCCTGAACCAGCGGACAAGAAACAGCAAGGCCACCCCGCCAAGAATGTATAAAAACATTTCTGAAAATAGATTAAAAGGTAAACATGCCATATTTACCAAGCATTCACAATAAAAATAAAGATGAAGTCCTATTCATATTGTGGCGTGCATGGGCGGTGTGCACTGTCTGTGTGTGTGATGCGAGTTCGCCCCGTAATGCTGTGTGTGTGATGTGTAAATGTGAAATTCGGTGTTAAATGTTCCAGTTTAGAATGTGCCTGTGTTTTCTAGCCTGTGTTAATGATAGTGTTTAATTCTGTGATTTTATTGAGTCTGTGTGCTCTGAGTAGTTGGTTATGTGTGCTTTTCAGTCTGTAAGCGTCTTTGCCCACGCAGCCCAGACCTATCTACTGTGTTGTGTCCGCGTATATGACTGTCTGCTCCCCCTGCCCTCCATTCCTAATCTTAAAACTTTCGGTGTGTACTTAATTAGACGGCAATGCTCCAAAGAGAATGCTAGGTGAAGGGTTAACTGTCCAGCTGGTCAAAGTACCTGGTGAACCATTAGAAAGTGTTGACTAAAGTTGTAAACTATTAACAGTGTAGGTTTCATCATTATCTTCGATAAAAATCGTATGCATTCAGTTGATTATGACTCCTGTCAATAGCCAGCAGCTAGAACATATTGATAACAACGTTTACCTAAGTGATCGTAAACTTTTGTAAACAATGATTGGCAGACAACCACAAGATTGATTTTTCATGACTTTGACACTTAGTCTTAGTCAGGGCGGCTCCTCCACCCGTCACTTCATTCAGACATGAATCCAGAAGAATCGGCAATATCATCCTCCTACAACAAGCAGTCATATAAACTTTGGTAGCTTTCCGAAACCGAAATGGGAAAGAGTCGTCACATTAGCTAGCCTACAAGCAGACCACTAGAGTAATACATCTAGCCACCCAGCACTACATGTAGCCCCAATGGAGCAAAAATCACAAACATTTTGTTACCTGCTTTTGTCATTACTAAGAACGTACTTTTTTAGCAGGTAAATGCATCCGTAGTTCACTGATGCCATTGCAGTTTTAAATAACTCGTTTACCTGAACCACGTAGACTAGACAAAGATTGCAATGTAGGCCAAATCGATGAAATGCAAAGACTCTTCTTGAAGTCCTCTTGGAGGCTATGATCTCTTACTTTTCAAAGCAACTTTCATCTAAAAAGCCTTCCGGTTCGCACTACTCGCTACTATGCAAGTTCTCCATCTAGTGGTTGTTATGTGGCTAGCGTAGCCTATCACATGATTGCAGCCTGATATGGGCTGATCACAGCCCCAAACCAAAATGGAATGAAACCAGCTCGGGTCTTATTCAAAGACTTTTCATTCAAAAATGTCTTAATCTCCCACTCCCATCAAGGTTTCAAGTTTCTTCAGCAATTGACAGATTACTTCACAGATTGTTTTGAATTTGGTTGGTTAACCTCCCATATATACAAGTTACAGATCTATTTACATACATTAGACTAAACTTGATTAATTTAGCTTATTCTACATGTTATATATCTATGCCTCTAGGTTGGGCAAAGCACATAATGGATTTTATTTGTATAGCACACTTTAAACAATCAAAACAATAATAACAAAAAGTAATAGAAGTGCTAAAGTCAGACAGAAAATAGGATAATGTAAAATTGCAATAAATAATATATTTAATAAAAAACAATTAATAAGATCATAATGAAATCGGGAAAAAAAATATTAAAAACAGAGCAATTTAAGACAGAACAATTTAAGACAGAACAATTTAAACAGCGCAATCTAAAACAACACAAAAACCAGGACTTTAGGTGAAGGCAGAGATGAATAGGTGAGTTTTGAGGTGAGATTTAAAAGCAGTGAGGAAATCTAAGGCCCTAGTATTCTCCGGGAGCTTATTCCATAGGTGTGGCCCCAGCGAGGAGAAGGCACGATCTCCCATGATTGTCAAATTGTCCGGGGAACCGCAAGGAGGTTGGAGTTTCCTGACCTAAGTGTCTGGGATGTGAATTGAGGAGTGAGGATGTCCTGAAGATAGGTTGGACCGGTAGTGTTTATGGCCATGTGAACTGGAGAAGGACTTTGAAAAATATTCTTTGATTAATTGGAAGCAAGTGGAGGGAGTGGAGGACTGGGGTGATATGTTGCGATTTCCGTGTCCTGGTGAGAACCCGGGCAGCACTGTTTTGAACATACTGTACTGTACATGCAGTGATTAAGACGGGAGCTGATGAATGCGTGCACCAACTTTCTGCAGCATGTTTGGGTAGAGAGGGTCTCAGCCTTGAGAGGTTTCTGAGGTGGTAGAATGATGTTTGGCAGATAGATTTAATGTGTGCATCAAAGGACAATGAGTCCAGCTTGACACCCAGGTTTGTGACGAGTGGGGAGAGAGGAGTGGGGTGACCACTGATGGTGATGTGGGTGATACCGGCCTTTTTTGTTTGATGGGGGGTGCCAATAAGAATGGCTTCTGACTTGCCGCCATTTAGCTGTAGGGAGTTGTTTCTCATCCAGTGCTGGATGTCATCCAGGCATTTGGTAGTCCGGGATAGTGCCAGGTGTTTGTCAGGTGAAGTTCGGAGGTAAATTTGCGTATCATCAGCATAACAGTGGAATTGGATGTTATGGCTCCGTAGTATTTTTCCCAGGGGCAGCGTGTACATTAAGAAGAGCAGGGGCCCCAGGACTGACCCCTGGGGGACACCGGAGGTAACGCATCTAATGCTGGAGGTGAGATTGCCAAGGGTAACATATTCCTGCTGTCCTGTGAGGTAGAAATAAAAGAAGTCCAGAGCAGTGCCTGTAATTCCCACCTCCTACAGGATGCTATGGCCCACTGTGTCAAAAGCAGCACTTAAATCCAGCAAGTTAAGTACACTGGGGGAGGCAGTTTGACGACCTTAGGAGGTAATTTACAACCCTCACCAGACCAGTTTCAGTACTATGGAAAGGTCTGAAACCGGACTGGAAAGATTCATAAAGATGGTGGGTGTGGAGATGGTCATGTAGCTGGAGGGTGACAACCTTTTCCAAGACCTTTGCTCAGAGGGGGAGGTTTGAGATGTGACGGTGGTTGGAGAGGTCCCCAGGGTCCAGATCGTGCTTTTTAAGCACAGGTTTGATGGTTGCCAGTTTGAAGGAGGGGGCTACTTCACCAGTTGACAGGGACCTGTTTATTATGTAGTTTGCAGTGGGGACAATGGCTAGGAGACACGCTTTCAATAGTGATGTGGGGATGGCGTCCAAAGAGCTAGTGGAGGAGTTCATTTTTAAAACAATGCTGGAGAGCTCAGCTTGGGTGACCTCAGCAAAGTGATCAAGGGCTAGGCCATCATGGGGGGAATGATCAGAGGGACGGTCATAGCTTGTCCTGTAACATACAACCAGTCATGCCAAGCAGGAGGCTGTTTCATGTTTAACCTTAGATCAAGAGGACACACGTTACTTCCGGTTATCCTTCACTGGCTCCCTGTAGCTGCTAGAATTAAATTATAAATCCCTCACTCTCACCTATAGGACAGCCACTGGATTGCACCAACCTATTTAAATACCGTGATTCAGTGCTATTTTCCCTCTTGATCACTTCACTCCTCTGATGAGCGTTTCATGTCCTTGCCTTCCCTCAGCAGCAAAAGATTACAGTCAATACTCTTTTCGTTCGTGGTGGAAGTACTAGTCCAGTCCATTCTAGTGACACCCATGGTACTTTTAAAGTACCTTTTTAGACATCATCTGTCTAATTGTTTAATTTCTTTGAGGTGTTCTTTATGAATATAATGATATCATTATTATTGTTTAATATTATTATGAAGACTATGATTATTATGAATTGGCTGTTTTTGCTTTAATGTAAACACACACACACACACACACACACACACACACACACACACACACACACACACACACACACACACACACACACACACACACACACACCACTAGAGATCAGATCAGATGAGGTCTCATCAAACACCCCAGCAGTTTACATTTTAAAACACGGCGTAAACAGTTCCTTGCATGTAAATATGTTCCTATGAAGGCTTGCCTTTGAACTTGAATAAGAAATGTACCTGACTAATGGCCTCTCGGTCATTGAACTTCTTTTACAACACATCATTGATAATTTCTATGTTGATGTTGTAAATGCTGTGATGAGATAAGGGTAATTTAAAGTGAGTGGACACCTTTCCCCAGACCTACCCTGCCTTTTGTAAGTCTAAGATCAACCTCCCAGACCAGAAAAACTGAAAAAGTTAACATGCTTTGAAAAACAGTAATGATTGCTTGATGAATGAGAACAAAAGGCTGTTTAATCTCTGTGGCTTACGTCACAACGGAAATATGCCCAAGGCAGCAATAAGGGAGCAACACAAACAGCATGTCTCCTCTTGAATATCATACATTTTAAATACTGACACTGACCAGAACATCAGCTCCGTCTGTTGCTATGCCGACTGTAGTTATAGTTATCATTATAGTTTAGGTATTTAGCAGACACTTTGGTCAAAAGTGACTTACAAAACATTTGATTTACAAATAGACTAGGTTTGAGCGTCAAGGAACAGAATACATGTAGCAGGGACCATCCCATGTGTTTACTGTTTAGGGTAATCAGTATTCACAGGTCAATGTTTGGATTGTGTGATCACAAGATCCTATGCTATTTCATGTATAATCACAGTTCAAACTCTAAACAAATGAATACAGTTTTTTTTCCAAGAGGGTGATTTTCTTTAATACAGCTGATCTTTATGAAGGAACACTTGATGGAGATAATTTCCAAACACTGTTAATGACTTAAGAATATATTAATCAAGTGCGTTGTATTAATATTTACTCTGTATGAATCATGTGCTTATGTAAGCAGGGACATGGCTTTTCTGTTTTCCTGTGTATATGTGTAACTTTGATTATTAGGTACTGGCGCCACTTAGTCTGCATATGTGTAAGATCTACATGCGTAAGTGAAGGAACCTCTTGTCTATGTTTGGGGGAGCTCAGTGATGATAGGGAGGGTCAAACTGTGCCTTTTTCGACCTTGTGTAGAACTGACATGCTTGGAAGACAGAATGTTCACCTAACAACACTGATCAGACCATTGTCTTAGTTTGTTTTGTTTTGGTTTAGTTTTGAGAGAGGAATAGTCCAGTCAATGCAAATACATGACAGGGACACCTAATGTATTTATTCAGGGCAGTCACTGTCTGATGAATAAATTGATTTTCAAAACGATAGCATAGACCTATTCCACACATGTAATCAGCTTAGACTCTTAATTGGACAGTTAGCTGACAGTACAGATTTGACAGTGTTGCATATATCTCAAGAGCAGGTGAAGATAAAGCAGACCAAACATAACATATAATCCAGCAAGGCTTTTTCATGACAAGTGGTTGGGAGGGTATCATTTGAAAACAAATCAGCCTTCGCTGGTTGAGCCCCTCCACTACCTACTACTGCCTCAGGGACTGCACCTTCACCCCTTGGTAGTGTCTTTTGCACTGGGAAAGGCGTAACATTGACTTTTATCAGCCTAATAGAAGGGGAGATAGTAGATAGTAGAGGGAGTGCACAGGTCCAGAGCGTTTCCTGTGGACGAGCTCCTCTGTTGCTGATATTGACCAGGTACTCAGGAACACCTGAAGGGAGCACACAAGGAGAGGACACAGCAGGTACAGTGTGTGTTTGTTTATGTATGTGTGTTATGTATGTATTTATATGTTAGTGTGTATGTGTGTATGTACATGCATATTTATGGCCTGTTACAGTTGAGAATAATTACTGTCATGATTTATACCATACAAGGTATTTGAGACAAGATTACTTAATCATTTTAAAATAGATAAACCTTTCATCAACATGGTTAAATGACTACATCTTGAAAAATAAAAATCTGAATCAAATGCCAGAACTGATTTAGGCATGTATTATATCATGTAAAATCAGTACACATACTATTTAACCTCCATGTCTAATTATCAGTATAACAATTCAAGACACTGCAATTCCATTAGTGGCAGATCATTGTCTAGGTTTTTTTTCTTCTCTTGATGTGGAGAATTAGTATATTACAGTTTCAAACAGTTGTTTAACTGGCTGTGTTTTTGATTAGCAATTCAGTCACACCACTGAAGTCTAATCAATCTAACCATCAGATTACAAGATTACATCTGAAGAGGTGGTGTTGTGCACAGTCCAATAGTTCAAACTGTCATTGTTCAACAGTTCAAACTCCCAGTTCATTACCACCAAAATGTTGTTACCACAAAAATGTGCAGCTCCTATACTGTGTTAGGTTTATTTCGTGTAGCTACATACTGGAGGCAGCCACCTATTGTTACACAACTATGAATCAGCTGTTTTTACCTCATTTGACTTGTAGCAGCAGTATGACAGTAGCACTGGGCTAATTACAGTTTAAACATAAAATGGACATTTAACCCAAATCATAATAGATTTCACTAACTTGTGAAGACACAGCTACTTTTCCTTTGGTTCTTTGACTTCAACACTTGTAACACTGGTTAACAGTGTGTCCAGCCAATTGTGAGACAACAGTTATCAAATACAGCTCCTATTTAGTTTCATCTGTGAATTACTGGGCCCTGAAAACATCCAGATCCAATTAAAAGTGAATATTCATACCAGCAAAAACACTTCTGTCTGCAACTCTGTCCTAAAGCCTGACGCTTTAAGAAGAACATTTTTTAAAGTATTGGTACACTGAGTTGTTTGTGAAAATGTCCAGTA
This sequence comes from Clupea harengus, assembly GCF_900700415.2. NCBI lineage: Eukaryota > Metazoa > Chordata > Actinopteri > Clupeiformes > Clupeidae > Clupea > Clupea harengus. The sequence goes on along the minus strand of NC_045153.1, from coordinate 26,078,881 downwards.
ATTCACTGTAGTCTGCGCCAGGCCACATTGAGGTATGATGATTATAGTAGAGGAAAACTGGTTTGTTCAGTAATGGAGATATGTACGGCATGCGGAGTGATCAGTTGGTGCAATACCAGCACAAGGAATGCATGAGGCGCGTTGTGCTAAAGAAAACATTTTAGTTTAAAGTTGAAGTTAAATGTTTTGATGTATTCATTCATTGCTTAGACACAAATGTTTGGTCATCAACATGTTCCCTAACAACTTGGAGAAAATAAATTTAAACCAGTTAAAATGAATGATATTGAAATGTCAGAGCCTTACCATTGTGTTTTTACAATATCCTTGAGTTAAAGTATGACCTAGGTTACTTCTGTAAAAATGTCTTTAGGTTCAAAAAGCACCCCATCCAGAGAATGATCTGCTTCATAAAATGTTGCTCTTTTAGGCGTGTCCGGATGACTGTGACAAGAATTAATGAAGAATTATTGTCCTACATCTTCTGAATTGACATTTGCTATATTATATACATATACTGTATGCAGAACTGGTTAGTCACAATTTGATTGTTGAATTAGTTTTTTTCCGTTTTCCTAGACAGGCGTCATAATGGGGTATGTACAGTTTATTTAACACATTGAACTTACACTATAGTGATACTGGGTGAGTTATGCCATCCAACTCTAAAGACATACTACAGAGAGCTCTGGTGTCTGTTTACAGGGAAGAGAAGAAGAAGAAGAAGGAGAAAGAGGAAAAAGTCTTAGGAGTGGGATTTTTTCAACTGGTAACAATCTCATTTAAAAATATCTGCAATCTGAAATACATATTTGACTTCCAACTGTGTAATTCTGCCAACTGTGGTTACAATTGTGGCTGTACATAATGTGGTTTGATGATGATGTGGCATGTCAGACTTTACTTGTCCAACTAACTAATCCAAAGTGAGCATTTTCAACAAAACAAGGTTGTACGCCCCTGTATTTATACACATCTACATCTTCAGATGCTTTATGATTACTGGCCTACAGCATGAGTAGAGTGAGTCTCAATCCACATTACGTCCCTTGCAGTTCCGGTTCTCCACATGTCAGGACACCCTGATGATGGTGGTGGGGGGTTTGTGCGCGCTGATCCACGGCGCCGCCTCTCCTCTCATGCTGCTTGTCTACGGCCAGATGACCGACACCTTTGTGTCCTACGAGCTGGAGATGCAGGAGCTGAGAGACCCCAACAAAACATGCATCAACAGCACCGTCGCCTGGGTCAATGGATCCATATATCAGACAGCTGAGAACGCCACTGTCCTCTGTGGGTGTGTAATACTCTTACTATTAGATGTTTTGTGTCTTGATAGGATAAGAGACATTGCTGACCATATATTTCGATCCCCTCAAAATACTTTATTTTTCAGTTTAGAGAGCCAGTTAGCAAATTTCATTTTCTACATAGGGTGGACATTGAATCTCAGATGACACTGTTTGCATATTACTTTGTTGGTATTGGACTGGGTGTCTTCATCGTCAGTTATTTTCAAGTAAGTACCCAAACAACAACTCCATTGCTATGATGACTGACTCTGCTAAAGGCATTTACAGTAAATGTCATTGTTTATTCTGGGATAATATGTCTTTGTTCAGGGCAGATCATGTACCCATTGACCTCTGATTTCAGATTGCCCTCTGGGTTTCAGCCGCTGCTAGGCAGATCCAAATAATAAGGAAGACATATTTCCGTAAGATCATGCGGATGGAAATCGGTTGGTTTGACTGCAACTCTGTCGGAGAATTAAACACAAGGATATCTGAGTACGTTCTATCACAGCTATATGCCTATGTGGTATGGTAAATGATTCCAGAATGGTTGGAAACTCATTATGGGTTAATTTTGTAATTTTTGTCTTGCCCAGACTATGTTCATAATATCTTTGTTTCCCTTGTGTCCCAGTGATATCAATAAAATCAACCATGCCATCGCAGACCAGGTGTCCATTTTCATTGAGAGGCTCTCCACCTTCATCTTTGGCTTCCTGGTGGGTTTCATTGGCGGCTGGAAGCTGACTCTGGTGGTCGTTGCAGTGAGCCCCCTCATTGGCCTGGGAGCCGGATTAATGGCCATGGTAAGATGATAAACACTTCCTATGAAATGTATTGTATGTGGCTCAGCTGACTAGTAAAAAAACACAGACTCAGGCCTGTACGTGTGAAGCAGTCATGCTCAAGTGGAAGCGTGACTCAAGCTGAAATGAGAACTCACTGTCCTTAGGCTCCTTACAACAAACTCACAGTGCATGTTGCGTCTTCAATATTTCCCGTTAAGCTGTAGGCCACTTTAGCTGCACTCTGACGTTTGAGTTGACGGGTGTCTACATGTTCTGAATGTGTTTTGGTCTGAAGGCTGTCGCTAGGCTAACAGGCTGGGAGCTGAAGGCCTATGCTAAAGCCGGAGCTGTGGCAGACGAGGTGCTCTACTCCATACGAACCATTGCGGCCTTCGGCGGGGAGGACAAGGCAGCTGAGAGGTACTGTGTGAAGCCATTTAAAACGTTTGCCTATCTGTGCTCAAACCCTGACATACAGTCAAGTTTGGACACGTGTGCTTATGGAGTATTGGGTCTGTGTGTGCTTTGATGACTGTGAGGCATCATGGGGCTGTTTTCACAGGTACGACCGAAACCTTGAGGAGGCCCAGACCTGGGGTGTGAAGAAGGGCACCATCATTGGGGTGTTTCAGGGTTACCTCTGGTGCATTATCTTCCTCTGCTACGCCCTGGCCTTCTGGTACGGCTCCAAGTTAGTCATCGACACCAAAGAGCTCTCACCTGGTGCCCTCATACAGGTGTGATGAAGACACAATGTTTTTGTACCTTTTGGGCATTTTCTTGAGCAACTTCAACCAACTGTACGTGTACAGCATCATGCACACAGTGTTACTCACTTAGACTATGACGGGTTGGATGAGGCATCTGTCCAGTAACTGTCAAACATGTTTCATGTTTCCACAGGTGTTCTTTGGCATTCTGATGGCCGCCATGAATTTAGGTCTAGCTTCACCGTGCCTGGAGGCTTTCGCGTCAGGCCGGGCCGCAGCCAAAAGCATATTTGACACCATAGACAGGGTGAGAGCAGCAAGTCACAGACTGCCTGTGGATGTTTTCGACAGCCTGTCAGGAAATCAATGAGCTCCTGTAAATGATTAATCACCTTCACAATGGCACCCTGTCTCTCCCCTTCCTTTCAGGAGCCAGAGATCGATTGTCTCTCGGAGGAAGGGCACAAATTAGAGCGGGTGAAAGGAGACATCGAGTTCCACAACGTTGAGTTCAATTACCCATCACGACCAGATGTTAAGGTACATTTGGTTTTAACGGACTTCTTTTTTTTTTTTCTTAACTGACTTCTGTTGGTTTCTGCACTGTACTGTACTGTAACAAATTGCTGAAATCACATCAGGTTTTTTTTCATTTAGATCTTACATGACCTAAGCATGGTGATAAAAGCAGAGGAGACCACAGCTTTTGTCGGGCCAAGTGGTTCAGGAAAGAGCACCACAATCCAGCTCATACAGAGATTCTACAACCCCCTGCAAGGAATGGTGATGCCTTCACATCAACCGTGAGCCGTCATATAATCTGTTGCACCGTTTCCGATTTGGGTGTTTGGCTAAAGGAAGTACCTTTGGTTCTTGTCCACCTTAGGTGACTCTGGATGGCCATGACATCAGGAGCCTCAACATTCAGTGGCTGCGCTCTTTGATTGGCATTGTGGAGCAGGAACCCGTGCTCTTTGCCACCACCATTGCCGAGAACATTCGCTACGGCCGGCCTGGTGTCACCACGGAGGACATAATCCAGGCCACAAAACAGGCCAATGCATATGACTTCATCATGGACCTCCCTCAGGTATACAATTACTGCTGTTACAAACCATAACTCGGAATGACTCACCTGTTTGGAAATGAAAGAGAAATGTTGGAAAATAATCAGAATGACTGAAATCTGAACACTGAGTTTGAGATGAAATTTGCACTGTAACTTCTAAGTGACCACGTTGTGTTTGTGTGCGGAGCCAGAAATTTGACACGCTGGTGGGCGAGGGTGGAGGCCAGATGAGTGGAGGTCAGAAACAGAGGATCGCCATCGCTCGAGCTCTGGTCAGGAACCCTCGCATCCTACTGCTGGACATGGCCACTTCGGCCCTGGACAACCACAGCGAGGCTATGGTCCAGGAGGCCCTGGATAAGGTGAGCTTGGCTTGGGGAACTGGAGTCTGACCTACAGAACACACCCATTCAGTTTAGTTAGTGTGTAATGCTGACATTCTCATATGCTCAGTTCTCTTGGCTTCGTCTGGTCCTCCATTATATCTGGGAACTTCTCCCACACAAATGAAGCAACGCAAACGACAATTCTCGCAATATCTCTTTATTTCTGTAATCATTCTAAATAAATCACATGTATTGTGCTACACTTTGATCTGTGCTGACAACACATTCTCCTGAATGCTGCCTTCAGTCTCGTATGGGTAGGACCACCATCACCATTGCCCATCGTCTCTCCACCATCCGTAACGCCGATGTGATCGTTGGCTTTGATCACGGGCGAGCTGTGGAGCGGGGCGGTCACACCGACCTCATGGAAAGGAATGGCGTCTACTTCACCCTGGTCACCCTGCAGAACCAAGGCCAAGAGCCAGCCACGCACAGAGAGAAAAGCCGTGAGTTAGGGAACAGAGTGTAAACAGAGTGTAAAACTCATGGATTCAACTATATATTTAATTTCTTGAATAAATTAATTTGTAATTTCAGCACCTGAAAGTGAGATAACTGATGTAGCTCTTGGAAGACAAAGGACGCTTAGCAGAGGGAGTCATACGTAAGTGTCTGCTTAATACCTGAACTATAACTATGATGATGATGACAATAACTACAACTCCCTGTATAACAATTTGTTTTATATTGTACAATAAATTGTTTGCTTCGTAAACCTTTTAGGAGTGTTATGAAAGGATGCAAATAGTTTTATGATGAGCATTAGATGTGCTGATTAAGCTATGGAGTTGCATGAAGCAGTGACTTGCTTTGACATGTCTAACTCTTGCCTTGGACAGGAGATCTCTGCGTCTACGGTCGCGGTCTCAGAGGTCAGAGGACTATATTCCTGGTGCCATATCCGGACAACTCCAGATTGACACAGACAGGGACATCCCTGAGGTAAACTCAGCATTTCTGTTTTCATTCGTATTACTCACGAGTCCAGGCTGAGGCTTCATATTCATCTCAATCTGCAGACAGATGAGAGCACGGAGCCAGGGGAACATGTTGAACCAGCACCAATAACTCGCATCCTGAAGTACAACCGCTCTGAGTGGCCATACCTGCTGATGGGCTCTCTCGGAGCTGCCATCAACGGGTCGGTCAACCCCATCTACGCTATTTTATTCAGCCAAATTCTTGGGGTGAGACATATAATGGTGTTTCATTATGACCAGCCATAATAAAAATTGATCAAATTACAAAAAATGAGTAGTTCCACATTCAGTGAATTTTACCCAATCAGCTGTTTGTGTCTGCGCTTTGTGATGTTTGTGGTGTTTTCAAGTCTTGTATCTTGTTTTTTTGTCCTGTCTTGTCCTGATGTGAAGACATTTGGCCTCACTGACCTGGATGAACAGAGGAAGCAGATCAATGGAATATGTGTCCTGTTTATCATTGTGGCCGTGATAAGCTTCTTCTCACAGTTTTTACAGGTGAGCATCCAGTTCTCAAGCTGCTCAAAACAATTTCTGGTGACAACGCCAGACACTAACAATTCAATATGCCATAAAGGTAAATGAAAGAAGTAACCTCCTTTTGGCTAAAGTGTGCCAAGAGAGACACCGCCGAGTCCTTTGCCCACTGCTAGTGCCCTTAGGAACGCTCATGTGTGGTCTTTTGGTCTGTTGGAAAAGGGTTATTCCTTCGCCAAGTCGGGAGAGCTGCTGACGCGCAGGCTGAGGAAGATGGGCTTCCAGGCTATCCTGAGGCAAGAGATCGGCTGGTTTGATGACCGTAAGAACAGCCCCGGGGCTCTGACCACCAGACTGGCCACGGACGCTTCCATGGTGCAAGGGGTAAGTGGACCGGCTTAACCAGTGAGCCATGAAAGGTGGCTGTGGTGTTATCAAACCAAGTGGGCTCTTTCTTTAGTGAGTAGCTCAGCTTTTGTTTTCTTATGTGGGAAAAAGATGTGACTATAGGCTACAAGAAGACAAGGGGCCCTAATTTGTACTGATGGGCAACAAGGCTGGCAATACACAATGTCCGACGTGCATGAGCCTAAAGCTAATTCAAAAACATGGCAAGAACTCCTGTGAATGATGAGTCTCGTCTCGATCAGGAAATGAAAATAAGACTGAGGGGCAGAGGCGGGGAGAAGTGGGCCGCCCATTTCATGGTATATAGATAACTCCCAAACGATTGACTCTACATTAGCATCGGCCTTGCAAGGTTCAGGATGATTTTAAACAGTAGATAGCATGAGACATTTTCAACCCATAAAATACCAGTTGTTATAAAAAAATGTGAATTTTGTCAATATTAACACCAGCATTGATGTGTCTCATCACAGTTCAGTCATATTATTTAGTTTACAGCTAAAACAAAAACATTTTAGGGTGCAGTTACACTTGACCAAGGTCTGTTAAAATCATTGTGGTTGGCTGATAAAGAATGACTTCATTGCGACATCCCCGCCGATTCTCACTGCACAGTTGCTGATGCGCGAAGCATGTTTGCGGCGCTTGTTGCGCTTTCAAATTAGGGCCTAAGAAGTGCATTTTTCTTGGGTAACCTATGTAAATTGTGGACTTAGACATTTAGTATTATATTGCAGATCACTCAATTTCTCCGGTTACTCCAGCTTCTGTGAATTCTCTTGTTTTGTCTTGCAGGCGACGGGGTCACAGATAGGCATGGTTGTGAACTCGCTCACCAATATTGGTGCTTCGCTCATCATAGCCTTCTACTTCAGCTGGAAGCTGAGCCTGGTTGTCATCTGTTTCCTACCTTTCATCGGCCTGTCCGGAGCTTTCCAGGCCAAAATGCTCACTGGCTTCGCCAATGAAGACAAGAAGGCCTTGGAGGACGCAGGACAGGTGTGTATGGTTGCAGCATCAAGTGGTTCTGGATTTAGTTCTAAAGGTGGAGTCCGCAATTCTTATCCAAATTTTTGTCAAATTGAATTGCTCCTCACTGTCCGATCAGTGTGTGTGCTTTAAAATCCTCTGGTGTTTGTACACAGGACTGTAAATGGCTCTGGTGAAAATCAAAAATAGTGGCTTGTACTGAACCATAAACAATTCCAGCCAATCAACATGGAAGGGTGGGATGTAACTTGATTGCCCCAAATATCAACAACATTTCACCAGAATCACGGATTCTGCCTTTAAGGCTGTGAGGATGACAACATTCTGGTTTTTGTATGCCTTAATCTTCCGACAAACCATAACATTGATCCATCAGTTCGGCCTGGAGAAACTAGTGTAACCCCCTGGCTCCATGTGAAAGTTGCTGCCCCTCTGTGAGCTCCTGCTTCATGACTGCTGCTGGATGATTCTGTATCCCTGTAGGTGTCCAGTGAAGCGATGGCCAACATCAGGACCATCGCAGGCCTGGCTAAGGAGGGCCAGTTCGTGGAGCAGTATGAGCAGCAGCTGGAGGCCCCGTACGCAGCCGCCAAGAAAAAGGCCCGTGTCTACGGCATCTGCTTTGCTTTCGCCCAGTGTGTCATCTTCATGGCGTACGCAGCCTCTTTCAGATACGGTGGCTACCTGGTCAGCAACGAAGGGCTTCCTTACCTAATTGTGTTCAGGTTAGTTAATTATGTAACTATGTATTATGTAATACAAATATTTTATTATGATTTTATTATTATCAGTTGGTCTGTACTGAGTCCTGTTTCAGCACAAAAAAAAACGTTTTACATAGAATAACTGTATTGACACAATGGGCCCCAATTTTCCCCAAATAATGGGCCAAAAATGAGCAAAATCTATCGCACATGAATTAAAGCACTGTGTGGCGTGTGGGAGCGTTGTGCTGACCCACCCATGTTTGCGCTTAGGATCTTGCTCATGGATGCTTGCTCATTTTTCCAAGTTATTAAATTAGCTTTAGTTCATGCGCAGCACTGGTTGCTGCTTGTTGCTTTTCTTGTTGCCAATTGCCTACCAATGAAATTATGGCCCAATATGTGTGTGTGTGTGTGTGTGTGTGTGTGTGTGTGTGTGTGTGTGTGTGTGTGTGTGTGTGTGTGTGTGTCTGTGTCTGTGTGTGTGTGTGTGTGTGTGTGTTTGTATGTGTATGTGTTTGTATGTATATGTATGTTTAGAGTTGTCGCAGCTGTTGTGACCTGTGGAACTGCGTTGGGGAAAGCATCATCTTTTACTCCAGATTATGCCAAAGCAAAGATTGCCGCCGCCCAACTCTTCACACTCCTTGACAGAGTCCCAAAGATCAGCATGAATCCAGCAGAGGGACAAACTTGGGTGAGAGAGAGAGAGAGAGAGAGAGAGACAATAGAAAAGAGAACATCTCCAGTAGATCACATGTATCTCTGTACTTCACAATGTCAAAGTTGCACTTAGTTTTTTTTTAGAATCAGTGTATCACAAGTCTAAGATATGAGTCTTGTCCATAATCAATCCCTCTGTGCATGGCAGGATAAATTCAAAGGAGAGGTGGAGTTTCTCGACTGCAGGTTCACGTACCCCAGCCGGCCGGACGTCCAGGTGCTGAGGGGGCTGGCGGTGTCGGTGAAGCCCGGGCAGACGCTGGCCTTCGTGGGCAGCAGTGGCTGCGGGAAAAGCACCAGTGTGCAGCTGCTGGAGAGATTCTACGACCCTGACGAGGGCAAAGTGGTACACGACACAACTCTTTTTTCCCTCATGTGTCCGATAAGCAAATTACATTTACTGCTGTGCTAGTCACAGTGAGGAGTTTTCCTAACAGTCGTTCTTGCTTTGATCATCCAGAAACCTGGGCTGGCATAATAATTACATCGTTTTACATGGTTCTGCTCCACTGCAGGCAGACTTCAAAGAGTAGTTGTGTAAAGTGGTTTGAAACCTGAAAGAAAAAATATTACAAAACAAAGTGGCAAGTCCACAATACGCCACACATAGCAGTATTATAGACTTCTGGTCTGCTGTAGTCAGCCTGAGGTGAACTGACTCATCTGGTTGCTCACTGTGATTGTTTGCCTTAAGTCACTTCTGTGCGTTTACTTTTCACACACAAATAATCTGCTTGCCTTTGCCTTGTGTTAAGTTGATAGATGGGCACCCGTCGCAGTCGATCTGCGTGCCGTTCCTGAGGGCTCAGATTGGCATTGTGTCCCAGGAGCCGGTGCTGTTTGACTGCAGCATTGCAGAGAACATCGCCTACGGAGACAACATGCGCGCGGTCAGCACGGAGGAGATTGTGGACGCGGCCAAAAAAGCTTTCCTCCACGATTATGTGATGACACTGCCAAAAGTGAGTACAATACACAAATACACTGTTACAGACCATAGACCTTCAAAAAGATGTCTCGAGCATGACACTGAATTATTTGATTAGAAAGAGAGCAATAGCTTCAAGAAAGACATGTGCTTTTCAAAGCTCGGCCAGCCAAAGTCAGAGGCATTTAGGTCTGAGTGTCCACTGATGTCCAGCAGAGTCGCTTATAGTTATGACTGTGTTCTTTTTAAAGAAATATGAGACCCAGGTTGGGGCACAGGGCTCCCAGCTGAGCAGAGGACAGAAGCAGCGCATCGCCATCGCCAGAGCCATCGTCAGGAACCCCAAGATCCTGCTGCTGGATGAGGCCACTTCTGCCCTGGACACAGAGAGTGAGAAGGTACAGTTCAGTGCACACACACACACACACACACACACACACAGACACACAGACACACACACACACACACACACACACATACAGTCAGATCAATACTTGCTGACTTGTGCCTGAACTTCTTAACCACCTTACTGAGTCGGAATATCCCTGATGTTAAAGTGAGTGGTAGCTCTGCAGCCCTTTTGCTGTCATTCACCTCTGTCTTTCTCCTCTATCTATACCACATGGAGTAACAAACCACCATCAAAGACTTTTATTTAGAAATTTAGAAATTTGTAAAATGTTTGAAAAATGTTATTCCACATCCTCTCTTTTTTTACATATTCGTTACTTTAACTATGAGGGCAAACAGCACTCCTCTTTTTGCTTTTCCTGAGAGCTTGTGACAAACGCCTCCTTCTTCTCTCCCCACAGACGGTGCAGGCAGCTCTAGACGAGGCCAGGCGAGGTCGCACCTGCATCGTCATTGCCCACAGACTGTCCACCATCCAGTCGGCGGACATCATCGCTGTCATGTCCCAGGGGGTGGTCATTGAGAAAGGCACGCACGAGGAGCTGATGGCCAAAAAGGCAGCGTACTACATATTAGTCACCACCGGAGCACCCGTTAGCTAAGACACCTGAGGATTGTATTTAAAAAATGAACTTCTGTTTTGTTTTTTCAGTATAATTTGTCTTTATCTCTGCAATGTGTTTATAAAGCTGTTGTTTGTTGTTGTTTCATTTGGGTAGAATTAATTTATACTCGTTGAAGTATTTATATGTATTTATTTCCTCTGAATCAGATGTGCTGTGTACACTTTATTTCACTCAATGTTTTTTTCTTTTCAGTTAATTAATCATTGGTTGGTTAATGGCAAGATATTTAAGCAAACACACTAAAACAAAATAGACTTGCATGTATTATCTGTAGATGTAATAGTAATAGTAGTAGTATTAGATGTAGTAGCAGTAGTAGTAGCAGTCGTAGTGGAGGTAACAGTAGTAGGTCAACAATTTTTGCCAAACAAACAAACATATATTTTCAGGGCTTGCTATGAATGGCTTGCTCATTTTAGTGAGCACCATCATCATAGCACCATCTCACCCACTAGAGAGTGCTCTTCACCAGGCTGGCACTTACATAGCAGGCAAACCCAATGTGCAAGAAATAATGAGTGTATTTTGGCGGGTTTGCATTCTTTTTTACAATGTATAGTTGTCGTTTATATGATGGTAAAATTGTTTTGTGAATGTAATACAAAGATTGATATGACATTGTGTCAATCTAGTGCGTCGTAAAAATGAACGGCTCAACAAAATGAGGACACACACAGTAGATAAGGTATTTGTTTGTTTAGTGTTATATACGTTTTATATGTTATAATAAAAATATGCCATACTGATGCCGCATTTGTCTCTTGACACAAACAGTGTTACTTACAGCAACATTCATGCTCTACAAAGGCTCTTACAAAGGCTGAGCCAATACTGTGGGGACAGCTTAAAAACATGTCTAAGTGTGACCAGGAGCTCCTGTTGTTTCCTAGTGATGGGTGATGGGTATATACCTGTGGAAGTGCACAATAAGTGTTCTTACATAATCTGCATTTTATGCGTGACCCTTATTTACGGTTGCTTACCAAATTTATTTGGACAGATTACATAACTAATGGATTTTGCTTTCAGTGTGACGAAAACAAAGCATGATCTGCTCTGCTCTGCCCATATGCCATCAAATAGAGCCGTTTATAATGGAAATTAGCACAGCTTGCCCAAAACAATAATTCTCTGAGAGCTTATATCAAAGGCATGCTAATAAACACGGTGTATAAAATTGCACATACTGATTGCATAATGCCATGTTATAAAAAATGATACGGCCTTGTCTAGTTTCATCAACTTTATGATGCACTGTTGGTTTATCAATGCAATTGCTGTTTATCTCATGAAAGCAAGATACATTGGCACAACAGTGATGACGAACAAACAAGGAAGCCGTGCTGATAAAAACTCGTCATGTTTCTAGATCATTCTATAGTCAATCTATTTGTATTTACAAGGGGACAGTTTTTTTTTTCATTTGCATTTGCACATTTAATTTGCATGTAATTATAAGCACTAGGAACTTAGGTTAAACAGAAGAATATTATATAACGTTTTTCATTGCTTATTCTTTTCAAAATATCTATATCACTATGTGATAATGTAACAGCTCCATGCAGCTGATGTGTTTGCAGGTAAGAATCTGGGTGATAAATGTAAAATACAGAATCCATCACTTTAACTCACTAATTCAGCGACGGCTTTATTCTTTTGTAATTATGCCTTGGAAAAAAATATGAGTAGAGCCCTTTTCCGAACAATTTTTATTTGTGAACTGAGGATTTTTTTAATGGACACAGAAAACAGTTTATAAGAATATTAATGCATTTCAGGAATATTTACAAAATGCGTGGTGCTTTTCTCTAAAGCATCATTAATTCAGAACAGGTTCTGCATACAAATATAGTACATAAAACAAATGAAAATAATTACCGTTCACAGTTTATTTTCATTACTATACAAAAGCTCAGACTAACGCATATGTAAACAACTCAAGTAAAAAGACACCCAATCTTCTCATGACATGACAGTGTGCATCGCCTCAACATCTGATTCCTTGACAAAATAATTATCAAACTCTCTTAATACAAGCCGAGACAGCGACTTCATACACTTGAACAATCCAGCATATTTACATCAGTCTAATCCAGTCTCTTCCCTGGGTCTCCAATCAAAAGGTGGACACAGTAAGGGATAAGAGCAACCACACTGAGTGGCACCACTGCGCTCTTGCAGAAGGACAGGGTGTAGAAGAGGACCTCGGTGTGCGTGGGCACCTTGATGAGGTCGTAGAGCTGCAGGGTGGTGAGCGTGGCGGCCACGCACGTCAGCTTGAAGCGCGTCGTGTAGCCGTTCTTGCCCTTGCAGCTCTTCAGAAACATCTGCGAGTTGATGGCCAGGCCGAGGCCGAACAGAGCGCCCAGGTTGCGCACCAGGCCGGCGAAGGGCGTGGTGTCCAGGTGGATCCAGTCTGGGTTGATGCACCACTTCTTGGCCTTGGAGATGGACCAGAGCAGGTCGATGTGGATCATCTTGAGGAGGAAGTAGAAGCTGAGGGCGAAGGAGAAAAGGAAGAGGCTGGTCTGGAGGTAGACCTTAAAACTGGCCGTGTGGATGGAGGGGATACGCTCGAATGCTTCAGCCACCAGCATACCTGACAGAGGCAAGCACATAACAACATGAGAACAGTGTAACGCAGTCATCTGTTTTATAGCAAATTATCAGTTGATGTAATTGTGACCATTTAGAGTACCTGCTAAAACCCCAAGGACGACCTGATGGGGGAAGTGGGTGGCAATAAATACTCTTGAAACACAGACACTGATCTGAATGACCCAGAATGCAATCCAGAGAAATGACCACACAAGGCGAAACCTAGAAAAGAGAGAAGAAAATTATAATTCACTATTGGAACTGTGACTTTTGTCCTTTGATAAAAGGTAACGTCAATAGTATGTACACTAACTAATGGATGCGCTTACCTCTGCGACTCTTGGTAGGTTGTGTCGCTGTGTGGTCTTGTGAAATTGACTGCAGATGTTACCATTACATACCACACACACGATGAGCCCATGGCATGGCCAGAGGGGCTACCTGCAAAACAAAGATACTGTTTCAAAGCCATCATTTGCATTTGATGCAACTGCAAGGCTGCAGTTCAGTGAATTTGATCAGTTGTAATTCTTAACAAGCCACCATGGAAGGATAAACCATGGGCCTTCATTAAAGGGACTTGTAAGACCTGTTACAGTATTTGTATCTATCTACCTGGTCCTGTTTCACAGGTGATGTGGAACTGCTCAAGCTGAGGTAGAGAGTGGTTCTGATAGAAGTGGGTTTCCTGCACCCACCAGTACGGCCTATGTCCAAACAAAATCCTGAAAATAAATAGCAGTGTTTAAAACAGATTTTTTTTTAAATATAAGTAAATATAAATTCTTATAAACAGCACATATCATCTCCACCTGTGCATTTTACCTTTACCAAAGACTATTAACTTTAAGAGTTTTTTTGACAGAGAAGAGACGTACCATTTGAAAATGAGATTAAGCCAGTCGCCAATTACAGCCACCCAGATCATCTTCGTCCCAACAATCTGACTGAGCTGGAACCAGAGTGGGAAATAGAGCGAGAAGATGTTCCGTGGATCGCCAACGGACGACATGAAGTTGAGGAAGTCATGGTAGTCTTTGTAGTTGCTCTGGAGGTGCTGGATGACCTGCACCCCACTGCTGTGAATGAAGTCCATCGGAGGCTAGCACACGCTCACACGCCACCCCCTGCTCACAGATGCTGCCCCATGGATGGTCAGGCCAAGTGTTGCCTGCCTTTACCATGGTAGGAGTGAATTTATACTTGGCAGCAGCATGGCAGGCTTATTTAACTGCTTGAGGTACGTGGGCTGGAGAGGTAGGGGAGGGGGGATTTTATGTGCTGCATTAGATGAAACTCAGCATTTTGAGGCAAAGTACATCCACCTGTCTACATGATAATTGTGTGGACATTAGTTTTTCCACAAAACCTTTTATTGGTTAAATATTAGCCCTCTCCTTCCAGCCTGGGACTGTGTGTCCAAACAAAGTCTGTCCTTTGCTGAACAACAAGTTTGCACGCCTCATGTGTTGTACCTACGTTTTTTTCCACAGCTGAACAACTGGTTTACCTTTTATGAATAGAAATATATACTAATGATGAAATATTTCTCTAATATAGTTTCCTCAAGTTTCTTCACCAAAATGGGATGTATACTCTATACATAAGCTGTATCAAAAAAAAATTCTGTCTGATACAAAGTATCATAAGACAAAGAGATAAATCACTTTCACTACACACAACAAATCCTCCTCCAAGTGAGTTTGTTCTGACTTTAAAACGAAACATTTTAAAGTGCATTAATCAGGCACCTAGTGAGTATAGAGACTGTAGGCAAAGTTAAATAATTTGGACTGCTAAGAGCATCTCTTACCCAGGTAATGATAAAAGACTACTTACAGGAGCTCTTCTTTTAATGGGTACAGAGAGTCCCTTTTAAAGCAGGTTCTCATCTAAAACATATTTACTTTGTTTGGAATGGTACGTATTATGTGAAATACCAGTGTCCTTTCACTTATTTACTACATCCCCATATTACTACAGAATAATGTTTTAGAATGAGAACTACAGAATAGAGTTTCAATGAGGTTTTTGCCCCAACCAAGCATGAACATATTTAAACAATTGAAGACTATTGACTAGTGACTATTTCACTTTTTTGTAATTTGCAGGACAAAAACTAGACCACCTACCACCACTAGATGTCGAAGAACTGCACACTTGATAAATAATAACAATGAGTTGAATCATGGGAAAACGTGAGCGATACCATTTTATATTTGGAATTTGTATGTAATGTGAGATACAGATATGTACTGTACTTATAACATAAATTAAACTCAAATAATTCAGAACATACTATATGATAAAGTGCAAACACGAACATGATCAAATAAGAGTTTAACAACTAAATAACAAAAATGGCTCCATCTCAAACGTCATTTCCGTCTATGTGTTGTTTTCCTCGGCGCGTGTTTTTGAATATTTCTCCAGCAGCAAACGTATCGTTATTAACCTTTTCTGTGGAACTTTTGCCAAAGGTAATACTAGATAATTACTGATATTGATAACATTGCCATAAATCTCCTTTTAAATGTTGGATCATTGAATAGATTTAACAGATTTAGATCTAGACTCCGTAACTACGAGTCCAACACTTACTTTGGCAGCTAATGTCAGCTAGCTAACGAGTAGTTAATAAACTGCGGCACGCATGCCTAACCTCAACAAAAACAAACCAATCGTTCACTTATTAATCGTACATTTATTACCAATCTTTAAAAGCTCATTACGAACCCAATGATATCGATACCTCCCAAATATAGAACGGATGGCTAATGCTAGTGGACGGCAAGCTAACTGTATTTTCCTGCATAGCTAATCAGCTGTCATCACTGTGGTTTTCATTTTTAACATTTCATGTATCTTAGCCTAGATAAATATGTAAAGTTGTTTTATTATAATCCTTTTCTTGTGGATACGTCATGCTATTTTGTTTTCAAAGACATGGCACAGATAAATGATGTAGATTCTGGGGAAAGTTTCATCACTATGCTGGAAGAGATCCGCACCAAACTGATTTTCCAGGTTGTCGGCGAAATGGTTGAAACCGAGACAGAGTTGCACCACGCACACAGACAGTTTGGAAAGGCTGGTCTTGGTATGTAGCATCTTACTTGTTCCACTTACCCACAACATATCATCTGTGCCAACCAAGTAAATCTGCCAGATTAACTAATAAAAAGTACTTTTGCAGAGACGTGCTTGAAAAAATGCAAGGATGAAACGTTGTTTGAAACTATTGAGGTATTCAAAAAAGGTAAGTTCGCTATGCTTTTATGGTTTGTAGCCTACAACTTTGAATAATTAGTCCTTGAGTTTCAGTGAAATTGTCAGTGCAACCAGAGTGGTCTTCGCTTCATTTTACACGGACAATATGAGTCCAGTGATTGCTTTACCTTTTTGCCCATGAAGATTTGGCCCAAAGGAGTACGATTGTCAAGCAGAAGAGTCGAGAACTGCCAGAAGTCATTTCTGAGATAGAGGAGAAGAGCCTGATGAAGGAGAGCCTGATACAGAAGATTGAGAGGTTGAAAACGGAACAAGCAAAGAACAGCGATCGTATGTTTGAAACCATTCTGTCTTTTCAATGACTATACTCTGATGTGGTATTAACTTGGTGATATGGTGTACAATTTAAAATCGCAAGCTTATGTTTTGTCTCCTATTTGCCTTTGAAGTGATTGTAGCACAAAACAAGGCCAACAAAGACAGACTGAAAAACCTACACAAAGTGAAGCAGGTGTTCCAGGATTGTTTGAAACTTGAGATCAGGAAGATTCAAGGTAGAAAGGCACTAACAACACTTCCCAAACATTGTTAAAGTCTGTTTGCACCCAAACATTGCTCATCCACATGTGTTATTATGTGTCAAGGTGAGAAGCTGCAGTTTGTCTTCAGAAACCTGGACCACAGAGACCCGGAAAGTGCTTACACCTTCATACTGATGATTAATGACGAAGGAGTGTACCAGAGTATGTACAATTACAATGGTTTCATGGATTCCTACTTGTCAGTGAAGGCAGATAGTCAGAACATCTCTACAATTTAACCCAAACAAAGCCTGCAGTTCAATATGAATGAGTAATATGAATGTTTTCTAGCCAGCTAAATCTAATGAATGTTTTGTGTGTGTGTGTACCACCTCAGTTGAGTCCTGCAGTCCACCCCTGGAGTGTATGTCTCAGCTGGAGCAGAACCTGAAGAAGACCAACAACTTCTCTGCCTTCCTTGCCAACGTCAGGAAAGAATTTAAAGCCCTAATTCCAGATAAATGAAACACAGTAGTACCATCCTACAGTGTGCTGACATTTGTATAGGCAATCTGGACTCAATTTTATATCCCCTAAGAGTTTTATCAACTCCTACAAAAAATCCATATTTGTTCTTTTGTACTTGTATATTTATTTAACCTAAACCCTAGCTGAAGTCTGCATCACACTTACCCAGTCACAGTTTTTCTTTCATGTGTTTTCTAGCTTTTATTGTATTGGTATTGTATGTTTCTTAATTAAACAGTGAGCCATGCACTTGGTTTTTACCCACCAGTAACATGATGTTGAGGCATGACGCACAGCCAAGGTCCTGGTTTTCTTGGGTGAAGTGTGGTTTATATGTAAACATCTGTTGTGCCCATGCTTCAAAAAAACAGGTTTCATCATTTTTGAAAATAATTATTTTAATACTGACATATGAAAACAGCATTTAAACTGTGTCTTCACATTGAAATACTACTACAAAGTATGTCTACTTTTAAGCCTACAGGCCTCCAGGATGTCAGTCAAGTAAATGGACCATGAAAAAAAGGATTGCTTTTAAATTCTGGGCTAATGCTAGTTTGATTAGCAGGTCTTGCATTAGCTTTAATCAACTCAGTATAGCAGTGATATATACATAACATCATTATCGAATTATGATTTAGGATCATCTGATCAAGTTAATGATTTACTAGGGTTGAAACCTCTGTCTATTCTGGTTGAAGTTGCCATTTCATTTCATTAAGGTATTGAATGTAATAATGTGTTAATTAATCAGTGTGTATTTGTCTGTATTCTTGTCATATCTGTATTTAGGATATGACAAGGACATTGGTAAAAATGGCATCTCCCTCCCCTTTGTGCCTGTACTATGCATCAGAAGTCTTGTCATCATTTAACACAAGAAGCTCCTCCACGTAGGTTGCTGGGAAATGACCCCTCTGTCCATTTAAGGCCCCGTACCACCAGTCATTGCCATCCCTCTGAAAAATGTCAAGAAGATCCCCTAGGAGGAAAACACAAACGCCATTAAAATAAGTTGAATGCAAAATAGGAGAGCTTTTTTTTTTTTTTACTGCATGTTCACCTTCCATCATGTTCAGCTCATCTTCTCTATCTGAGGTGAAGTCATACAGTGCTCTGCATTTACCCAGACTGTGAGGTTCTCCTGGGAATGAGAAAATCAATGCTGCAAGGTCAGGGTGCTGGTCTGGAAAGGTAACAGTAATTCCAATCCTGTAAATAGGTATCTTCAACAACCAAACAGGTTGGAGTGTTTACAGGTGTCTATATACAATATCACTGTACACATACACAGTTAATATAATTGTTAAGAACAAAGGAAAAAGCATGGTACTACTTTCAAGTATAGTATAGCACAGTCCGGTATATGGTTCCTTTGTTTTTATAGAATAATAAAGGTTAGGCTTACCTTCCGTAATCTCCTCGTCAGACCTGGTGCCTCCATTGAGCGCCCTGCTGGGCTGAAGTCCGCTCTCCTGGGTTGGTGTGAGGGGTTCTGGCTCGCCCCGGCCAGAGGTGGATTCGGACTCCTGTGGCAGCACACTTTTAGCTGGACCCTTATAAATCATGGATTTCCTCAGAGACTGCCGTGACCGAAGTGATGTGGTTTTGATCCTCACAGGACGAGACAACTGCACAACGCTGTGCTCATAGTCCTTTAGGGGGGGGGAAAGGATAGGATGGAGCCTTTTTTTTCTCCTGAGTTGAAGGGTTCACATTCTGTGCTCAATCACTAGTTAAACTAAGTCATTATTAAAGTATCATTCTTACCTTATCCTTCCATTTTGTGATGCTGTTGCTGAACTTGTGCTGTGACTTGGGTTTTCCCTCAATTTCAGCCACTGTTACAGACAGCTTACAGTGTGTCGCTACTAAAAGGTCCAGTTTCAATGTGATCTTCAGAAAGTGAATTAAAACAGGTTAAGCAATAACTAAACAGTAGTCTCTAAATTAAGTTTGTACTGCAGGAATAGGCTACTGAATAACCATACTTCATCAAGTAGCTGCTCTGTTTCCTCCAAGTTTTTTTTGTTAGAAAATGATGGGTTCTCAGTGTAGGTCTTCACCATTTTCTCCAGACCTAAGTTAAAAAAAAAAACATTCTCATTGGTGATGCTGCAACACCTTTCACAGAGGCAAGCATGTCTTCCACCTATTTTGGCTTGCCTTCACGGTCTTTCTCTGTCTTTGCCATGTAGTCTTCTAGTCGCTGCAGTTTGGTCTTCATCGCATCTTTACGCCTCTCTCGTCCCATCACAGTCTTACTATCTTCCTCCTAATCGACACATGTAAGGGAACATGATTAGATACGACTGTTTTTGAACAGGCCACATCCTGCCAAATAGAGGTGATGACAATGTGCAATATTTGAAAACTTTGACTGCCTCATATTCATGTTCAGTGTAGGATTGTGTAAACAAATGTGTTCTCTGCCGTCTGAATCGAAAAGAAGCACATATTTGTGTAAAACATAAACAGTTTTCTGGCTTTAAGTCAAAGCTGTGACCTTCAACAGACACATCCTTTTCCCTTTTTTCTCACTCTCCCTTTTATGCTCCCAGAGTTGCATTTACAGCTATGCACAAATCATCAGGATAGCAGTCTAGACAAGGATGTTCCTTTCATTTTAGGAATAAACAGTAAGTATTCAGAACTGTACACAGAGAAGACATTTGGACACGGAGCCTCACAAAATAGTCTGCCATCAAAAACTCGGCTTTGTTGTCCTCTGCAGTAACGCTTGTTTTGTCTACCAAGCTCTGCAGGTCCTTCTCCATGTCCACGGTCCTGGTGGCTTGCTCAATTTGCTTTTGACACTGCAAGGAAAGGACATTGCCATAACAATCACTTCCTGTCAGGATATGTTTTTTTTTTCAAGACTTCAGAATTGAAGGGAGATCAGAAATGCTCACATGCAGTAGAGTCTGTCCAAAGCTGGACATGTGGAGGCCATACTTGTTTAAGATGTTGCTAAGAATTTCTATCCGTTGTTTCTCAAGCTCCTGAATTATCTATAAAAGAGAGTAATATTTTGACATTTTCCATGGAATTTTTTGCTCTAAGGATTAGACACTAAGACATGTTATGACTAGTCTACATAACAATTTGCTATGCGAATGACCACTGACATGGTAGCAGTTTTTGAGTGTGTTCTCCCACTTCAGACGCATCTGGTGGCCCTCCATGTTGATGTTAAAGTACTCCTCGTCAACTTTGGCCTGCAGCTCTGCCGATTTCGTCAGTCTGTTGAGCATCTGGCAGACGACAACACAAACCATAAACTAGTAACTGTGATGCTCAAAACATTTGTCATACTTGGAAGAGAACTCTGAGGCAAATACCTTTTGTTTTTCCTTCTCTGTGCTTATCTGCTTACTGTTCTCCACAAAGCTGAACAGAGCCTCATGTTCCCGCGTTAGAGCCATCAGCTTCTTTTTCACCTGCAGGAGGTGGCATTATTTCTGATTCAAAGTTCATCTGATGACTTCAAAAGATTCATACAAATATTTCATATCCTAACTCTTTTGTTGCAAGACATTGTCACTTATATATTGTAGCGCGCATGGGAGTTGTGCGTGTGTGTGTGATGCGTGTGTGTTGCGGCAAGCTGACCTAGAGGAGAGTAAGGAGAAGTGATGCACCAAGTCCTCAAGACAGAGCCCCTAGACAGTAATAGGACAGTCTGAGGGTCTGCTACAGATGCGGGGAAGCCAGGCATGTTGCACGCCATTGCCCAGTGCCGGGCAGCTCAATACGCTCAGTGGTCCAAACTAACGCAGGGCAACACTGCAGGTGGACTGTCACACTGTCTGAACAGCTGTGGCTCGCCCGACTCATAGGCTGTACATCACCTGCGACTTGGAGGGCATCCCCTGCCGAGCTCTAATAGACAATGCATCTACCATATCCCTCATCCACCCCGGAACATTGACCGAAACTGAAAAACCATGACCACCAGGCTGGGCAACCACAAGGGGCTCCAGGGGGCCAGCAGGACATCTTGCAGCTGCTGGTGCCTTCCTGCCTGCGTGCCTGAGTCCTCTAGTTCGTCTATAGCTCGATGGGGACAGGCCACCTCGGCATCACCAAGACGCTTCATCGGCTACTGTTTGGCCAGGCTGTCGTCAGGATGTCACACGTACACCAGTGCAAGAAGGGGCCGACTTGGCGCTACCACACCCCACTGCAACAACACCAGGTGGGGGCGTCTATGGAGCAGGTGGCTGTGGATATCCTGGGCTGTTTCCTACCAACGGCTAGGGAAATTGCTACATCCTCGTGCCTATGAACTATTTCACAAAGTGGCCAGAGGTGTAAGCTATCCCGAACCAAAGTGCTGCCACCACTGCTGAATGCCTGGTCAGCGAAATGTCCTGCTATTGCTGGGCTGGACTATTACTACGTCCTGCGAGAGTGGCTGCGGGAGATGCATTTACAGAGGCTGGGGCTTGGCTATGATACCCGTTGCCTTGGAGAGGACTTGGCGCATGGAAATGGAAGGTATGGGTCTATTGTCCCAAGTGCAAGAAGGGGGTCTCTCCTAAATCGACGAGCCAGTGGGTCCAGGCTGTCCCATGTGGTGTATAGGGCGCAGCTGGTCGGGCGGAGATGGGACCTCCATTGGACCGGCTTGCACTCTACCAGCCCCTGGCTCGTCCTGGCTGTGTTTAATGTTCCAGTTTAGAATGTGCCTGTGTTTTCTAGCCTGTGTTAACGATAGTGTGTAGTTCTGTTATCCATTTGAGTCTGTGTGCTCTGAGTAGTTGGTAATGCGTGATCTTCTGTCTGTTAGCGTACTTGCCCAACCCTACCTAGTGTGCTGTGTCCATATATAAGTCTGTTTGCCCTCCCCGCCTTCTGTATAAGTGCTCTGAATGTTTTGTCTGTGCTTAATTAAACAGCAAGACACCAAAGAGAAGCCATCGAGTTGCCATTCCTACAATATAATATAGCTGTGATCCAAGATACACACTGCTCTTTGACACAGAACTGTGTTATTTTCTCACGAGGGGGGGGAACATGCCTGATACATTTTTGAATAAGCATACCGTGACACTAAATAGAGGCTGCAGCCAACAAAGTACTCACTTTTAGCTGTTCATTGCAGTTTGTGATGACAAGTTTCCCAGTTTTGTCTATGGCACCGTCAAGCTGCATGAAAAGTAATTGCAGTAAGAGACCCACACATATCAGTCAGTTTGAAGCAATTTCAGAAGCAGAAAAAAAATATTAAGTATCTGGGTTGTTACATTAGTTCCGACAAAAAACAGTTGTTTAAAGACAATTTTCTACCCCTTGTTAAAGAGTTTAAGGAGGAAGTTAAGCAGTGGCAGGATCTGAAAATCATTTTAATTGGAAGGATACACCTTTTCAAAATGATGTGGCTACCAAAATTCCTGTTTAAATTCCAAACCATTCCTATAACTCTACCAAAATCCTTTTTCAAGGACGTAAATCCACTCTGTCCTCATTTATATGGTCTAAAAAAGTAAGTAGATTAAAAGGGAAACTGTTGCACTATCCAAAAGAGGAGGGAGGCCTAAACCTTCCAAATCTTGAGGTTTACCATCTAGCTGCACAGATGTTCTATGTTGATCGTATAATCAATAACACAAACGAAGATCCATGGATAGAGATAGAAAACAATCAATTACAAAAAAACAGCCTATTAGTAGTTCTCTTTTCTAGGGACAGGGTTAAATCAACAAACTTTATTATCAACAGTACATTAAATGCTTGGAACAAAATCAAGGGAATGCTAGGCCAAGAAATAGGGCTACCTAGACATATACAGATTTGGAACAACCCCTCAATAAATATCCAAAATTCCCAGCTACAGTGGGATATGTGGTCAAACCGTGGTATTCAGAAGATATCAGACATTATTAGACAGAATTCAGTCATACCCTTCCAGGAACTTAAAAGTCAATATCATTTAAAAGATGTAGAAATCTTTAGGTATATGCAATTCAAAAACTGGGTTAATTCCAATTTTGATCTTAGTTTGCAGGTAAGTCCAGAGTTGTCGACTCTCCTTGACCAGGAGAGAAAAAGGAAGAAGCTGATAGGCTCTGTATATAATATCTTAATAAAAAAGGAAGGCAGTGACCAGTTACTAGAAGATATTTATAATAAGTGGACTGAAGACTTAGGTTATAACATTAAAGATAAATGGAAGGACTGCCTGACTCTTTCATATAAGATAACCACTAATGAAAATTTGCGCTTAATCCAGTTTAAATTAATGACAAGAATATATTATACTAGAGATAAAATAAAAAAATTTGATAAAGGACAATCTGGTATCTGTCTAAAATGTAACCAACACACTGATTCTCTCATGCATGCCCTTTGGAATTGTGAAAAAATTAAAAAGAAATGGGAGGATATTGGGAGGTGGCTTTCGATACACACAGATAAAAAAGTAGTAATCACTCCAAAAACATGTATCTTCCAAGATATAGAGGGAATAAGATACCCAACCAGTTGGCAGATACTTTTCTGTTCTTTAATCTTTAAAAAACTGATCTTGCAACACTGGAAAAATGAAGAGGCACCTGCATTCGAAAAATGGAAAGCCTTAATGAAATACTACTTGAGCATTGAAAAAGCAATGTCAGAGGACCAAAATAAAAAGAAACAATTTGATAGCCAATGGAGCTCCATCTATAATGCACTTTAGCTAACGCTGCCCAAGCAATAGACATTAGAACCCATTCTTTTTTTTTTTTTTTTTTTTTTCTTTTTTCTGCTTCATTCATGTATGTATGTATGTATGTATGTATGTATTTATTTAAAATGTTGGATGAGTGTGGGTGAGTGTACTATGTATTAAGGGTTGTGGGATGGGGGAGGGGGAGGGAAAGGTCTGGGAGGGGGTTAGTGGGTTGGGGAGGGTGTGGATAGGGGGCTTGATGAGAGGGATATAAGGTAGAACTGAAACTAAGGTAGAACTGAAGGGGTGGGGATAGATGGGGCCACCTTTGCTGAATGGTGTGAGAAGCATTCATTATTAGAAGATAGCTACAAATTATGGTTTTGTTTGTAAAACTGCATGCTTCCCCAAATGACTTGTGACTATTGTACATTTTGGTACCCTATCAAATTTTCTGTTACCTTCATACCAAATAAAAACAATTATAAAAAATATAAAAAAAGAGACCCACACATATCACCTTATGTGGATTTAAGAATAAAAAAGAAATAGTTACACACGGGCCTCTTCCTTTTGGTGTGTTCATCAAGTATTTGGCGAATTTCCAGAATGGCATCTTGTTGAAGAGCATTCCCTAGAGTTCTGTGGAAACAAGACTCAAATAGTCCATTACATTGCCAAAAGCAAATATTGAGAGTCTGTGAAAAGAAAAGACTTGCCTGTGTATGTCTGCGGTGGAGAACATTTCATTGGAGATCTGAGACCATGCATGGTATGTTGTGCTTAGAAAACAGAAATGACCATTTAGCATCCATTCTCAAACAGTCCAACTGAATCAGAATGGAATAATTTCTGTGGTAAACATTATGACATTTTCACTCCTACATTAAAATACTGTCTTGTCATAATTGTAGGTTTCATTGGAGGATTTGTTGCGAGTTACCTATTGTTGGCCATCTCTTTAGAGGCTTTGATTAGTTTGCCAGCTAGCTTCTGCATTCCTTTCGCATAGTTAATCTCTAACTCAGACCTGCAATTAAAGCAAAAGTCAACTTCAGAAGTGCCACATTGTATCACAGTATAAACAAAGACAAAGTTTCAAAGAGTGATTTTTATAAGACCCTCAGGAACACATAGCGGGTTTTATGACTCAGCAAAGTCTTTCAAAACTGCTGTTCTCTCTATCAACCCCTCCACAACCTAATTCAGAGACCTTGTACACAGGCTAATTTGCATTGCACCTTCAAACCAAACAACACGGTTCCCTGGTGGCTGTTCTATTCAACCTTGTAGCCAGATGGTTCCTCGGCAATGGTGAAGTTAAAGTGCGACTGAATGTGAGTCTGGATTCAAGGAGACTGTGAGGTATTACTTCTGAGGTAAACTTCCATTTGTCAACTTATAAGTGAAAGAATGATGATTTCAATGAATGATCCTTGAAAGCACCTCTGGTGGTTATGATTTCAAAGTACAATCCTTGACAAATTTCCGGTGAACCATTGTGGTTTATTTTGCCATTTATTGGCAAACCAAATAACTTTGATCAATCTTGTTCATACACAAATATCTTTGAGGACACTGGCAATGTATAGATGAAATAACCAACAAGAAGGCATAACATGCATACCTTTGCTGAAACACTGTCATCAGCTCTTTGCAGAAATATTCTCCATTCTTGGAAAACCTTTTCAGGTCCTGGTACAGCAAGTTGTACTACAAAACACATATTAAAATTACCAGATGATTCCCCTTTTAAAACCACACTGTAAACAACCATTGTGAGAGAACCGATTTACAACATATTGAAATCGGCACTAGTGTCCACCTGCGCCACTGTACATGTAAGCTTATCACAAACTGTACACTTTAAGCCTTTTCATGTTGAGATACTGAGCCGCAGCCCAAGAGGGCTATTTTGAAACACAGTGGGGAAGAAAGTGGGAAAAGGCTAGACACCATACTCACAGTGCAGCTACTGACCAAGTCCTTCATCTTGAGTCTGTGGCCGTCTGTTGACTTTGCACTGGAGACTTTGCCCTCTCTACCCCCCTTCCAAGTCATGCATGCGGAAGTCACCTGGGTCCCTTACTGCCAATGCCAGCCACTTACAGGCAGTCCTCCAAGTGTGCCTTTGAATTCACTGACAGACTAGTGAGTCAATAAAGCATGAAAAAACCACTCAAGCAGCATAACTGTATCATTTTAACAAGTGGAAAATGGCCCATTAAATGATGCAGTGAAGAATGAGTTTATTCAGAGTCCTCAACATTCTGCAGAGTATGTAAGAGCCAAACGCTGGACATTTTTTTTTTCCATTGGCAGAAATAAGCAACAGCACTTTGATAAATCACCATCACTGAGATAAAAGAAAACACAAAGCACACAAAAGATTCATTGTGCTGGGATTTGTCATGTTTATTCAAAATTCATGGCAACACTTTTTTCATTGTCACTTACATTTTTTTTTATTTCCACTGTTTTTCATAAAGACAGAGAAACCCTGCCCTCTTAAATACTGTGTTCATTTTTGACATAATTGTAAACCATGTGAATCACCTCTGCACTGGCAAAAGTGTGTGTGTGTTTGGGTGGGCTGGGAGTGTGTGGTTGGACATTCGATGGCAGATTCCCATTGGACTGACTGCCGGGGGGACTTCAGATATGCAGAAACACTGGATCTAGCTGTGGAAGAACCTTCCTGTTTCAAATCAAAAGCGCCAACTGAAGCTTTCACAACAAACCTGTCCTGGCAAACATAAAAAACAGGGAAAAGACACAACTGTTCCTTCATTAAATTCATCCTACAAGCAAACTGAGTGAAGCACACCATCATTATATCTGTATCTGGTATCTCACCTGGGCTGGGCTGGAGAAATAGTATACTTTGCTAAATATATGCAGATACACTCCATGATTAACTTATCAGAGATTTTAAATCAACAACTAGAACTGTAATCCATGATTCAAATTATTACCCTCATGCAGACAGACTTACAATTACTTTTTGGGTAAGAGAGATCACTTCCATCCTTTCTGGTTTCTCATTACATTTAGAATTAACCAAGTTAAAGTATAACAAGATAAAAGTGCTGTGCAAATTATTTAAAAAATGAGACGCCAGTTCCTATGCGAGTGCTCACTGACTGCTCGAATAAGAATACTATTTCTGTAGCTCCCGTTTACAATTACTAATTTAGCTCATGTAACCTTGATGCATCAAAACCTTATAGCAGGACTAACCTGACTATTCATTAGTACCTGCACTGAATTTTACCACACCAACTGATGCAATGCTTGAATAACTCAATAGGCTATAGCAGGACTACATGTAGTCTTGCTCAGCACACTAGACCTGCATTGGATTACAGATGAATAACATAATAATGTCATAATAGCTGCACACACACATATTACTGTTACTGATTCCCAGCTTACTGGTGGCTGATGTGTGTGTGTGTGTGTGTATCTGCCAGTGGTGTTCTGTCAACACATAATAATTTATATGGCGGATGAGACGAATGCAGTGACGGATCTAGCGAAGGGGTGGTGAGGCATTACAAGCCAATCCAGTTTGTACAGTGAGCAGCCAGGGACGAGACTTCTACTGAACGAGTTCACACTTTGATGGACAGGTGAACAGCACTGCAGCATGTGTCACTTTTGAACACTGACAGCAAAATGATTTAAAAGACAAGGCAAAAAAAAACAACAAAAAAGGAAATCCACAATTTGCAAAAACCAAAACAAAACAAAAAAAAAACAGTTTATACACATATAGAAAAATAAATAAATACAAAGACACTGACGCAAGATAAACTTCTTCTTCCCATGATTCCACGCTACACAGCAGCATGCTTCATATGATTAAAGTGGAATGCTTTCATTCGCTGGCTAATGAAAAAGTGGGCGGTACCAACAAGAGTGCAATGCTATAATCAGGTGCACAAGAACGCAGGGAGACCCAAACCCCTCAAACCAAAATAATAAACAAACAGAATAAAGTGAAGGAGATAACAGGAGAAGAGAGCAAAAAAAAATCATAGCGAAAAAAAAAAGAGAAAAAAAAAAGAAACTGCATTCACATATCTTTATTCCAGTACCAGACAGGCAATGTTGTTCATGTATTCACACGCACGAGTATTAGTAGCACTGATGGGGCCAGAGGGTCCCGCTCCAGTGCTTGAGTGTCTGACTGCGGGCGGGTCAGTGGTCGTCGTGGCAGGACGTGCCCGTCAGGTAGCCGTTGGTGCCGTGGGCTCCGTTGGTGCCGTTTGAGGAGCTGCTGTGGTGCTTGTGGGAGGGAGGCGGCGCCTCGTCCTCGTCCGAGCTGGACTCAATGTCGCTGCGGTCGTCCTTGGACACCTACAGAATGACCCAGGGAAAAAAAAGGTCAAGTGATGTAATAAAAAAAACTTCGAATCTGAATGTGGTGTTTACCAACTAATAATATTGTTACAGACAATGTGCTGTATTCTAGAAGTGATTAAGTGTGGAGCACTTTAGTTGGCTTATGTGATTCACATTCCACTTGTGATCATGGAATGTCTGCATGTAAAATTACCGTTAAATTAAGATTATGTGAGCACTGGGGTATTAGCCTTGAGGCTGTAATTGCCTGCAAAGGTTATCTGAACAACAGGGACCATAATGAAGTATTGCCCAAGCTGCTTTTTTAACCACCCAAGTACCCATCTTATACTTCCAACAAAGAATCACCTCCATATAACACAAAATATACGATCGGTCATAACTATTTTACACATTCCACTTAGCAGCTCATTTGCAGTCTGGTCCACACTTACATGTAAAGGGTTCCATTTCCCAGCCTTGGAGATGATCAGGTTAGCACGAGGGACAGACAGAGGTAAAGTCAGTACAACAGCTATTTACAAGAGTAATCAACAGTGTTAATGGGACATGAATGAATGTCTGCATTTGCCTCCCTCTATCCATTCTAAAGTAAAAAGCGAGGCTTTCAGAAGTGTGATCTGCATGAATAAAATTGTATACAGTACATTAGGAAAGTGGGGTATGAAAGAATAAAAACAGTAATGCCTTTATCCTCCCAAAGCTTAGTGACAAACTCTGCAAGAACCTCTCAGTGGGCTTATTGTTTTTCAGGCACAAGCACAGACAGAGCCCAGGGGTTCCTGCCCTGTTCCCCAGAGGATGAGTCCCCCTCGCAGGACAGACTGGATGTTGTAACTGGTGGGTAGCACCCTCGTCTCGCACCCTCGTCTCGCACCCTCGTCTCGCAGACTAATGTTCACACTCTAGAGACGACTCATTGAAAATGTGGACAACAAGCGATGTCAAAAACGAATGCCTGCCTGCGCTTTTCTTTTTTGGTACGATCTACTGCCAACTTCCCCTACCACCACCTCTAACACATTTCCCTTTCCCTTTCAAGACTTCCAATCCTCCTTCAAGACCTGCCTTCAGGAGGCATTTGTGTTGGTTTACAGACTTCAAATGTCATTAATGCTGTAACTGTTCTCACACTTAATCCACATTTCACCACAGTTGTCTCCAGAGGGACATGTTCACATACGCCAAAAACTAGGGGCACCCTGACCCAGGGCTTGAACCCCTTGTTCCCTGGATAACTGTGCACGGCCCTGGGTAGACCACAGCTTCAGTGCCCAGAGATGCAGCTGCAATGGCTTTCCGGTGGAAGAGGAGTTTGGTCCTCCGGCTTACCTTGCCCCTGGAGATGGCTCTGCAGGCGATCCTCACTATGAGGTAGGACCAGAAGGTGTGCAGCGCCTGTAGCAGGAGCAGCAGCAGGTGGAAGACCCACCAGGACGGGAAAGGGCCCACGATCTCCCAGCTCTCAAAGAGCGTAGTGTTTAGAACCCTAGCAGAGGGAGAGAGGGAAGGAAGAAAGGACACTCAGCGGAGAGTATAATGGATGACAGAGAGAGTAAAGTGCATGTGCGTGTTAACTCCTGAGAGAGTTGACCAGCCTGGTTTGCCACTGCCAATGTCAGCCCTAGTGAAGACCTTATCTCAAAATCCCTCTCAAGAAATCTGACTGCATTTGTATGAGCTCAATGAGATTTCTCACTCTTACGTTATTGAAAAGGCAGAATATATTCGAGATGTGTTATACGATGGCAGAGACTCAGACGGCTCAGACTAAGAGGGCATACCGACCCTGGATGTGGGAATTAAAAGCGATATGGGGAAAGACGTGCTGAGCATGCCAGCCCTGAATGCCTGCCCCCCCCACACACACACACAATGACACTGTGTCCTGAGTAGGCCCTACAGAACTAAAAACTAACTGGCCCAGTGAAACATAGCCATGAGATGGATGCCCTACCACCTGATGTAAACCCAGATGATGACGCTGATGATGAGTTTTAGCATGCCAGCCATGTTCTCTGCCACTACTCTCTTGAATTTCAATGGTCTTTGGATAACATAATTAAAACCCGAGGCTTGCTCCATAACCGTGACCGTCCCTCGAACACTCATGCAATCGTATCATTCGGGACTCGAGACGTGAAGAGGGAGCGAATGTTAATTCGAGACAATAAGCGAAGAGAAGAGGAAGCGCCGGGATGTCAGGCTAAGTGGTCGGTCCCAGACACTGGCGGCACCAGAGGAGCAGTCTGGACCCCTGGAGCACAGAGAGAACTAGGTCAGAACATCAGCGACCGGTCGGCCCAAAGCAATGATTCATCCACTGCAGACAAAAGGCAGGTGGAATCCTAACCAGGTGCTTTTCTCCCTTGACACTACTGTGCTTTGGGGTGTATGGGATGTCGAGGGCACATGCACACACACACACACACACACACACACACTAATTTTGTTATTGACCAACATCTCACGTCCTTGGGTGGCAGACATCACTGTGAAGATATATTTGTCCTTTTAATGATTTAGTAGGAGAGTTGTGGAGGGATACACATAAACCATCCTGGCCTGAGGATGGAGGGCATGTAAATTCTCTTGCAGATACAGAAACCATGGCAACAGAAATACTGCAATGACACTCGCACTGGCTAGTGAGAAAAAATAAAGAAGTATCAGACGGCAGTGTGGCACCTCAGGATGGGGTGTGACATGCAGGAGCTTTGAGCTGCAGAAGAAAGCCTTCTTCAAACTACAAGGTCTCTCACAGCTGGGTAAACATCCATACATCATATAGTATCAGCACTCTATGAGCGCAATCAGCATTGGTTCAGATTAGCCAGATCGTTGAATAGCTACTTTAGAATGTAAATAAATTATAATACAATGAGATACTGCACATTTCTTCTCGGACAGTAAACAAAGTTTGCAAATCTGCTCCCTCAATTCAGATAATACTCCTTAAAACCTTTCAGAATCTCCCTGTAACTCCAACAAGACTGTCTGAGATACAAGTGCACTGAAAAGACTCAATTTAAAATGGAAACGCAGTGCAACAGCCACGTGGGCGCTGAATGCTGCGACTTAGAAGGTAAGAAAAGAAGTGCAGTCAAAGCAGACGTTACTTTTCATCTCAAGAAAAGTCATAATACGCTATGAAGAAATAGCCATTAAAACCGTTTTCATGTTTGCTCATTGGTTAGTGCCCCTTTCGTATCTATGGTAACAGCCACCTTTGAGAATCAAGCAATGGTCAGAAAGAGGGTTTGATTGAGGAGACAGAGCCAATTAAAGAGAGTATCGGTTTCATGTTCGGATAGTGAAAGAGCTCTCATATCCTGTGGGATTCAGAAGCAGGCACATCACAGACGCCCAGACAACCCTGTCTGGGTTATTAACCGTCTGTCATGGCCAGTTGACAACACCTGCTCCTGACAGACAGCCCTACTTCACATTGTACCACAGAGAGGAGAAGGAGAGAGAGAGAGAGAGAGAGAGAAATACAAAGGAAACTGTGGAACAAGAAAAGA
The DNA here is from genome assembly GCF_900700415.2 of Clupea harengus. Lineage (NCBI taxonomy): Eukaryota > Metazoa > Chordata > Actinopteri > Clupeiformes > Clupeidae > Clupea > Clupea harengus. The sequence continues at coordinate 26,046,958 of NC_045153.1, read as the reverse complement.
AAACTAACAATAAGCCAAGTAGATAAAAGTAGTGCATAAAAATACCAGTGGAGATGAAAAACTAGGAAAGTTACAAAACAAATGGACCAAAAGGAACAAATGTGTGTGTTTGTGAGAGAAAGGGAGAGTGAGAGAGAGAGAGAGAAATATGAAAGAGGATGAGAGAGATAGAGTTATGCTTACCAGACAGGGAACACGCCTAGCCTGGAACTCATGAAGACCAAAGCAAACATGACAAATAGCAGGTTGCAGAGTCTCTGGCATTTGGCATAATTGGTCATTTTAGCTGCCTGCAAAAGATAAACACAGCCTTTCACAATCGCAGTGCAACAGCAATTCCAAGTGGTAGTCACAGCCACAAGAAACATTACCAAATTAAATGGCACAATGCATCTGAGGAATCCAATGCATGTTAAACATTTGCAATCACACCAAAAGTCAATATGATACGGGACTGCCAAGATTAACATGTGTTCCAAAAATGATGTACAAAGGCCCCTTCCCCCATTCTGGCAATAGACAGCAACAGTAGAGAACAGCAGAGTTGGTTACGATGAGATTACTTTCACTGCAAGTTTGCCCAACTCTTGTCTCTGGGGTGAACAGTGTGTGTGTGTGTGTGTGTGTGTGTGTGTGTGTGTTTGCCCACCTCCAGGAGCACGTCTGCGGCGTCGTGGAGGCACATGACCAGGGTGCCGACGCGCACCATGTTGTTGACGTAGGAGAATGTGATTAGGGCGATAGTGGCCAGGTGATGCATGAACATGAGGAGGAAGTCCTGAGGAGAAGTAGAGCAGTGAGCAGGTGTCTCCTCACATCATCTTCACACCGGTTCTCATACTACTCAGGATGGACACGTTTGTCAGCACTGGACAAAATAATTCACCCATGAAATAACATTACTGCAAAAACCCCATTTGAAAATAATGTAAAAAATGAATGCCTTGTCGTGTAGTATGGACTACGTCATTACTGAAGTGACATCACAATCCTGCATCAGCAATTAAACCAATAATGATTTAGCACCCAAGGGACAAACAAACACATTTGCACATCGTAGGTGCTTTTCCACAGGAGGAACTCATGGGCCATTTTAAGGGGCCGGCGCCTTTAGGCAGTTCTGCTCCGCTGGAACCCTGTAGGGCCTCTTTCAGGGCCGTTTCTGGGGGTGAAATTAAGCACCTACTCGGGGTTAGGTACTTCTGTGTGGCCCTGAAACTGCCGGGTGGTGCTTGCAGTAATGGTTGGCGCTTATTGGTTTAACACAATGCGAGTGGAAAACAACAACAAGCACCATTTTTTACCAGACATTACACCATGAATACAGCTAAATAAATCATAGTTTACATAGTTAGCTTGTTGTGGCTACAGTCACTGAATAAACTGAACATGTCAGCTGAAATATAGGCTTTAATTAATCATAGTGATGCTGTTATATTCATTTATCAAGTAATTATAGCAGCTAAAAAGCCATTTAATTGAGTGGCAACTTTATGGCGAAATTCAACTGTTGACCGAACCTTGATTATCTAGAAAACCTCTGGTTTAACAGTCTAATATTGGTGGTGGTGCTGCTGGAAAAATAAATCATTATTTTGTTGTGCTCTGAATTGACGTTGCGATACAAGAGCAAAATATTAGGCTACGTCACTTGTAAGTCCGTAGTTCCTGCACCGCAATGTAAACAGAAAGACGGAAAAGGGGGTCGTTCCTATCAACATTTCCAGCACCTGGGAAGTGCCCCGAGTTCCTGCAGTGGAAAAGCTCCTATTAACAACTGGGTACTACTCTATCATATAAACACTACAGGTTTCTACACAGCACAGCTCCTCTAATCAGGCCAATGCACTATTACTGCTGGGGATGAATAGAGGTGACACATGAGTGGATGCTCTCCCGTTGCATCATGGGACAGTGGAGGCCCAGCGCAGCGCAGGCAGCAAGAGGCTAGCCCGAGAGCAGGAGGATGAGGATGGTGGAAATGGAGGTGGAGTAGGAGGTTGAGGTGGTGGTGGAGGAGGTTGAAGTGGAGGAGGAGGAGGTTGAAGTGGAGGAGGAGGAGGAGGAGGAGGAAGAGGAGGAGTAGTATTTAGTGAACTTTGGAATGGATGCAAGGCAAAGAGAGAGCGGAGGGGGGAACATACTGGAGTTTTGGCAGGGGGGTGTGGAAGACCTTCCTCAATGCGTGGTGTTTTTGTGCATGACAGAACTGAAAGGAGAGAAGAAAACAAACAAACAAACAGACATAAAAACATGCCTACAGTCATCAAAGACGAATGAGAGCGTGAGGGCCATAAGATCAAAGAAATACAACAGTAACAGTAGCCACGTGGCAACCATGTGGTTTACATGGCCATGGCTGCTCAAGAGAGAAGAGAGAGAGAGACGGAGAGAGAGAGAAAGAGAGAAGAGCAAGAAAGCAAAAGAGAAGAGAGAGAGAGAGAGAGAGAGAGGTGGAGAGGTGATGACAAAACAGATGCAGATGCTGATGAGGGTGCATGCACGCTGTAGGCCTCCGAGCCTCCGAGGGGCAGACTTGAGTCAGAGGGCAGCCTAAACGTGGCGTGCATCTCCCCACAGAGAGCTGTAGGTGCAGTCATGCGCAAGAGCAAGCTGAAGAATCAGAGTTCCCATTGGTCTAAATTATGTCTTACAGTTCTTGCAATTGGTGCTTTATAATTCTTGACTTTCAATCTGTGTAACCTTTATGTAATGAATGACGTGCGTCTTAAAAGCAAGCATGTAAAAAGCCGTGCTACGGAAAGAAATCAGAAGAAAAAGTTCGAAAAGGTTCCTCGCTGTCTAGCTTTCTCATCACAGACAGTTCTCTAGGGGAGAGCACACATACTGCTCTGTATTTGATTGGCTACGCTTCCAAAGGCATGGCAGTGATCTGGGGGGTGAATGAGTGTCACAATGAGAGTCATAAAAAAATGAAAACTCCAGGCCAGGCCAAGATAGGCCAGCTAAATGGCTGTCTGTGAATTAGCCTGCTTGAAAAACATCCAATTCATCATGAGATGAGAGTGGACATCAAATTATGGATATTACCCTGCATCAGCGAAATTGTGGCCAGACAGGCCATTTACCCAATGTGCAAACCCACCAAGCTAGAGGACCTTTTCAAATCTTAAATGAAACCCAAACTTCATCTCAAATAGGGCATCTGCTTGTACGTGTGGCATGTATGGTTACCGTAGGACAGGCCCTAATGTGAGCAGAAGTGGAGTGTGGTGTGTGGTTGAGAATCATCTGTCATTTCATCATATGCTAAAAAAAAGAAAACCCACACACACACAAAAACCAACCAGGCTACATCAAGTCTCAATCAAGTCATGTTGAAAAGGACACAAACACCACCACCACCAACTAAGAACCCAACCTCTCCCATTTCCAAAGAATTTCTAAAAGAAAATGAGATATCAGTCGTTTGCGTTTGTTACCTCAATTTGTGTCAACAGGGACCAACACCACCATCACTAACCTAGAGCCCAATTCTGGGGACTTTCTAAAGGAAAACAAGATGGCTGTCATTTGTTTTTGTTACCTTTCTCCTGATGTCTGTGAACTGGGAGAAGAGCAGGGACAGGTAGAAAGAGAGCTGCAGAATGTAGTAGTAGTGTAAGTCCACCGTGAGAGCCTGGAATACAAAGGAAACAATGAGTAGGAAAACATTAAGAGCCACGTCCCTATCAGACAACTGCAGATATGTCAGGAGAGGTAAGACAGTAGGCCCCAATTTCATAGGGCAACGTGCACCGCAAACGGGTAGTGAGAATAGGCAGTGATATCTATTTTTGCTAATTTCATTGACACAAAGCAGAGCGCAATCAAGCATAAATGGGTTGAGTAATTAGTGGATGTAGCAATGAAGTCATTCTTTATCAGCATCACAATTATTTTGACCATACCTTATTCATGTTCACACAAAGCTAAGTGCTTGTTCCACAATAGAACAAACAACACATTTCTGGTCGCAAACAGAGTGCTTTACACCAGAGGGTCTTGTGCGGGAGATCTGCCCGACATAAAATCATTTTGAAGTTTCACAGAAAAAAGGTGTTGCTTTGAAGGAACTCCCACGCCTGTGCACGGACACACCCCTGCATTGCGCTGACCCACCCATGTTTGTGCTTAGAATCTTGATCATGTTATGAAATTGGCAAAATGATTTTGGCAAGTTGTTAACTAAGCTTTAGCCAGTCGCATTGTCCATCAATGAAATTAGGCCCCAGAGTCAACCAACAATGAAATCTCAAGCTAACAAAATATTCAATTTGAACTGATAGAAGTCTACCATAAGCATGCCTTTGTTTAAGCATATATAATACATGGCTACAGAGGATAGAAATGATCATGAACCTGCTTTCAGAAATCATTCAATCGGAAGTAAAATAAAAATAAAAAGTATTTATTTTTCTGTGCTGAATGCTCACCTGATAAGGGTAGTTGTACCAGCATTCTCTGGTGTTCCACAGCCATGGGGTCTTCCGGGGCACAAAACAAGAGCAGGATATTATTGAACAGCTGTAGCCAGCAGCTTGTCAGAATGATTTCTACTAACAACCGATTTTGAGGTGCTCAAATTCATATGAATTTGGTGGTTGCTGGAGAACAGTGAGTAATCAGACTTCTGTCATGGCAATTGCTGGATTGCACTGCAGCCATACCAAACACAACTATTCAATTCAATATTCAATATTTGGAATTTGGAATGCAGTACTGATTGTAAATGCTTGGTGTCCGGACTACAGATAGCCCCTTTAAATCTATCCAAATAAAACCCATACCTCCTACACAGGACAGAAAATAAAACCACTATAAATAACTGGAAATGTCAGAAGAAAAAAAAATGCACTGATGGTGAGAAAAGAACATAATGTCTATTTTTACCGCTGTCAATTCAGTTAAGTAAACCACTGAGCTTTAGCACGTAGGCAAATGCAACAGAATACTTTGAATGAGGCTGGTGAACTGATATTACAGGAAGTTGCAGCACTGCTGTGACAAGTGTGTGTTTGTTTGTTTGTTTGTTTGTGTGTGTGTGTGTGTGTGTTTGTTGTCTTTCTACATAGACAACACCACAGAGACAAGTTGCAGCACTACTATGCCAACACATCCAGTATATTAAAACAAAGACACAATCCACGAGTGGTTATGAGCATCCTTAAATCGAGCAGACCCTAACAGGGGCTGTAAACACATCAGAGGATGTGACACTAAACAGAGACAATGACTAACGCTCTCGTTCCGAAAGGGACTGATAGCGCGCTGCTGTACTCCTCCATGCTGTGCGGGGCCAGATTGTGCTAAAGTGAAGCCTCGTACCGACGCTGTGTGGACACACGCCTCCGCCTCCCCCAGACCTGCTACTATTAATGAGTCCCACAGGAGACCTGGCACCGACAGCTACCCGCTGAACTCATTCGGCAAAGTGCTTCGTCATGCAAGTTGCTCCCAATCAGGGAACGGGCCTGCTCAACATCTCCCATGATAACAGCTCTCCGTCCCCGATCAATCTCACCACAGAAAAATATCACCTCCCCATTACCATATTTCACACGGAGCGACTGTGGCTACTGTACGTCAGCGAGACGCACAGAGAACATGAACATTTCCACTAGCCCCGTTTGGAATATAAAACTACAGCACCATGCGCATTAGAGTGTGGCTGACATTTCTGAGGGCAATGTTAGTTAAATAAATTGGTACGGCCGTGACAAAGGCCTAGGGTGACATCACACTGTTTTGACAACACGGGCATTCCACAGGTGTTCTCCATCCAAGGTATAACTAACAAAGGAGCAGGCGCGCTCAACTCCAATTAAACTGGGTGTTTGGGTCAGAGTTAACCACCACTTCGACAACAAAGAAAAGAACCGCACTCTCAAGCGTATCATTTAACTTCTTCTTGTTCATTGATTGGGGGCATATCAAAAGACAGACACGTTTCAGCACTAAGCCATCTTCAGCGTTTAATAGGAACAAGAAAGGCTGTGCGCTTTTTAAAGCTACAGGAAGGCCATGTGTCATGTGTGTGTGTATGCATACACCCTCCTACTACCCTCACCATATGTACACAGTCCATTTCTGTAACTTTACTTTTCTTGACCTTTTCCATTCTTTTCCCCTTTTCTCTTTTTTTATTCTCCTGTCTTGGGCCCAGGTAGTTAATTAGCTGATGTCACATTGCCCACCTGTCGCTCTGAAAAGCACACAGCACTTTCTTGTTCCTTGTAAGACTCTGAGGCGTAGTGCCTAAAACACCTCTGTCTTTTGATATGCTCCAAATAAATGAACAAGAAAAAGTACATGCTTCAGAGTGCGATTCTTTTCTCCATCCAAGTTATGGCACGTCGTCAACACAAAGAATTTCAAACTGAACCGAAAATATGCACAAAAAATATGCAAGGCGGATTATCTTAACCCTGGAGATAAGTATATGCAGGGTTCTATGCTCAATATAAGCTTGAAAACAGCACATCAGAAGTTCATCACATACTAGGCTTTTTCTGCCTTACCTTTTTTAGAAAGCGGACTCCATAGGTGAAGATGTAGAGGTAAAATGTGAATCTCCACCTGAGGACAAACGGAGAGAGCTGTCAGATCAATCATTTCTGGTTACCAGGGCAATCCCCCTCCCACTGTGTAAAACTGTCATGTTGCCGAGTGCACACTCTAACCTGCCCAACCCAAAAACAAGCAGAAAAAAAAAAAAAAAAGATTCCAATGTATGCTACCTTTAAACTGTATTTTCAGTGGAAGGATTGGGCTGACGTGTACCATCCCCTGATGTATAATAAAATAAATGTTCACAGATCAGTGGCTCCAACCAAATGAAATGGGTGTGAGGTCACTGACAGTGTTTTCACATGTGTGCGCCGTTAGTCCATGATCTAGTGATAGGATGTCACAGTCTACAAATCGGTAATGGCACCCTCACTCCTCCCTCATCTGTTCTGTGCAACAGCACAGTAGTTCTCCTCTGAGAATCCTGACGAACGGACGTGACACAGTGCCTCAATGCTCTTCAGTCCTCTGACTCACCCACGGTTCAGCTGTGGCTGCAGAGGAGTCATGAAACCAAAAACGTGACAAGAATTCCACAGCCTCCGATCCTCCTCTGACATGCAAGTGTCTTCACTAACCTACAGGGTATTTTGAGAAAACGCCATGATGAAGGTATTACTCATTCAGCCAGCATTGTGTTGCCAATGTTCCCCAGTGGGGAAAGGCCGCTGAATAAAAAAAAATATTAAAAAAAAGAGTACAAGCTGACACATTGTGAGTATACTGTAAAAGCAGACCCATTGGCGAAAACATGGCTGTTATCAGGGGACCATTCATGGTCAGAGCTGCTTTTTTGCTACAGTTCTTTTGTCTCTCGATTTAATATGCAGATTGGTTGACCACCTGTACGGGTGTGTATGTTTGTGGGTGTGTGTGTGTGTGTGTTTGTGTAGCGGTCAGTGCTGTTACTGTGGCATGAGGTGCCCTCTATCTTACTGGCCGTATGAGTCACACAGGGTCCGGATGCCACCGCATCAGTGCCTGGCACACAGCAGGAGCACTGCCAACTTCTGTCCCGGGAATTGCATAACTGTCCAGAGACCCCCCCCCCCCCCCCCCCCCCCCCCCCCCGCCCCCACACACACACACACACACACAAACATAAACACACAAATGCCAACCCCCACCCACCCACACAGAAACAAAACACACACACACTAACTGAATGAGCAACATTTTCCCTCTAATCATGGCACTTTACATTGCCAGCCACTCAGTGTGTGACTCCCAGCTGACATGAGCAGAGATGAGACCCAGTGCCCCAACTTAGAGGTGCCAGGCTCCTGGGCAGGTGGCCTACACCCCCTTCACATACTTACAGCACCTAACCACTGTACAGTTCTCATCAGAGTGCCCTACACCCCCTTCACACACTTACAGCACCTAACCACTGTACCGTTCTCACCAGAGTGCCATTGGAAAAGATCTTCCCCATAACCATTTCCATTCCCACCCCAGTCCCGGCCCGGTCCAGTCTGCTTCCCACTAGCTGTTGAGTCATGTTTTCCTGGCAGCGTGCCACCGAAGTGAAGGTAGCGAGGGCCCTTCGTCAGAAACCTCCATCAGCCTTGGATAGATGTACAGGTGAGATGAAGGGGAACTGTGACAGTCTGTGACAGCCTGATCAAACGGGATGGTGCACATTCGATCTGTGCTGTAAATCACCGTGACGACAGCACACACCAGCTCACCCACCAAGGCTCTGATGACGTACAGCAGAACAGACTTTTTCAGATGCACTCCACTGTGGTTGCAGAGGAGAGAAGGAGAAGGAGAGAAGGAGAGAGAGAGAGAGGCATGCACAGAACTGCATGTCTAGCTTCCACTGAAGCTCATCTTCAAAAACGCCAGCACCACATGTAAAAAAAGCAGACTTCTTTGTCACCCCCCTCTGCCCCCCCCCCCCCCCTAAAGGCTGGTCCTCAGCAGCTGCCTCAGGGAGCATGTGACTCAGATAGGCCCTCAGCAGCTCTGGAGGAGACTCCCATTCGTCACGTCTGGCTAAATCGATTCTGACCTTTCATAAAAGAGGCGGGCGGGAGTAGACACAGTCTGGACAGTCTGCTGCCCAGGTCTTACACTGATACAGCCGCCATAATGTCTACGCCACTGTAAAGTGACAAACGCGCCAAACATCTTCACCTGATGCTAGATTGGGTTAGTTGCTCAGCAACTGGGGAGCCAAAAGCTTGTCTGGGATCCATATCCTCGACTGCAACATATGTTTGTGGACAGACATGGCTTGTGCTGACCGCCCAATCCCCAGGTCCTTAAAATGTTTTTTTTTTGTTGCTTAAGACAACCTCAGCAATTTATGAAAGAACTACTTGAGTCATTCAGGGAGGGGGGTGGGGGAGACAGAGGTTGAGGACTTGGGGGTGATCAAAGGCAAAGAAATGCTAGAGGAATGAATGAACTGTACAGCTTTAATAAGAGCCCAATAATGAACATGAAGAGGCAAAAAAGGAGAGAGAGAGACGGCCATGAATAAATCACCAGCTGCCGCTTCTTCGCTGAGGTGAATCACTGCAGCAGAGTTAGACGAGGAGAGAGAGAGAGAGAGAGAGAGAGAGAGAGAGAGAGAGAAAGAGAGAGAGAAAGACAGAGAAAGAAAGTAAGAAAGAAAGAAAGAAAGAGTGAGTGAGTGAGTGAGAGAGAAAGTAAGCCAACACTGCGAGCAACACCAGCCGCACATGCTGTGGAATGCAAACGTTATGGTGTTTCTATGGTGACTCAAAATATTACTTATGTTAGGTGGGTGGTCAAAAAATCCATTCCATCCTTTGCGTGTTCTGTTTACCCGGTCAGCCAGTGCTGCGGGAACATAGGGGAGCAGAAGTACAAAAGGGTTTTCTTTCATAGAGTGACTTGCCGCTGAGCAGCATGGGTTGTTCCATCCAACTGGTTTTGTTGAACATTTGTCATAATGCCACCAATCTCAGCTGTGCAGGTACCATTTCACCATGTGCAATAGCACACTGAACGCAGGAGACTTGTCACAACAACTTATTATTCAGACTTCTGAAATTTGCCCTGGAATCATTTTCATACCACAGTCTTCTGATAGGACTGTGGGTACACAAGGAGTTTTCCGGCATCCCCTATTTCGACAAAGCCAAAAGACGGTGCCCTTGACACTTCAAAGCACAAGTGGATTTATATTCAGCATTCTTCAGGGAGGTTTCTCTGCCTAAAAATAAGACGGTGAAGAGGAGGAACAGGGACAAGATCACTGCAGACTGGCAGACAAACCCTGGCTGACACTGGGGAATTGAGCCGGCAGACAGCCCTGATGAAATAGGTTGGGAAATAAATGGCTCTGGCCACCATCTCGCAGCTCCCGCCGATCCTGGGGCCTAAAAGTGTTTGGCTCCGCTCCCTTTTGTTGGTGTAATGAAAAGAGGAAAACCATAAAAGTCCTAAGCAGCCCCCCACCCCCCCACAAAAAAATAAATAAAAGGAGGAAGAAACTCTCTTGTCGATGGCGTCATCCCATCCGACACGAGCAGCTGTGAGGCAGTACGCATTCATTACTGGGGATTACTGGCGAGGGCCGGGGGCATGGGCTTATTTGAGGAGATTGGCGCGAGCCGCTGGGACCTGGGGACTGAGCGGTGTCATAGTCGTGCCATTGTTTCGCCGGTATCTCTCAAACGACATGCAGAATCCGCAACATCGGATTTGCGAGGACACAGGGAGGCTATTTCGAGGAGGTTTTGGCTGCAGACTTTCTCCCATTAGTGACACCAGCGGTGGAATTTTTGCTATTCTTTTGGGGCTGGCTGGCACTCACTAGAAGTTAATGAGAAGTTTATGAAAGTAATAAATCTGCACAGAGGCTCACAGTGAGTGACAGACTGCAGCCCTTTGATGTTTATATTCTTCACATCTTCAGGCTATATCTGACCTTTCGTGATATGGAGCTGGTGGCACATTGCAAGAGATTGCAGAAATGACTTGTCCAGTGACAAAAAAAAAGAAAAGAAATAACCCCACGAGCTGTCCTTGTATTTGTCACTTTGAGTCTTCCAGAGTACACGACTGTACAACCCGAAACAGCCTTGAGGAGAACCCATGGTAGAAACCCACTGAACCAATAAATCAAGCCGTAAAATTGGAACGGCACCTTTATTCTCCAAGAAGTGTTTTCCCTGAAAAGCCTCGCATCCTCTATGATTCTGCCACATCATATAAAAAACCCTTTGGGCGCTCCTCGCCCTGGCCATGACTAATCCCCAGACAAACCCCGGTCAGTCTCCCCACCAGAGTCTCCATGGCGCGGTGGGAGCTGGATGCCTCTGGGGCAGCGCTCTTAAACCACCACTACCGCTCCGTGGAATGTTGACAACTAGGCTGCCGAGACATTTATTTTTTTTCTTATTTTCCTGTTTGTGTTAAAGCTAACGCTTCAGTTATAACCATGTAGCCTGCCTTCAGTTACCATGTAAAACACCAGTCCATTGCCTAGGTGATGCATATTCATTCCATCAAAAAAAAAGTTTCATTTTGATGCTAATTTGGACCGCCCTCAACAACAGGGTATTACAAAACCTCATTACTAAACCTCTTCGAAAACCAAACTGAAAGGAATTTGTATATTTTCGTCATTCAGTTACTGAAAAACAATTTCAATACAATTCAATACAAGTACGATTTGACCTTCAACACTTTGAGACCACTCGCCTAATTGTTCCCTCTCCTGAGTCAAACAGACTTCAGTGCACCCTGCTCTGGGGGCTCTGCATCTCTGAATGCTCCAGTGCCTCCCTCTCTGCTCACCAGTCTGAGAGGGTGAGACATGGGCCAGGGCTGATATCACTCGCTCAGCCACCAGGACAGGGGAGGATATTCTCTGTCTGCTTGTTATTAGGGCTGGTAATTATTAGAGGCTTGATGATGTACTGTGGTACTTGAGCCTGGTATGCCTGTGTAGGGGGTTTTAAAGACTTGAGCCATGCTTACAATTCTGGTAAGATATACTGCAATTCATTAGTCCTCTGAACTGCAAGACTCTTAAAGGGAAAATTGGCTCAATGTGTTTTCCCGCCTTCTTCATCTGAGGTTGCTTTGTGCCATAAAGTAAACTGTAAAAGTAATGCATAGTAAACACTTACAAGGTTAAAATGCATTTAAGACATAATCAAATAATGAAAGTCAATACTTGACATCTCATATGACTCTTGCCAAAATATTGAAATGCTTAACTGTATTGATTGTTGTCCTTCAGCCCTTCTTCTAGAAATAAATGGAGCTTTTAGAGGACTACGCAGTAGATCAGCAAAGCCTGTTCTCATGTCCAAGCGACACGCCTGCTCGAGTGTTAATCAAACTTACCAAACAGGACTGGCATAGGCTCTTAACCAAATATTTTCCCTCAACGTCAGTCACCACATACCACATCTGAATCTGATCGTGACTCTGCAGTTTGCTCAAATATGGCTTATCCATAGTTTGCTGTGGGGTGGGGTATCTGCAGCGGGTCCTGTGCGGACTGTGGATAAAAAAAAAAGAGAAGCTCTCTCACATGCTCTCACAGAAGCGGGCCAGGGTGCTGGGCTTCTCCTGGTTGCGGCGCTGCCGGAACCAGCGCTGGATGGTCCGCACATTCCAGTCCAGCTGCTTTGAAAGGCCCTCCAACCTCTTCTCATCCGGATGCTGGGGGGGTGGGGGGGTGGTATGAGAGAGAGATGAAAAAACAGAACAAGACAAAGACAAGGAAAAAGAATGTCATTCATAACCTTTCTTCATGAATGACCAAAATCAGGTAAAACTTCACAACAGAAATAAAAAAATGAATCCCACTGATACGCAACGTCTTTTCAGGGCACTACTGAAAATTGAGACCACGCAGTGATACCGAAACATGACAAGTTGTACAAGAATAGAACCCCTTCACCTTCCAGGTGAAAGCAACAAAGACACCGTAGCCTTGTTTCCAGAGGCAGCGTGCGCTCTGCCTCCTTCAGCGGGGAGGTGAGGCGTCTTCAAGGCCGAGGCCCCAGCATCCTCCCTTCCCCCTGCTGTGCACCGTGCTCAACATTTGTCAAGGAAACTTAGTTCTGAGCAGTGCCAAAAATAGCCGTGGCTGTGCGTCAGCAGACGAAAGCACAGATAAAAGCGTGGAGATCTAGCAGTCCTGCTTTTCTTCCGTCTCACTGTTCACTCTCTCGGTTATCCACACAGTCCTTCTTAAGTGGGGAAACTGGTCTTGCGCATGTCGCTGCAAATTCGAGGTCTATGCTTGTACAACATGTCATTGAGTCGATTCACCTCTCCCTCCCTCCTCTGAGAACAATGTGTCAGACAGACGCCTTACCTTGGTGATGGCAGTGAAGACCTTCTCCAGGATGGCATTGGGCTGGGCCCTCTGAGGTCCATTGGCTTGGATTTTCATACCCAGGGCACATGGTCTGGCAATGAACCTGCATTAAGGAAGGGATGCTTCATTAGATAGGCTAGATAAAATTATCACAAGAAATCAGCAAAATTGTCCTTTCACAATGGTGAGGGAGAATCTAATTTCTGGGAAAGAAAACGCTGCACTCGGTCTGGAGAACTGAAGGTTTTTAGTTGTTCTCCCCCATTAGACCCTGTCAGTATCTCTTCACTGGCAGGGGGGGGGGGGGGGGGTGCTTAACCAACCACATTATCTAGATCGAGACACAATACAGATGACATCTTGTTCTGCATCTTTATCAAACCGATGGCTCGAAGACAGATATGATAAACATCTCTAGGTCTGAGGCCAAATGAATGGCTCGGCCTTGTCCTGCTCTGGCAGAGATGACACAAGCTGAAGTCCTTATCTCTGGGTGATAAAACACATTGGGCTTGACATTCGCAGTACAACTCAAACCTGAAAAATGTTCCCAGAAATCTATCTGAGCAATTACACCACAGCACATAATGGAGGGAAATGTACAAAATGAAAATGAATAAATAAATAATAAAACAGAGAAATTAATTATCATGTGATTACTGGAAACCATCACTTCCACCTGGCTGTGGGCTTAATGCAAAAAATATTAATGGAGCCTACTTGGTCAGGAGAAAAAGCTGTTATGTATTACCCTTACACTCATAGATAAAGCATTCTACCAAGAGCTCAACTGATACTGAAGCATACATGAAGAGTCTCTGTAACTCTACTGGCCTTCTTGCCTGTGACTCAAATGTCACTTTTGAACCGCGGCAGGAGTCAGGCAACAGGAGGCCACTGCTGCTGCTGCTGCTGCTGCTGCGGCGGCAGCACCAGTTGAGAACAGTTGAGAACACGTGTACTGTGGGAGGAACTAAGGGGAAGCACAAGAGCACACGCCTCTGCAGGGCCGGAGCTCCACGCACAAACAAACCGTTAGGATGCTTTCGTACCACGACCACGCAGACACAGAAATGTGCGAGGAAGCAAAAGCCTAGCAGTGGAACTCCCAAACTACCCAAAACCAATCCTACGATTCAGGCAGGGAACCCATCTGTGCTGTATCCTGCCTGAGGTGACTACAAAAGAGAGAATTATCAGCATGAACAAAACATTTATAAAAAATGGGTGAATTAGGGATCTCTGTTTTGTCCCTCACAGTTCAGTAGCCGTGTTTCCAGTATTGGGGCAAACCGGATAAATATTAGTAACTATTAGGTTAAATACAGTCTATGTCCAAATGTTAGACGTCTTGGTGTAGATCTACATGATTTGGAGAAAGACTGATGACAAACATTTTTTGTATGAAAAGCATTTTAACATTTCACGCTCAGAACAAAGAATGCCTTCACTGTCCTGTGTTCAAATACATGCATGGTATCAACATCATCCTCTCTAAAATTGCTTTGAATGGGCTTGTTAATAACAGACATACCAATGTGCATGAAAGTTCTTCCATACCCAGAGGCAATGAGGATAAACTACAGAAAGACCAATAGAAGACCAATAACTCAATTTAGCTTAGGCCATTTACACGTGGTGGTCCTGAGTGAAGATTGCAGCAGAAAATATTCTTATTACACCCCTCTCCACACACACACACACACACAAACACAAACACACACACACACACACACACACACACAGTTCCCTTCAAAGCCTGGGGCATTACACAAGCAGTCCATTTCAGCTAGGCCCTCTCTAAGCTGCTGCTCGCTGGCTTTCAGAGTTCCTGCTCAGGCCAGTATTCCCAGTACCTGAGGGATATGTGCTCTGAACACGAAGGCTACGTTCGGTCAGACATGCTGCAGATCCAAATCATTATGACAAGTTGTAGCCTTTAGTGGGTAAATGCTGTGAATAAGATGGTACTAGACACTGCTGAGACTACTGTGCATGGCACAAAAAAGCAAGGATGAGAGAGTACTCATAAGATGTCCCACCTCATAGAGGGAACAAACATGACAGCTCTAATTATCACTGTGGTGCAGTTATTGTTGAACAGCTACTAAATTAGCCAACATATGCAAATGGCTGTTTTAAAGATTACCTGTAAAAAGCAGTTTCTAGCTCCTGTAAGTTTTGGTGCCCTTTACATTCATCTCTGTTCACTGCAATATCGAAATGAACAGTCTGGTATCGCAGGAAGTCAGTTCCCAGAAACACTCAGTTCCCAGTACCTCGCTGTAACAAGATTTACAGTGAGCAGGGGCATTTTGTCAACTGCTTACAGGGTTACTAAGTGTTGTGGTTTGAACATCTCATTTACAGTAAGTCTGACTAGTTTCAGTCTTATCTGTATGTCGACCAACCAAGGGAGGTGCACTTTGTCTAGATAGCTTTAGTTCTTCTTTGGCTGATTTATAAACGTGCAGAGATCACGATACTAGGAACAATTACTGAACAAGATAAAGCAAGATAAGCACGAGTTTTCAGCCTCTTGGAGACTACAGGCCAACTGTAACTTAAGAATTATATCCATCACCTATATAACGGTGACAAAAGACTATATACAACCATATTCCAAAACAATTGATTAAAATGTAAGTCGATGAATTGTTGACGAGGAAAATGGCTACTAATAACAAATTCTTTCTGACAGACTTTCCACAACGCGAGGTGCGAGGCTCGTCCAGGAAATCCTGAATTGATTGCAAGATGAATGAAATGTTGAATGAGACACTTAACTACACTTCAAGATTCCAAATTGGAATTAATTCATCACAGTGACGACAGGTTTCATACACATACCTTTCAAATACCAGTCGGATCATGAAGATGCAGAATGCTAAAGGACATGCCAGATACAGATCCTCTGCTTGCGGGAAGGTTAACTCGTCTGTGTTTTTTAAGTCAGCCCAGGTTACATTATGAGGGAGCCAAAATCTCTCGTTCCAAAACCAAACTAAAATACCAGCCATGGTGTTGAAAGGCAGCCCAGGCGCCCCGTTTTCACAAGTTACAAACGGTGTTATCAACAGCCGATGCTGGGCTGTAATGCTCCGACGGCAGATCTCTGCAGGTTTCAGTGTGATGATGGAATCAGTATATGCACCGCCCGTTTATTTGAGGAAGGAAGTGAACTCTGCTTTTCAGCTTATGATTGGTTCGCCTATGTGCCATTCATTTAACATCAATTTAAAGGCCTATACAGTAACACACAGTGAATGACCGGGAACGTTATTCTTGGTTTTTGAAGATGATCCTTATGTAACTTGAGTTGTGTAGAGCACAAGCAAATACTCCCGCATCGGACTCACAACCGTTCTAGCAAGGAGGCTAGCCCATGGGTGCTAGCGTATGTCGCTAGCACGTATCTGTGTCGGGGAGTGAGATTCACTGCTTACACTCACCCCCTAAACCTCCCACTACTGGTCACGGTACCAATGTAACTTGCGTTGTGTGGGCAAGCACAGTCCCGCACCAGACTCGAACTCGCAATCACGGGCATGCTAGCAAGGAGGCTAACCCATGGATGCTTCCGTCGCTAGCACGTCTGGTGTCGCGGCTGATTACGCACTGCACAACACTGTACGCTGTTACACTGCCGTTACACGTAGTTTGACGTTGGATAGTGCTACTGCCTATGCTATTTGTTGTTTCAGTGTCATTACTGTTCACAGGCAAACAAACAAACAACCATACACACACACACACACAAAACAAGTCAAGCTATTTCGTTAAAAAAAAAAAACCCACATAAACAAGACTGGGCCAACCAAGTTTATTGTATAGGTTCAATGGGAAATAGGCCTGTTGGCTTCTCATTTCTTTCAGATTCTCAAACAAGTCATGTTCCATGAATGTTCACTAAAGCCTGTATAACAGAAATAAGTGTTTTGGTCATAAGACCGGCATAAACATATCGCGCCCGTACCTTGATATTTATTTATTCTAGGCTAGGCCTATTTCTAACAGCCTCAGTCGGAAGTGGGGCTGACCTCAGTCACACTTTCACAGGTTTTGCTCCCAGAAGTGCTCATATTAATTGTTGCTCATCTTTTCAATGTAAATACATGAATAATGTAGTAGCCTATACAAAATGCAGTAGTTTGTAGGCCTAGCCTACACTATGTGACATGTAAAGGTATAACATAGAATAGCATAGATAGCACATATGTTGGTGGAAAAATGTAATTACAAGAAACTTTAGGCCGAACGATTTTGCAAGTGAGCCGCTCTTTTGGAGAATCTACATACGGTAACAGAATAATTGTCCAGTAGAAAATAATAGCCTACTGGCGCCATCTACCGGCCAACATGGGTCCACGCCTATATGCGTTCTACATAGTAAGTAAGCTGATATTTTATTCTAATGTCTATGAATATTTTGCGTCACGTTGTCTCAAAATACCACATGCCTCTTTTTATTATGAGCTTTTTGTTATTTCGAGGAAAAGGGCACCTGGGGTGTCATAAACCGGCTATAAGCTTCTTTAAAGCCACAACGTGTTTAAGTTATGATACAATATTAGTGAGGCTTTAAAGTAGCATCTGTTGGCTACCTGCACCATAAAAATATATTTTTTGGTGAATGTTTTAACAAAGCAATACGTGTCTAAACATTGGAATAATTTTGTATTTAAGTACGTGTGTGAGTTAAGTAGGCTCTTTCAACCTAAACCGCCTTAAAATGCAAATAATCGGATTAGGGCGTTAAGACTATAGGCCTAAATTAAATGAATACTATCTATTTAATAAACACAACACAATGTTAGCTGAAGTCTAATTCATCTGATCAAACAGTAGGCTATTATAAAAACAATTATATTCAATAGTTTCGATATAAGATACAGAAAGCTTAAGTCACCTACCCTAATTCTTGAAAATATTTTTGTTTCTAGTCGCCTCAAGAATGGCCATTTTGCAGATGGGTGCATCGCTAGCAGTATTATCAGAAGCAGACACACTTTTTTTGTCAGGAGGTGAGGGCTGCTTTCTATAGCTCTGAGAGCTGTCAACTAGCTAAGCTAAGTAGCTCAGCTGCACAGACAGCATCATGGCGGAGCAAGGCGATCCTCCGGCTCTTGGCCACCATCCGCAACCAGTGCCGACAACGAGCTGGCCAATTATCAAGGAGTCTTACCAGCTGCAGGAGGTTATAGGTTAGTTGCTCTTATGGCTACATTGTTTATGTATTATGCTTCTCTATAGGCTTACTAGGATCTTACCAATTGTAAATGACGATGAGGGCCTACCGGCTTTTTCATATGCAACAGCCGATGTTGTCGTACAAAAAACTAGTCCTTTGCAATGCGGATGTAAGACACCGGAATATTTCGCATGCATGTTCTGATTAAATATTCAGATATGTTATGTACTGTGCATCTAAATATTAATTTGAACGTGTAACGACAAAACAGCCACTGTCACATTGTCCAAAGGCGCAGTGCGTGTGATTTTTTTTATCCGAAAGATGCTTTGACATGACATTCATCCACAGCCTACTGTGGACTATCATTGGGGAATGTAATTAATAGTCAGCATGAACAAATAATTCCAGGCCATATTATAAAAAGCTGAGGTGTTGCATCCAAGCTTTAGGCACCGCGGTTTGTAGAAACCTCCCGAGTGTCATTTCCCTCTGAAGTTTAGGCTGCCATACCGCTCTTTCAGTTCCGCCGCCACCTGTCGTAGTATAGACCATGCTGCTTCGATATTGCTTGTTGAAATTGGCTCGGTCCGTTATATATGGCGTTAAAAAGGCACATTTATTCATGTATCCATGATCATGTTACTAGACTGTTTTACCCCACTGTGGATGTAGCCAGAGTAACTGTATGGTTATCTCGCTGGAATCGTGAGACGACTATCGGTCGCTCCTCATGCCTTCTTAACTGTTATTGGTACCTTCTTTATAATGGTCGTATTATGTACTCCCTCTGTTGGTTCAACTGTAGTCCGCACACTGCTCCACAAATGTGTCTCAACGTTGAACTTTGTATCGGTGTATCCTAAGTCATTTGTTAAATGTGTGAAGCAGTCAAGCAATCTAATCGTCAGTAGGCCCATGTACCTGAATAATGGCTTGTAGGCTAATTGTCCTGTTCTCACAGTACAGCTAGATGTAGAGGAGTTGGGTGCGAAGACTTGCAAGTCTATGGCATTTCACTACTGATACGAGGTTATAACACATGTGTCCCTTTGCTGTGCAGCACTCATCACCACAGCTCTCATAATCAGCACTTCTGTGTAGACAGGTCTCCCCTCATCGTTATCTGTCACTAGCACTTGGCATGGTGTGTGCTGCATGTCATAGTGTTCTTATCTGTGCTTTTGTGTGGATCTATAGAATAGAATAGAATAGTTGATGTTGTATGTCAACAGTGTAATGACAGTGTATTCAGTGTTATTACCTATATCTTGAAGTGGTCTTGAAGCCCATTATGGTACCCTATCTTAAATGAAATTAATGATGGACAGTGAATTGGTTATTCAGATCAAATTGAAAGGCCTCTCAGTGCAGCTTGGTTTTAGAGAAGCAGTATCAATCCAAAACACTAGTAATAAATCAGTTTGATTACGTATGACTGATGTGTCTGGTCATGTTGTAAACAATAACATGGTGTCCTTATTGTCCATCATCATTATGCAATTATTCTGAAATTCCATATAATTGACCTTTATACCAAATCTGACAGCGTTAGCTTGTGGGTTTTCGAAAAGTCCAGGCTGGCATTTTTCATTTCTTTTTTCATGGTTGTCTTTCAGGAAGTGGGGCCACGGCAGTGGTGCAAGCTGCCCTCTGCGTCCCACGGCAGGAGCGCGTCGCCATCAAGAGGATCAACCTCGAGAAATGCCAGACCAGCATGGACGAGTTGTTGGTGAGTGGGTTGATAAATATGGGCTATTTTTTCTTGCCATGTTTTGGCCAGACAGATACCACCCAATCCTCCACCCCTACCCCTACACCTCCCCCAGGCCCTACCTGCCACTCCTAGGATTAAGCTGTTTCTCATTGATCCACTTTGTTGGGGTCCTGTGAGAGGGCCGTCGGGTTCAGAATGATTAATGTCGGGACAGTTGTGCACATAAATGCATGTTGTGCGGGGAAATGTGTGATTAAATGGGCCTGCACACCAGTAGGCTGATCCAGAATGGTTTGTTTTAGTCACACAGCTGCAGAGATGACAGCAGGCCTTTCAGGAGTTGTTCAACAATGCCTAACTTCTCCTGCCATTTTTCAGATTTTTTTATTTGGCTTTGAATTCATCTGTTTACATTATTGAAATGCCCCCCCGTCTTGTCCTTATACAGAAAGAAATTCAAGCAATGAGCCAATGTAGCCATCCAAATATCGTATCGTACTACACTTCGTTTGTTGTAAAAGATGAGCTTTGGCTAGTCATGAAGCTTCTCAGTGGAGGTAAGTTTGAAGATTCTCAGTTTAACGGATATTGATAAAATGCAGGGTTGCCAGCTATCATGTTAGCTTTGAATGGAATGCATGTGTTTGCAAGTGTTTGGGTGGATATCCCTGCAATTGGTCCAGTGAGGTCTGTGTCAATCTGAACCTGTTCAGGGTCGGTGCTGGATATCATAAAGCACACAGTCAACCAAGGAGAGCACAACAGCGGAGTCCTAGACGAGGCCGCAATAGCCACCATTTTAAAAGAAGTTTTAGAGGGCCTTGACTATCTGCACAGAAATGGACAGATTCACAGGTATGACTCCCTTACACTGTTTTAATGTTTGTGCACACTCTTGTGTGTCCAAATCACACTTTTGCAATAATAGTTTAGATTCGAGAGTAGCAATGTAACAGTTCACACTGGCTTTGCTGACATCGTTGTGCACATTCACAACTATCACAGAATGTGTATTGCACAGAAAAATCTATCCGTGTATTTGAGGGATCCATCAGTTTGAGGGATCCACTCAATGGCATTGATTGTAAGACCAGAAACCCATAAATGGGAGGTCATGAATGAACCTCTGTGGACGTCACAGACCGGAAAGGCCTAAACCATCGCCCTCCCTCAGGGGTGTGTTGGGGAGTGACTCCAGTCAGAGAACTCTAATGAATGCCGACAGATGCGATCGATGTTGCCCCACTCAGCATTGGGTCACCCAGAGGTTCTGTGTGTGTCTGTGTATCTGTCCGTCTGTCTGTCCGCAGGGACGTGAAAGCGGGGAACATCCTGCTGGGGGAGGACGGCTCGGTGCAGATCGCAGGTTGGTCAGGAGATTATTTATTCCCGGGAGAAACGGATTGCACACTGAAGAGGGCTGTGTTGGTTGGGGGTGGGGTGAGGGGGGGGGGGGTTGCTAAGGCATGGCAACTGCTTGACTGGCTGTATACAAGGCAACCATTTCTCAGGGTTGAGTGTGAGTGGGCAACCAGTTAACTCTCAGCTCAATACGGCCCTCTGTGAGGGCATGAGGGGTTAGAGGGTATGGCCGGCCATGGACACCCATTACTTCTAACATTCATCTGACATGTAGATATTAGTATTCATCAGCTGTCCTACTCACATCATTCTCTGTCATTAATACCTCTCTTCTGTATTAGAGTATTAGGGAACTACTACCAGTAGTTATTTTATTGATTTGGTGGTTATTATCCATTTAGAACATGCATGTGTAAATAACTCAATTTTAAAATGACACACTGATTTGGATCTGTGCTTAAACTATCAGTACATACGTTAAGCGCATGTCAGATATCTGTGGAATGTATGGAATTTACAGGATGTGGAATATTTACCAGATGAAATTGGAGGGATTGATTTCATGCTGGTAAACCAGTTGAAATTGTTTTTGGTGGTTGTTTTCTTCCCACTCTGAAGCTGATGGGGGAACTGGTTCAATTGCATATTGATTTTGGTTATATAACCCTGTTGGCTATTTTTGACCTTGGCTGACATTGCTCAATGAATAACGTAGCACTAAGGGGTGAGGGATTAGCTCTAAGGCATGGTGGTAAATAAAATAGCATTTGGAGATGTATTTTTGTTCCAGGAATACCTTTATGTATAGAAACAGTATTAAATGATTTACCAGAAGAAACATGTCAACCACACTTGGGTAAATGTTTTCATCCTGGGTAGATTTTGGAGTCAGTGCATTCTTGAATACGGGAGGAGATGTAACCAGGCACAAAGTCCGCAAGACGTTTGTAGGTACTCCATGTTGGATGGCGCCAGAGGTGATGGAACAGGTAGAACTCATCAGCAGTTCTTTCAGTCAGTTTGTTTGCAACCTAGCATTCCGGCTCCTGAAGTTACTGTTCTGTTGCTGGCAGGTACGAGGTTATGACTTCAAAGCAGACATTTGGAGTTTTGGAATCACTGCCATTGAATTGGCCACGGGGTCGGCACCCTACCACCGATATCCACCCATGAAAGTAAGGGACTGCACTGACTTCACTCCATACTCTCGGGCATCTAACAGTCACCTCCTATGAAAATGATATCTTTATGGACCACATTTGAAGCCCTCTGTCTTATTCTATGTTATCCATTTTAACAGTCTGAAAGATTATGGATAGTGGTGTTGTAAAAGGCTTTCTTTTTGCCTTCCAGGTCTTAATGTTAACACTGCAGAATGACCCCCCGACCTTAGAAACGGGTGTGGAAGATAAGGAAATGATGAAGAAGTACGGAAAGTCCTGTAGGAAACTAATAGCCTTGTGCCTTCAAAAGGACCCCGCCAAAAGGTTTGAGTCTCAATTTATCTTTGTTTTGTTTCGTTCTGTTCGGGTTTGTTTTGTTTTGGTAATTGTAGATGTATTAGCTCCAAGGTATCTTCAGCGCTCAAGATAAGGTCACAGATATAAGGCGCTTTTCCACTGCCGGAGCTCAGGGCTCTTCCCAGGTGACGCGAATGTTTACATGAACAGCCCCCTAATAGTACGCAGCCTAATATCAAAATAATGATAAATTTTTTCCTGCAGCTGGATGTTGCTTTAAAGTTGCTAACATGCAGCTGGTATTACTTGATAAACAAATATACTAGCACCTCTATGATTACTTAAAGCCTGTATTCCAGGTGTAACGTTTTCCTGGTGTAACGTCTGGTGTATTCATGGTGTAACGTCTGGTGTATTCATGTTGTAACGTCTGGTGTATTCATGGTGTAACGTCTGGTGTATTCATGGTGTAACGTCTGGTGTATTCATGGTGTAAGTCTGGTGTATTCATGTTGTATCGTCTGGTGTATTCATGTTGTAACGTCTGGTGTATTCATGGTGTAACGTCTGGTGTATTCATGTTGTAACGTCTGGTGTATTCATGTTGTAACGTCTGGTGTATTCATGGTGTAACGTCTGGTGTATTCATGTTGTAACGTCTGGTAAAAAATGTTGTTGTCTTCCACTCACATCACGTTGTAACCAATAAGCGCCAACCATCACTGCAAGCACCACTGCAAGCACCACCCGGCAGTTTCAGGGCCACAGTGCTTAACCCAGAGTAGGTGCTTATTTCACCCCCAGAAACGGCCCTGAAAGAGGCCCTACAGGGGCAGTTCCTGCAGTGGAAAACTAAAAGTAAAACTAAACTAAACTAAAACTAAAACTATAGGTGCTGACCCATCTAAAACGGCCCGTGACTTCCTAAAGTGGAATAATAAACCGCCTCATGAGAGATCCTTTAAAGTTTCAAAATGATACCATAGCGTGTTAGGGGTTTAAATCTTTTGTACAGCTTGGCGGTGAAAGTTCTGTTTGACTCAAGTGGATATTTAGACTTCCTCATGACCGCTTCCTTTTTTGGTGGGTTTGTATCGTTCACTCAGACTGAATTATAGTCCGCTTGTCACAAACTGGGTGAAAGGTCATTGCTGAAGCAGTGCTTATGTACTGAACTACTACTTCATACTGTCCTCCCTCAAACTAAATGTATTGCCCCCCCCCCAGTTTACATTGAGAGGATTAGCTGAATGCAGCGCCTCCGTTCCCCCAAAATCAATATAAATGGGTGCAATCTGACCTGGAGGAATTGAAATATAGGTACTCTTGCAAGCACAAGTGTGAATTCATATGCAGTTCATAAGGTGTCCATCACCAGAATTGCTGTGTCATTTGTGTGGTTTGATCTCTGGGTAAGAGAGGGCTGTGTAGTCAGGAGTCAGTGTGTCTCTGGAGAGTCTCTTAAGAGGAGATAGGGTCTGTGCTGTCAGAGGTACAGCATGTCTCATACACCTGGAGACACATGTGTGAGGTATGGGAATTACGCAATGGTCAATGAGCTCATTGTTCTTCTTCTGTCCCCCCCCTCTCATTTCTCTCTCTCTCTTTCTCTCTCTCTCTCTCCTTCTCTCTTTGTCTCTCAGGCCCACTGCAGCAGAGCTTTTGAAATGTAAATTTTTCCAGAAGGCCAAGGTATGTCTGTAAACCTCACCGAATCCAATTCTATTTCACCTCCATCAACGTAATCCCTGCAATGCATTCAAAGCTTATTTCCCTTCTCGTTACTGAACAGACCCACGAGTATTTGACTGAGAAGTTGCTGTGTCGAGGTCCCAAAATAGCCCAAAGAGTCAAAAAGGTAAGGCCTTTCTCCCGTCGAGACAGCAGACACATGCCATTCAATCCCTCATCCCTCAGCAGCAGCAGCAGCACCAGCAGCTGTATTGACTGAGGGAGAGAGAACACTGAGAGAATGCCTTGCTTTGTTTGGGGGACTCCTGAAGGGTGTTGACAGAACAAGATCCCCCAGAAAGACAACTTTACTGTCAACATGCACCCATGCCTACTCATACATACACACACACATATGTATGCACACACACACACACACACACACCCCACACATACATGCTGTACGTAGATGCGAACACAGACAGACACACAAGCACACACACGCGTGCACGTACACGCGCACACACCACACGCACACACACACCCACACGCACACACACCCACACGCACACACACCCACACACCCCCATACACACACACACACACTGTCCTGTCCAGGTTGGCCCTTGGGTCGTAATGAGCCGGGGCTGGGCCGGGGAGACATCAGTCATGCAGAAGGCAGTGGTGTGTGCTGACAAGCCATGCGTTCAACACCGTCTAATGCCCCTTTCACGGCAAATGGACGTCAAAGACAAATGGGCCTTAATGTGAGCAGTTAGGTAACTGGGGAGGTGCACTTAAACACAGCCATTTGCATGCTCAGTTGATTCCTGGTCACAGTTAACTGGCCGTGAGCTTGAGGCCAAATGCCTGGATCTGATGAAGCCTCAACTAACCCTGGCTGGGCCTGCTGTTCCCCCTGCCTCTCTCTGTGGGTAGCTATGGAGCTCTCAGAGCTAGCTTCTATGGGCCTTCACCTGGGCCTCAGCCGAAAACCAGATTCAAATATGAAGGTGGCTTGACTTGTGCAGGTGTTGTACAGAGTCAAATATGGTTTTCATGGACAGAAAGAGTTGTGGTAGAGCTGAGCAAGTGCGTTTGGACATTGAGAGGGATGTTTGGTGATGTTTTTGAGCTTTGTGAAATGCATTACAATAGGCCACATGCGTTGTCAGTATTGAATTCACTTTCTGAAACCTTTCAGCGGTTTATGCAGATGAAGCTGTTTATCATTTCCCATTGTTTCCCCGTGAAATATATTCAGTGGCCTGCGTCCTCTTTCAAATTCATTAATTCTGCTCTCATTCAAACCCAAACTGCAGCATAACTGTGTGGGCCAGAGGTACATAAGATCGCAGATCAGATTGAAACTCGATGAGGCCGCGACCCATGGCACCAAACCACATCCATTTTACAGAGACTACTTGGGATGATGAGTCACTGTGTGGGACTGATTATTAAACATGAGAGTGCAGTGAACTGTTGAAAAACACAAATGACAAACTCCTAGAACATATACCCCAACAAACCAAAAAAAGGAAAATCAAAATGGCTACACTGAGATATATTGGATAGGATTACAATTGGATAGGGACCGTTGCTGTGATCCGAGCCAGAGCTTCCTAAGCTCCTGGTTCCTTTCCAGTCAAACCGGTGGGCTTGTTCCCTGTCAGTGCATCTCCACTAAATAACAAATGTGTGGTGAGGACTTTGGGACACAGACCATCTAAGTGACTGTTACGCTCATCCCGTGATGTATGTGAGGTATGCATGAGGACAACGTTTTCAATCAGATAATAGCCTAGTGTTATTCAGTGTAATGCAAGTATGTTTGTGTTATCTCTACACAACAAACCTACAAAGCAAACAATTATCCTCAAAACATAAGGCATAATTGTTGAGAAATATA